>NC_051852.1:41862344-42206174 GCF_905115235.1 Hermetia illucens
ACTTGTTCACCATTATATCCTTGGATTTGCTGAGCTCCAATGTAAGGTCTTTTTTCTGGAACCGGCTAATGTGGCTAACATTATTTCCCAAATTAGTGAATTCCGGGTTTGCCTTCATTCTCCTGAGAGTGTCACCGTACGGCCTTTCACTTCATTTGGTGATGATGACCTTCGCTCACATTCTCCTCTTATCTCTCTTTTACGGCGCTACCCTTGTCCGGTTTTTGCTCTCTTGAGTTTTGAGTGGGGATCACTTATGTTGTCTTTCTTATTTTTTCGCGCGACGTCTTCAGTCCTCTTTCATGCTGACCTTTGCCGTTCGCCAAATTGATGCCCCTTATCATAATATATTCTCTCTCTCTCTTATATTCTGGTGAATATTCTGGCGTTCTTTGATAAATTCGCATAACTCGGAGATTTTATTACCCAGTACAATAAAGGCAGCTTAAGATTGACCGCTGCATCTTTCATCACTCTGGTAGTTAGGCGTCGTAGTTTCCTCTTTTCCTTATCCTGCAATACTCTCTCTCTCCCCCAGGATTAGCACTTCCATTCGCGGAAGTTTTGCCCGTAAGAGTGGAGATCTACGAAAAAGTGCGATCATGTTATAGTAGCTAAGATCCCCACTACTGAGGTACTGTAGTTGTTGAATATCGATGTCCGCGGAAACGCTGGCTCATTTCTAAATCCCCCTGGGTTTCCGAAGCTCTTTATTTTTGGGTATCCTTCCTATAGCTGCCTTTTATCCACGGGAGGGGGGCGCTATTGTCCTCACCTACCCGTCCTTCGCATAAGTCAGCCTATTTACGCACCTGTATACCCATGACACATCCGCCGAACAATCCCTTATCCGCACGAAGGGTTGCGCCTGATGGACTGTTTTGCAACTCCACGCGGGGCTAGAGGGTAGTTTGGAGGGTCCAATATAAGAGTGTTGGAAGTAGTGGTTCTCCTATTTCCTCAAGTTAATTTACCCGAACCTATGCTGAGTATTCCAACTTACAAAAAGAAGAATAAACCGTATCCATAAAGCCAATCACAGCAATCATGTTATGATACTTGGCAGACACTGGCATATCCTGCATCGTCTAGACAACTTGCAACAACTTTCAACTGTTCTTTTATTCTCTACGAAAGGTAATTCGCTGGATACTTCCACGTTATTTTACGAGAAGCAATTAGGAGTTTTGAACGAGTCCTGGGAAAGGTTAATTATTTTGAACATATCAGCTCGAACTTGACTAAGCGAAAGTCGTTCCTAAAAAAATCCGAAACAGGTCATGATCCTCTAAACAGTGCACTGCACCGAATGGTTTTCCCTCGAAATTCCAATCCGCCGCCAACTACCCTCCAAAAAGGTTCTCCCAGAATTTCCCAAGAAATATAGCTTAAGAGCTTGACCTTTTTCCCTTCGGCAAATTATTGGCAAAACTGAATTTTACGAACAGTGACGGCATATTTTACGTCAGAAGGAGCAACACATAACAAAGGTGTTTTCGCACTTGCCAGCGCCGAACGTAAGTGGGGTACGTACGCATCGTTCAGCCAGAAAAAGACTTTTCCTTTGAAAATATTTTCTAAACGATTCCTGAATACCAAATCACGTACAAAAGGTGGAAATTTGTGTCAGGTGAAATTTTATTAGAAAATAGTTTATGCGTCTATTTACGTCACATGCTCGAGAATGGATGGAGATAGGTTGAAGTGGTTGCTTCCCTTCCGGGGGGTTGAACAGAGTCTGACATTTCGACTGGAGCTAGGATGATTTATTGAATTTCTTTCGTAGAATGAAGTCTGCTTACATACAAACGTACGTATTCAATTTTCTCAGCCAAGAAATGGGGGTCCTTTAAGCAGGATTTGAGGAATTAGACAAGCTTTTTCGCTTTCTTGCCGTACTCCATTGTGGTCTCTTTGCATCTTCCACTGTGCTGACGTTCGTTGATTCTTCGATATTTCTTTGGTGGGCGATGCTAATACCGGAAGAAGACGTACTCATTTGGGATTGATTGAGTGGCCAGGTGAGGTTCCTGGAATCGCAGTTTATGTTTACTTCAAGATCAAGAACTACATGAATAGGCAAATTTCTGAAGCAACCAGCTGCAACCAAGCATTTATCTGTTTCAGCCTACACAAGTTGAGTTAGAAGTAAGCCAACTGTTAGCAGCTTAACGCCAGAAATTGTGCATACTGGAATGGTTATCCTTAAGCCCCCGCAGATCAAACATTTGGTCCTTATTGTGTAGGTTGGTCTTCATAAATGTTCAGGGATGGCCTTAGTCTCGCAAAGTAGTTACGTTTGTAGCCAAGAGTAGAATTCGACCCGAGGCACAAGGAAACGAAGACCCAGAACGTCAACTTGCAAATCTAAACCCCATTGGAAAGGATGGTGAAACCACCAGAGCACCTAGAGGATATGTCAGTTTACGAGTGTGAAAAGTGGTTTCTCTCGTAATTTTGATGATGGGAATAATTTATTTGTCTCATATATCAGATTCACAACTAAAAGCAAAAACTTGTGTGCGAGCATGGGAATGAAAAGTGTATGACGAGATAGGAGCAGAGGAGACGTACGGACGCTGTCTCCCCTTTGTGTGACGTGGAAAATGAATAGCTTGCTCCCATGTAAGTCCTCGCCTTCCCCGGATCCTTCATTTCTCTCGTTATGAATGTATGAATCGTGACATCATCTTTCGGAGTAAATTTGGAGCAAACGGTTGTCACTAATGATAAGTATTATGTCAGAGAGAAATGTTGCTGGGAATGAATCGAATATTGTCTTGGTTGGTTGTTGGGAGAGACAGTTTCGCCTCTGGATTAAACTTGCAGAATGTGGTTTGTAACTTTTTGATGGATGCGGTTTAAAATCTGCCTAGAGCTATTGCCAGGTTGATGCAGTAATATTTCATGAGGGATAAGGATCTAAACCCAAAACGAGGGCACAACTTCCTAATAGGGTAGAATATCAAAAATATCGATTTCCTAATTTCATCCCTTTACTTTTGGGGACAATTTAGTGTCGGAGAACCTGTTTATCAGTGAGTCGATTGACGCTTTGTATATGTTTTGATGTTTATTGTGGTCAAATGTGATTAGCCTTCAGTAGTTTACAAGTCCGCCCGAACCAATAAATACTGGATCATCGAAAATTAAAATGGACGTGCTAAGTTTGGGTTTCGTAACAATTAGGAAGAAATATAAGGTATATTTCTCCAGTTTTCTCTGAATTAAACCCGTACCACTTGTTTCATGACATCTGCCGTTGGCGGACGCACGTGTTTGTATCGACAGGGCTGTTTAGTTTGAAGTTAAATCTCTTTTTGCCTATCCGCATGGGTCTAATAAACCGTGTTTTTTTTTGTTCTTTCGGCTGTGAATCCGTTCCTGCTAACGAAAGGTGACTGTTTAAGTTGTTTTCTGCTCTTACATATAATCAAACCTTGAAGTAGAAATCTGTTTCTGCATTATCTGGTGTGTGTTTTCTCCTGTAAACAGGCATTTCTGCCTTAGTCAAGATAGGCCATGGAGGTTAGGGAATGTGAACCCCCAGACAAGGGGAAAATAAATTTAGACCGGTCCGTCTCCCAAATACCAATATCTCCTCAGACACCTGTAGGGCGACAGTTCAAAAGCCCAACAGAAATGGGTGGCTATGTCCTGACATGGAAAGAGAGCCTGTCAAGATCCCCGATTCAATCTTCCACGATTAAACAGCAAAAGGTTTCTGGAATTCTACCAGCCACGGCTCAACTCATAGCTTTTCCTGAGGTTACCCAGTCTCACGACCTAAGTGAAACTTTTTCTCCAATGGAGAAGCAAAATATAGTTCCTAGGGAGCAAGCAACCCCAGTGTACAAATACAGCGAGAACGCTCAATGTAAAGCCTACACAGTATGTGTGGAGAGAAGTCGCCACAAGCACATACATAGACAAAGTTCATGGGCAAGATAAAATTGAGGCTTTCAAACCCCTCAATTTCCATAAATTTACGAGGTGTGTTAATCTCCATGGCCAGGTAATTATAGTCAAGGAAGATGGGCCTATGAGGATACAAGTTTATTGTAAGTCAGCGTCCTGTGCGAACAACCTGACATCCGACAATCGCTTGAGCACATTAGGGCTAAAAGCATACACTTCCTTGAGAGATACCCATAGATTTGGGATCATTAAAGGTATCCCCACGGATTTCTCTGAAGATGAAATACTACAGGATATTAACTCCCCGATTGGCGAAAATGCAAAGGCTAAATTTCAGATCTAAGGAAAACAAAGAGGTCTTCCTTCCATGTCGAAGAGTCAAACTAACCTTCGTAGGGTTTGAGATCCCCAAACATATCTCAATCGGTAACCAGGTTGCCCATTACTTGAATAGACCAAGACAATATTTTGCTTGTGGTAGATTGGGCCACATTGAATAGAACAAGACAATGTTTTGCTTGTGGAAGACTGGGCCACATTGCAACTGTAAAGCGAAATCGAGTAGATGCTTAAACTGCAGTGATCCTAAAGATCAGTGTGATGGCAACTCTTTCGAAACAAAATGTGCTCTATGCGGTAAATCAGACCTTGACGCCAGGGACAGAAGTTGCGCCATCTGGGTTGAACATTTGTCAATCATTAAGATAGCAGCAATAAAAAATATCTCCATGAGTGAAGCTACCAAAAAAGTGGAAAATGCCGGATTTTACTAGCACTAAGTGACAAGCATTTAAGCTCGGATGATCCTAACTACTTAAAAACTAAAGGGGCGCTGGTGGTGGTCGCCGGTGGTAGGTCAATGGGAGAATCTGTCGAGTACTCCCCGCATCATCGAGCACGTATGAAGAATGGTGTACTTTTGCTTGGTTTGAACCAGACTGTACGGAAGCCCCAGGACATGAAGGGAAGCCGTAAGGGATTTAGGTACAATACCTGCAGTTGACAATATTATGGGAACTATAACCGATAAATTTCTTTAATTTCCCGAGCCAGCGGCTCATAGTTCACTTTCTTCTCTACGTATTTCCGTTCAATGTTGCTGTTATGGGGGATAGCAACATTAATAATATACGCGGAGCGATCCGACTTGTCAACTAACAGTACGTCAGGCTTGTTTATTATGATTATGATTATTATTATGCGATGTTGACTGTGGCGTAGCCTTCCCTCCGCTGGAGAAAAGAGCAAGTCCGAACAACTGGATGACGAATTCTCAACATGAGTTTAACAAAACCATCAGAGGGAGTCAAAAATTCAGTTCTGCAGTCAAATCAAATGAACGCCCGAACACCAGAACACCCTTTCCCAAAGGTGACTACCAAGAACTACCTATGCCAAACCATCCTGTTTTCGAACACCCACCCTATACGGTTGTATCCGAGTATCAAAAAGTATTGTCGCAAATTCTCAAACTCATGAACAGGGTCTCCTCAAAGATACAAGATCCATCTTTGGTAAAAGGCATACAAAAAATAAAAAAAACAGAATGACAAACTCAACATCACAAGGGACTTAACATTCGTAGAAATTGCAAATGGTCAACATCCTACAATATAATATTCAAAGTCTAGCTAACAGAAGTTTGAAATAGAATACTTTGCTAATATGCATGGCTATGACATGTTATCCCTGCAGGAAATTTTCACCTTTAACTCGTTTCATCATTCTCGTTACCTAAAAGGCCTTATGGCCTTATGTACATAATTCAGAGGGGATAGCTATGTTAGAGTTGCCCTTGCGTTTCGCAAAGGCATAAATGCAAGGCCAATAACCTATGATACCGAGATGAACATCATTATCGGTAAGACCTTGAACCTTGACACTGAACCTTAATCCAAACATCGCCAACGCCTCCATATATATGCTCCCACATACAACCACGACTTCTTTCAAAGTAGAGCTGGACAAACTATTTCAATATCTTAGCAATTTTTGTGGGCCAGTTAACAAATGGAAAATCAAGAGCAGCTGCCCCAGATGTCACCCTCACTAATTCCAATACTATATCCTGATCCTGCACCGCACTGTTACAACCGATTTCTAAGAGCAGGCATAAACCAATAGCCATTCACAGCAACACCATTGTAATTCAACAGAAATACAAAATAGGTTTTTTTACCCTTCGGAAAATTCCTAAAAGGATCCTGGGTAGGTAGGTAGATATCAGTGGCAGCTCCAAGGAGCTTAATTAGCACTGTGGTGCGCTGTTTTGATGTCTTCGCCTTAATTGCCACTTGGCTATCAGCCAGAATGACTATATTACGCTTGAGCCTCGAATCATGCCCCAGCCATTGATAGACTTCCAGTATCGTCAGTACTTCCACTGGCGAAACATGGGAGACCACAGACTGTGTCTATTCAAGAAAACTCCCCCACCGACTCTACAGACTATCTTTGATCCGTCGATGTAGAACAGCCTTGCCACGCACCGCTAGTCTTTCACGCTGTTCTGATTGGAAAGTCCACAGCAAAATTTCTCATGAAATTCAGCTTGCATGTGGCATAGTCCGTAGGGGATGCCGAGATTTCCCGGGGTACATCGTCTAGGATATTACTATCGCCGTTGGCTTCGCTGTCCAGCATCCGGACTCACGTAGTCTGACTGCACTGCACGTTACAACATATTTAATGTTGAGGTCTAAGGGGAGGGAAGTAGAGAGAGAACACCTGCCGACAGGACTGCAGAGCCTCGATAGCACCTGCACACGCGGTTCTTTCAGTCTTATTAGACTTCATTCTATTGTAGTTTTTTATTAAAGCCTGCCAGCATACAATAAAGCCGCACATTAAGATGGGATGCATCACAGCTGTGTACATCCAGAGAACCATCCTCAGCGGATACACCATTTCTTTGCAAAGTTTCTCTTGTAAGCATAGAAGGCAATACAAGCCCTCAGTTTTACATTCACTCTCTAATTTAGCTCTAATACCCAGACAATTTATATTGGAGGACAGAAACAATCTTTGTTCGTTCAACTGCAGTAGGTGGAATTTAGGCACCCTTGCCTTGGTGGTGAATAGTGGGGTTGGAGTTATGCCAACTCCGCATCTTGCTGCCCGCATGCACACCTTTCTCAAGGCTCCGTCCATGATGTTGTTCATAATGGAGGAAAATATTCCTGATATTAATATCACCAAGTCATCGGCATACGCCATCACCTTCACCCCGCTGCTGTCCAATATTCGCAAAATTTTGCCCATCGCTATTAACCAGATCACAAGAGAGATGGCGCCACCCTGGGGTGTGCTTTTGTTCACAGCTCTAGTCAAGTGGTTGTCTCCCAGATCCGACAGACCCCTCCAATCCAATACTGTTCAAGGCTTCGTCGATGTGGTTGGTACTAAGGTTTTGAATAATAATAATCGTTGGCGCAACAATTCATATTCGATCAGGGCCTTGAAGTGTGTTAGAGTACTTCATTCAAGACCGCAACGGTACACTACAGTACACTGTATGAGGCAATGCGGTCAGCATTGCGTAGGTGTTGAATGCTCCTTCTATATCAAGGGGGCGGTTTCTGTGGATACCCTTTGGGACCTGGAGAAAGTCATTCTCAGCATAATCGCCCTTAAGTGGATGTCCAGGACTCGCTCTGGAGCCTTCAACACGAAAGACGTGAGGCCGATTGGTTGAAAGTCCTTCGCGGACCGAAAGCGGACAGGCGCGGCCATGCCTGTCCGCTTTCGGTATAAAAACCTTGCGTGCGCGTCTCTAAGACTGTGGCACGTATCCTAAAGAGATATAGATCGCAAATTTTGACAAGCCACGGCACCACCCTTTCCTGCTGCTCCTGTAGCATGACAGCCATTATACCATCTGGACCCGGACATTTATACGCGGGGAAACTGTTTATAGCCCAGCCGATTTTATCCGCGATATTTACCGATTTGATAGTCTCGCACGCCTGGGGTGGCTGCAAATCCACCAACCAATGCTCTTGCACAGAGTCCTCCTCGTTGGCAAGAAATTTCGTCTGAACCAGCAGCTCCAATGTTTCACCAGAAGATTCTGTCTAGGAACCTTCTGACCTTTTAAGAAAGGATGGGCTCCTATGTTCCTTGGACAGAATCTTACTGAGCCCAGCGGATTCACTGATGCTTTCAATGTTTTGGCAATAATCCAACCACGTCTTGATGGCCAACTTGTACTTCTCTAAGGCAGTCCTTGTATGTCTGCCAATATTTATGCCTGTAGTAGATGTTGAAGATCTCCTTCCCATCACGATGGCGGTACCGAATGCCTTTTCCAGAGCCCTGACCTTTAACTCCAATTTGTTTGTCGTGCCAATCTTGCTAATTTGCGTACCGGATAACATGACCAGACTTCCTCCAGGCGATCCTCCTGGGGTTTCTGAAGGGTTTGGAGACCTCTGCGGCGAGAGAGAAAGTGATCCAACTATGATCTGAGAAGGACCTGTGATCAGGTACTCTTCGCCCTGAGAATCACATTGTCGGTTAGGCGGGTAATATCAAGGACGTCTTCCCAACCGTCACAGTTCTTCAAGCTGGGAAAATGGAAGGTTGATGTGCTGCATCTGTTACAAATCAATAGATTTGCATTAATAATAATACCAAATAATGACTGACCTCTTTCGTTAATTCCCGAGTTGCTCTAAGGCATGTGCCTTGCATTGACGTCTCAGCCTGTCAACAGGTTGGCCTTCTTTGTTGCTATGATGTTCGTCAAATGTTGTAGGTTTTCTAGAGGAGCTGATCGGTCGTGAGTCATGTAAGCCGATCAAATATACACGTTCTCTCCCCCCCCCCCTGCTCCAGTTTGACCACGAGTAGGTCGCTGAAACTTAGGTTCGGACACAGAAAAGCGTGAAGACTCCTCCTCGCGGGGATATATGATCTAGGTCTGTCCTGATTAGCGTTTCCTGTGCTGGGGAATAAATTTTAGTATTTGCTTTGGAGCCGTTTGATGATTTGGTCTAAGGCTTCTGTACTAGTGTGATATCGATATCTTCCTCTAGGAGGAAAACGAGTAGATTATCCGAGACCGACTTCGAGTGCTGCAGATTTGTCTGCATTACACTCAGCATGATTTGCTTGCGTCTCCGTCGGAAAGTCGATCCTCATCTCCAACAGCTCTTTGGTGGTGTCGATTGGATACAGGTAGTCGTCCGGTTTTGCAGAGCGGAACACTTTTATCGTTGCGTTCCTGACTCTGAACCGGGGACGGAGAATCTCGTCGTAGGAGATGGGTTTCAGCTTTACATCCTCCCAGGCGTCGCTGATCCTCACTACATACGAACCCTGGAGAATTGGTGATCGCAAGCTATAATGGGGAATCCAAGGACCACTTGAGAGGAATCAAAGCAAAAGATTGATCCCGTGCGTTCCCCTTGGGCAACCAGAAGATGCTCAATAACCATCCTCAACACTGTAGGGAGGACGATCCCCGGGCTGTTGCTCCACCTCATTCACCGGCAGGACCCCATGGCACTAACACATGATCAGCAAGCAAATAGTTGCTGGTCAGTTAGATGAGTTTTTCCCAGCCCAGTTCTACGTACTCTTGGCCGCTTTGATGACCGCTTCCAGGGGCCATCGTGACGAGGTCGTGTGAGGACTTGCCGAATTATACAACATTAATCTGAAGCATAATCAGACCAGGCTGCCAAAAGATCCTAAATAGTCAAAGTATTTGCGAACTATTTCCTACGATTATCTAACACTCCAAAGTTCTATTCAAAAATGGAAGTCTTCGGCCCAAAATTGTAACTAAGTAACTTACCTATTTGGATAGCAGACGGGTATTGTCTTTTGTAAATTGTTGAACTTTTTAATGGTGTATCCTTTTTTCTTCCCAGCTACATTGAATAATATATATTTAACATATCCACCTTCCTTCTTATCAGCTACACAATTTGCAGGATAAGTAACTACACAACAAAAACTTTCCTGATAAACAGGTCTGAAACGAAAATCTTCGAAAAAGTGAATGTCAGACTGGAAAATCTACTTTAATAAAAATCTTCCTGTCTGTCCTGACAAACATTCTTTGCCCGAATTTTTTCCCTTTTTTAATTTCGGTCCCAAGCTTTACATGGGAAGGGATCCCTTTTTCAAGTTGTCATCGCATTGTTATAACATAAACCTGTCTCTATGAGTACCTTCTCCTATCTACGCATTACACTTCCAAATACTTAGGTGACATATATATATATGCTGCTTTCGGTTTTTGCTCCATGTATCTAGTACCATTGGCTCCATAACCCATCACAATGGTGTCCCTCGTTCTGGCATTCCTTACTTTCGGTTCGATGTATTAAATTTGTGAGTCTGGGTTTACATTCACTGCCCGTGTTCATACACCTGTAAGGGGATGAGTGGTTACTTGTTATAATACCATAGATTCCTCCCCATCGTGCAGGGTACATACTATATTTTGGCTCAGATACAAGACCATATGTACCCCCAAAAGTATTATAGATACATATATGCAGGACCATGGGGGTAACTGAATTCGAGATGTTTTCCGTACTTAGTGGCACAGATCTACCGCCGTCGAAGCTAATACAAATATCTGAGCCCAGAAACGTCGAATTGCTCTACATCTTTAACGCTGTCGAGAGGAGATCTTGCGTAAAGTAATTTTCCCTCGAGTACGTATGTAAACATTTTGATACCATATTGGAACGGAATGTATACAAAGTTAAGGTGTTGCGTTGTACGTTGCTAGCGATGGTAATGGTGATAGCGGGAGGGTTCGGTTTTGATAAAAAATGTAATATTCGGAAAGTCTCAAGGCTAACCGAGAGTCGATAAGATGATTCCATACTTAAGAAGGCTGAAGGGCACCCAAGAGCAGACTGATTGCGAACAAGATGGTTGCCTTGCCACGTGTTTACGTATTTCTCGAGAATGAACTCACTCCTGTTTTGCATGCTTAAGTCCATTAATTCTGCTTCACTAGACAATAAAGGTGTCAATGCCGTAAAAATCTCGGGCTAGATGGCACATATCTCCACGAAATATCGATTCCTTGTTCGTCTTTTCGACTTAATACTTCCCATTCGAAGCAAGCAGCTGACAGACTTCCCCTTGAGACAAGGCTGCTAAACACCCTGCACAAAAACTGACGTCACGCCATCCATTGTGCACAATTAGCAGGCTTAGGGCATAAAATTCCGACACTACGTAGCTACTTAATAAAAAGGCACTTCGTCCTGAAAACCCCAGACCGAAGACGGCGAACGAAAAGAATCCTTAATTACTCGGCGGCATGAAAATTTGCTTTTAATTCAAATCGGTGGCGTATTAAGGTCGTGGGACCAACCTGGTTCCCTAATCCGCTCACTCTCAGTGCCCGACCCCCTCCACTTCGACTGGCATACCTCCCTCCCACCTCTTCGTCGCTCAGAACATCTTAAACCATGCATAAGTAAATGGAACCACATCGCTCAAGAGATGGAAGCAGCAGAAACGGTTGAAGGAATTCCTCCGCTACAACGACTACTTAGGCAAAAAGTACTTTCTTACATCGCGAGCTTGTCATACGCCAGCCTGAAGGGGTGGGGGTTGCTCTGTTTACGTGTATTAACTTTTTTGATTAAGATCTTTCGGGCGTCTTTTGGAAAATTGCTTTTTGCCATTATTATGCGCGGGTTCGGGAGCGATTTAGGGTTTCGGTCGTGCTTCGGGCATGCCATGTTGTACCGGAAAGAATAGGAAACAAGGACAAGAAACACCGAAATGGCATTAGCATTGGAACTTGAACCTCAGGCTAAGTTTAAGGTTGCACTAGAATCGTACGCTCGTTGTAAATGTTAAATTTTTATGATGTATGCCAAAGGGAAATTAACGGGAAATTATAGAGGAATAAATGCTTAAATGAGAGGATTTGTATCCTGCTTTCCTTACGTGCTCAAATTGGGTGGATATTTAGTGAATTAGAGGTGACTAGGCGACACAAGGACGAAGCGTGTCCTAGTGGGATTAGTCACGGATGTGATGTGTTGGGTAGTGTGATATTAATTTTCAGATTAGTAGTTATCGGAATTAGCATAGTTCTCGTGAGTATGGAAGGGAAATTGCGTTTTAATAGCCCACGACCAATTCAATCAAATTGGATTCGTTATGGATTATTCAGATTTGACGAGTGATTCATCACGACACCGTATAATTCGAATGGAGTTCAATAACGTTATTTTTCAAGGAATATTTCTTTCATTAATTTCTCATTATATGGTTTCCGGAAACACCTCAAAGCCTTTGGAGTCGAATTTCTAAGAAATAACTCTCTCATAAATTGAGGGTCATGTAATTAATTCTGTAAGTCGAATTGGGATTTTGGGGCCTTTGTTCCGTTCCCGCACAATATGGCAAGGAGTAAGTTCCTGGGGAATATCCTCAATTTGACATTTGTTTCGAAGGAGCTAAACGCAAATTTTGCCAGGTTTTTTAGTATTATGTGCATTACGGCACGATGAACTGCGTGTACTTGAATTTGTTTGTGTTTTCTGCATTCTTATTCCCCAGGCTCCCCATCAAATTGAGAACCCTTTCGCCATTGGGTAGAACAGAAAGCAGATCCGTTTTCCAAATTTGAGAAACATCTTCTGAAAACAGAGAAGAAAATTTTACTAAATTTAAATTTCCGCAGGAATTTCGCCTTTCAGAATAGACTTGGCAATTGATGGTCGGATGTTGGTTCTTCTCCCACCATTATGGACCCAGACCCTTCGTGAACCAGTCTTTTGGCTCTTTCATTATAAGCGATGGTCGAACGACCTGACGCCTAACGCCTATAAACCTTTCGTTCAGTTGGCCAAGTTTCAGCAGAACATGGCGGCAGCTACACACCACCTGGCTTGATATGTTGCTGCTATTTAGTGCTTAGTGGTTAGAGCGCAAGGCTGTCGTACGGCAGGTCGCGGTTCAAATCTCGCTGGTGGCAGTGGAATTTGTATCGTGATTTGACGTCGGATACCAGTCGACTCAGCTGTGAATGAGTACCTGAGTCAAATCAGGGTAATAATCTCGGGCGAGCGCAATGCTGACCACATTGCCTCCTAGTGTACCTTTACGGTCTTGAATGAAGTGCTCTAACACACTTCAAGGCCCTGATCCAACATGGATTGTTGCGCCAACGATTATTATTATTATTATTATATATTTAGTGCTGGTAACGTGGCTCGATTATTACAAGGATATTGCGACGTAACCATTTTTGTCGCAAGCATGATTCTGCTGCCAATGTTCTTCTTCTTCAGCCTTCTTCTGCATTCAGTATCACGGTCGGCTCACCTTGAACGGTTGCGCCATTTTGCTCGGTCAAAGGCCTGATCTTGATGAAGTCAAAAGGTTCCCAAATCACTACGCAGCGTATCCCGTCCGAGATATTGTCAACATTTTTAATCAGATTTTTCGAGAACTGCTGACTTCGATCTGTTTTCTTCGACTGATTCACCGGTGAAGATTATTAAGTCTTGCATTCCCAAAAGGCTTTATCGACCATTATTATCCATTATTTGTCGACCATTTTTCTATATAAGTCTTTCTGAGGAGATATCTTCAAACCATCAGAGCCAACTGATGTTTCGCCAGCGAGTTCCCGATGCATGTATGACGGTATGACTGATTAATTAAAAGCTCCTTCGAAGTCCTCAAATGTGCCTAAAGAGTATTCCTTTCTGGATATCGCCTTCTCAAATTTTTACCGTGAGCACATAAAATGTTGGCCACCTAGGAATGCATGTATGTATCCTTTATAAACCGATCTACTAGTTTTTCCAGTCCTTCTAGCAGGAAGGAAGTTAGACTAAACGTCTAGATAGGTGGGTATTCCTGGTTTGG
Organism: Hermetia illucens; assembly: GCF_905115235.1. Classification (NCBI taxonomy): domain Eukaryota; kingdom Metazoa; phylum Arthropoda; class Insecta; order Diptera; family Stratiomyidae; genus Hermetia; species Hermetia illucens. Next base: position 41,876,127 of record NC_051852.1, read on the forward strand.
AGGATATGAGCGTGTAACAGACATGCACGGCATATATTCCGAATATATAGACCCACTCCGTTACTATATATGTTTGCCCTTCACTCCCTGGTGGGACATACCGTATCAATCACAACTACGTGATTGCGCACTCTCTCTATTCTACGCCAAGTGCCCCTGGATCTATCTTAATAGAGTGGATTCCACTGCATGGCGTTGCTCGCAATGCAATTGTCGCCCCTCCTTAATGTGTGACCTATCCACTGCCACTTCCGTCTTCCGCTAACAGATTATACGAGTGCCAGGTCTATGCGCCGATCAACTTCTTCGTTTAAGGTAGTGTCAGGTCAGCACAGTGCGATGATATCGTGAGAGGACACTAGCACACAACAGTCTCAATTTGATGTTGGTGTTGAGATAACTGCATTTCCAGACTTTATATAGGACAGTGAAAGCGGATCTAGCACTGTTAATGCGACGGGCAACACTCAGCTCGGTGCCGCCGTCGGCAGAAACCACGCTTCCAGGATACACAAATTGATTGACGCTCGATGATCTGCCCATCTTTGCAAACAGAGAGAGTGCGTTGAGACGACTTGACTGAGAATTTTGGTTTTGTTGTTTATCTTCAGTCCAACACTACTCGCTTCTCTTTCCAAATCCAGAGCCATTTGGCCAAGATCCATGAGCCGATGGAGGGCAAACAGATGTCACCGGCATAGTCAATGTGTTTGAGGAAATATATCATAATGCAATGAATTCTTCCACATTCTTGGGACAAGACAGTATGAAGAATGTCACCGATAACAAGAACGGACTCCGCTTTGAACCTCAAAATCCTTTGAGATTTTATCTCGTTGCGTGATATTTTGCGCCATCATATGCTGCTCTAATAATAGGTATTAATTTCCTTCGAACAGTGCACCAGATACGCTCTTTTTTCACGCTATCGAAAGCTTTCTCTAAGTCCATAAAAACAGGTGTAGCGAATATCGAAACTGCACAGTTCCGAAATGACCTATAGGGTTTTGATGTTTTTTGATTAGTCCATTAGCATTTGGAGCAATAATCAGTCTTCTCATTCCCGATCAAGCTCGCGAGATGTTCTTTGAGGCGTTCTAGGATTTGCACGCAGATACCCCCCCCCCCCCCTAATTGTTACACTCAGATAAGCTCTCCCTCTTTGGGATCTTCACGATCATCTCCTTCTTCCACTCTGTGGGGAGATCGTCACGCTCAATGGCTTTACTTCGTTTGAGTGCATTAATGTCTGAATTTTTTTCTCTTCTGTTTCGGGGAACAGTCCGAATCCGCATGTTACGGTGACTAACATGGATTTGGATAGTGAGGCAAGTAGAGTTGGGCTGAAGGTAAATACCAACAAAATCAAAGTGCTCAATCTGTCGGCATACACATCCACGTCTCTTGTCACGGTATACACAACGCTGAATTTCTCAGGATTTTACTCGTTATCTGAATTCAAGCGCGTCACGCTCGCTATCACTCTTAGTGGTCAGTAGAGCCTTGAAATCTTTGCGTTCATCGAACCGCTTCCAAGATTCCACAGTCAGCTAGATCTAATGGCATTTCTTCAGGTCGTGGTCATCCGAGAAAAGAGTAAGCGGGTTACTCAGTATGTCTGCTGTCCTATCATCAAGATAGCTCTTCCACTGTCAAGCGGTCAATGTTGAACTTGCACAGTATTGTACAATTGTCATGCTCTATGTTAAAACCTGGGCCGGAATCTTGCAGTTAGAAGTCTGTCAGAAGCCGGGAACCGGTTGTCTAGCAGATCAAAAGATCCCAATTAGCTGCAGTTTTTACGATGTATTTTAGAGCGTTGGTAAGGTTTACATTCTCAAGGTCATGCAGCGACATCCTTTCGTATGCCCGACCAGACGCATTTCTGTTAAAACAGGCTAACTATTGCTCTTACGTTACGACGCGGTTGTGAAACACATCAAAAGCTTTCTTGCGTAAAGTTAGTGGATAGCGTCTATCGCTTTCATTCGGAGTGTCGTAGAGGATGCCTGTGGCCGTCGATGTCCCATTGTTGGAGAGCCAGCTTAAGGTTTGAGACTAGAAGATGGATTTCCTGATCGCTTGCTTGAGCTTCAGCAACGACTCTGCATTGAATGTTTCGGGCGTTGTGGTGGCGCACATACGGGAGAATCCGTCTGCTACTTCGTTGTATATTCCCTTCATAAGCTTGAAAGCTACCGAGTATTAAAATATGTATTCCATCTGAGGCGCTAGTCTTCTCGAGGGCATAAAAAAACCGTTCACTGGAGCTAATATTTCAGCAGCCCTTGGACTGCAACGATCGTGAAAATTCTTAGAAACTGGCATAGCTCGGCGGTTGTCTCTGGCCTCCAAAAATCCTTGATGACTTGCGTCTATCACAAAGAAGGTTTGATACCTTCTGAAGAGGCGGTCTAGCCGAAGCAATCTACTTCGCCCCGCACAGGGCGGATTTGTCTAAGTTGATGACTAGTTTCTCGAGAGAAAAGTCTGAAAGAAGTTGTCGCGATGTCGGAGGTTAATATGAATAACCTCATTTTTTGCTAGGATTTATTTTCGTACGCATGTACCAATATTTCCGGAAGGAGTCAGTGCTATATGTGTTTATTGTGGCCATCCCTTGTTGTTAAATGAAGAAGGCGCTCTGCAAATCTGCCCCTGAAAGTTATACCAGTACCAGTGTCAGTTGGCTGTTGATGGGATGGGATGTCTCCGTTGGCGGCTGAATCCTTTGGCACATCCTCGCTGCCGCTGTTCAATGGCGGAGGTGACCGCCTGGTTCTTGATCGACTGCCTGGTCAGAAAAATCATTCTGGACCGGAGCGTTGCTTGCTTCACCCAACTTTTGGAGGCGAAAATGTAACTTAGCATGATTAAGTCCGAAGAGAGGGCGTTTGTGGATAGTATGTCCTCGTATGCATCGTGACATTACACAGGGAATACTTTCGATGGTTGAGTCATATAATTTGTGGCTAAAATTATTTAACTTAGTAACAGCAAGGTTCGTTCGATAGATAACTAATTTTTGTAAAAACATTGCGGGGAACGTCACTTCTCCCACATTCGTGCTTGACAATTAGTTTTCAAAAAATCATCCAATTGAACATGCTTTCTGATGATAGCTAGAGAATCGTATCGCTAATAACGATGGAGCATAATTGGTCTGATAAGCGTTACTGATTTAGGTGCGTTCACTATAAAAGCATTATATATTGAGACAACTAGACATCGTACATCTTACGTATCTCATTTGAATTGTTAAATTGCTCTTTAAAGTCAGTGCGATGGTACTGAGTTTGATCAATCATTCACTTTCTCTGCTTGATATATGTTACACTTTCTTCTGACTTTGTCTTATAGATGGTTGCCCTTTATTCCTTGTTGAAGTACAGTGCGTCACCCACACCTACGCACCACTGCTTCCAGTTATCTGAAATGTGCTTCAGCTCTTCCCACGACGTCTCGGACCTATGCAGCCCTCCTCTACTGTTCCATCCAAGTGCTCGTGTGGCGACTTGCTCGTTAACTATCTTGGGAGAGTGGATTTCAATGCATGGCATAGCCAGCAATGCTTAATGTGTGATACGGGTACCAGACTTGTATAAAGATCTTCCTTTGCAATAGTATCCGGGCAGCGTACTCTTTTGATACGATGCATGCAGGTGCTGACGAATGCTTGGAGCCTTCGAGTGATAATGGGGGTCACTTTTCATGAGCTACTCCCATATAGCAACACAGAAGAATGCTCGCAGAGAACAGTCTCAACTTGATCTTAGTGTTGAGATAATCACGTTTCCAGATTATAGACAAGGCCACGAAAGCGGAACTAATTCTGTCAATACCCTGGGCAACATTCAGTTTGATACCACGTCACTAGAAACCACGCTTCCTTAATATGCAAATTGATCGGCGCCTTCGATGTTCGACCTAAAAATGCAGATCATTGCCACAAAACATCTTAAAGGAACCGGTGAAAGTTCACATTTAGGACTCTGAAGTTGTTGTATAATGGCTTAGCACTTTTATTGATAATAATCATACATGGGATTTTTTTCAAAAGCCTTTACTGGTCCGCGTAGAATATAAATGCCAGATTGAATTGAAATACACAGAAACGACGCAAATCGGGACAGACTTAGGGTATCCATTCTCGCCAGGAAGAGCCTGCCCGCTTTTCCATGTCCGCATTTGTGTTCCAGCAACCCAATCGTGGTCAAACTGCAGTAGGCATGGTTTCCGACCGATCAGCTCCGCCAGAAGATTTACAGAAGTTGATGTCTAATTACGCGCCAAAGAAGGCCAAACAGTTCATAGGCTTCGAAGCCAATATAAGAAATACGCTTTGGAGCTTGGAAATCAACGAAGGAGGTGGGTCTCTCTTCGATTTTATTATTAATACAAACCTTTGGGTGCGTAGCAGGGGCAGTATACCAACCTTTCATTTCTCCTGCAGAGGAACTGTGACGGTTGGCAGGAAGTTCTTGGTATCAACAACACAATAGGACTTTTAGGGTAACCAACCCTTCCAGGGACCGCAGGAAGATTGACTGGAGGCAGAACAAACAGCGTATAAATTGACAACATTAGCACGACAGTCGAGCGGAAGTCTAAGACTGAAGCTGTTGGAAAGGCATTCGAAAACGCCGTTTTCAGTTTTGCTGAACACATAAGACGTTGACATCGTGGTGGAATAAAGATCTTTCCAGCTGGGCGGAAATGTCTTCATCAGCTACTGGCACAAGTATGGGAACCCATACAAGCATTGCGTGAAGAAGTACAAGATGTACGGGCATCAAAACTACCATGAAATAGTCCAGGTGGGACTACTGTCAGAACGCTTGAGTAAATCTACGAGAATCAGTAATATTCTGGCCATGGAACATAGAAGCCTATCCATTCTTAAAAAGTCGAAAGACTCGGGGATGGGGTCTAGCAAGGAGGACTGTGGGTCGGAACCTTGCGTGGAGGTAAATACTGGGGATAAAATCAGCTCGACTATAAAGAGATTTTCCGCTTAAGAATCTCCGGGCCCAGGTGGTACTATGATATTCATGCTATAGAAATTCGCGGATCTCTTTGGGATACGTACTATACTGTTGCGGATGTGCGCGCGTGGTTTACATACCGGCACGGTCTGGAACCCGGGAAGGACTTTCGACCAATTAGCTTTACTTCTTTTGTATTAAAGCCTTTAGAGCGCGCCCTTGACATTTACCTAAGTACGATTGTGGAGAAAACGCCCTTCTCCAAGTTTCGGCACACCTACCTCAAATGTAGGAGGCCCTCTTCATAAGGTAATCAGCAATATACTCCAAGTGTCTTCCTAGATATAGAGAGAGCATTCAACAAAGTTAGTACATATCAACTCCTTCAAGCACGCTTTTAACAGTATCTTGCGCATTCGAGCTAAGAGCTTGGATAATCCACCCTGGTCTGAGAGGTAACCACTTAACCAGAGCTGTGACCCGAGGTTCGCCCTAGGATGACGCGAACTCTCAGGGGTTCTGGCTGATAGTAATGGACGAAATTCTATGCATATCGGATAGGAGCGAAGCGAAGGACGACTTGGACATTAAACGTAGAACTGCGGACTAAGAAGCCTGTATAGTCTTCAGTGCCTGCAAGAGGGGTTTTGTAAGCAAATGGGGTCTATGACTGAGGATGCTTCTCTGGATAGGAGTTTGTAGCAGCAGAGCGGCGTATCACAGCACAAATTGGGCTCCATGAAGCGGCCATCTGTTTCAGTCTTTTTGAAATTTGATTTTCATGGGATCTTCACTTGCAAGGTTAAAGTCGGTAGGAATGAAAATCTTTTTTGACTAAAACTTATTAATTAAATATAAATCAAAACTTTTGTAAAAATTGCAAGGTTTCCTTCCCGCCAATTTCTTATCAAAAGTCTCCCAAAAATGTGAAGAATCATCTGCAATCCTGAAAAATTAAGAAGTTCCCTAAAGGCTTTCATTATTAAAAGCAAACGTCACATAAAAGTACTTAATTCCACTTAGGTGTTAAGGAGTTAAAAGTTTGTCTTGATAAAATGGAGTAAGAGTTCATGTCACACTGCGAACTTTACTTTCTTCCTTGCTTCAAGTGTCCCCTATTCTTTGCTACCTGTCTGGGATAAGTCACTCCATATATGAATTCTTCGCTTTATTTTAAGGATCATTTTGTTTATGGCTTTATATGTTTTCCTCGCATACAGACATATCACGACTTTTATTAATGGAGTTATTCACCTGCCGCCATAATTTTGAAGACCCGTCCTGGAGAAATATGACTTAAGAGGATGTAAACGTTGAAGGCGTAAAAGTAGCTCTATAAATACTTGCTTTGTTTTGAATGTAGGAAATAAAGGATATAGGATGATAGTGATGAATTTTGTGTAAAGTTGAAGCCATTTCGGGTAAAATATTCAGGGATGGCTCTTAATGTTTTGATCAGGTTTAAATTCAGCTCTTGAAAAATCTGAATTTGTAAATGAAATCTAGAAGAAGAGTCGAAAGTTTCTTACATAATTTATTGAAATAACAGCAAAATATTGCATTCTTTGTAGAATATTCTATTCTAGGATTTTTCAAGCACTTTTTTGTATTGCGTCAGCAAGATATATCTTTGGCTCTAATTAATAATTTATCTTCTAAAAGATATGAACTTTGCCAGGATAGAACTCTCGAATGTTATTCGATTTCAAACCTTCTATTTCCCAGCATTTTAGTCCCAAAGTGAAATAAATTCATTTACACTTTGTGTTTGACCTTCCTATCTTTGAATATATTGATCGGCTACACACTTAAATCCTTTTCTTTTCAAAGCCCAGAAAATCTTTTATAATAAATTATGGTTATGGTTGCTAATGCATACGTTAACTCTTCCTCTATTGAAAATTTTTCCACAAAGTTACCCTCCCTCAATGAACCCCGATTTGACTTTTCAGCCTCTTCCTTCGTTTCTGATCCGGAGGTCCTCAAGTATTTTTCAATTGTTTTATGTTAAATTTATAATTTCGTTTGACTCTTTGATGGAAACCGCAAGCGCGTGTAGAATTTTAATTTAGAAGAAAAATACTAATAAAAACAATGTTTAGAGAAAAACGAGAAAATCAGAAGGGCGGTTAGTGTTGTTTCAAGGCAGAACCAACTTCCAAAATGTTGTTCCTCCTACACTTCAAGAATGATGTGACCAAAGGCCAGAATTAAGCTGGTGCGCTTTACAGTCCTGATTTCTTTCAATTCTTGAGAGGAATAATTCATGAGCATTTAATTCTTTTCAAATCATTTATTTAGGGTCAATGCATAATTTAATATCTAATGAGGCAATAAAAATCTGCATCGATCTCAATCCTAATGGTTTTTAGCCCACATAACGTTACTAACCAGTAGTCAGGGAAATCAAACCGGAACATTGAAAGTGTGGTTTTCTCCACTTCAATTTATTCAATTTGATTCAAAAGGAACGATCGGAAAAATGTACTGTCCCCTTGATAATCTCCAACTAGGTACGCTACTGACAACCTAATACTATTCACGACATAAAGCCTTCCTTGGTGTATTATTGACACCTCCAATTCACTGTGGCGGTTACTTAAATCCCAACCTATTCAACTACGGGCTAAGGTTGAAGGATCAAGACAAATCTCACCCTCACTTTCAGGTCAGTTAGTCCCCGCAAGGGTTGATGCCTCAGGAACTAATCCCAAAACGCTTAAGACGGATCTACAAATCACTTTAAGAGGTGCAGACGACGGTTTCACACCAAAGTAGATGCAACTCGTCACATGCTGCCCCACCTCTGCCCTGGAAGCAGTGCAGCATCAACATCATCAACGACTCAACAACCGGTATCCGGTCTAGGTCTGCCTTAACAAGGAACTCCAGACATCCCAGTTTTGCGCTGAGGTCAACCAATTCGATATCCCTAAAAGATGTCTGGCGTCTGCCTCGCCTTCTTTTTCTACCATAGATATTGCCCTTATAGACTTTCCGGGGTGGATCATCCTCATCCATACGGATTAAGTGACCCATCCACCGTAACCTATTGAGTCGGATTTTATCCACAACTTGACGGTCATGGTATCGCTCATAGGTTTCGTCGTCATGTTAACTACGGAATCGTCCATCCTCATGTAGGGGGCCAAACATTTTTCGGAGGATTCTCGAACGCGGCCAAGAGTTCGTAATTTTTCTTGCTAAGAACCCATGTCTCCGAGGAATACATGAGGACTGGCAAGATCATAGTCTTGTACAGTAAGAGCTTTCACCCTATGTTGAGACGTTTCGAGCGAAACAGTTTTTGTAAGCTGGAATAGTCTCTGTTGGGTGACAACAACCGTGCGCGGATTTCATCGTCCTAGTTGCTATCGGTTGTGATTTTCGACCATAGATAGGAGAAATGATCAACGGTCTCAAAGTTGTATTCTCCTATCCTTATTCTTCTTCGTGTTTGAGCAGTGCGGTTTGATGTTGTTGGTTGATTCGTTTTCGGTGCTGACTTTCCTACCATATGCTTTGTCTTGTCTTCTCGCGCCGCCTGCTCGATCTGAATGAAAGCAGTTTGTACGTCTCGGGTCGTCAGTATAAGCCAGTCTCGGATATCGTCAGTATAAGCCAGGGAGGACTTGAAGAGGATCGTACCTCTTGCATTTACCTCAGCATCACAGATCACTTTCTCGAGGGCCAGGTTAATGAGGACGCATGATAGCGCATCCCCTTGTCGTAGACCGTTCTTGAAGTCGAATGGTCTTAAGAGTGATCCTGCTGCTTTTATCTGGCCTCGCACATTGGTCAGAGTCAGCCTAGTCAGTCTTATTAATTTCGTCGGGATACCGAATTCTCTCATGGCCGTGTACAGTTTTACCCTGGCTATGCTATCATAGGCGACTTTAAAGTCGATGAACAGATGGTGCAACTATTGTCCATATTCCAACAGTTTTTCCATCGCTTGCCGCAGAGAGAAAATCTGATCTGTTGCTGATTTACCTGGAGTGAAGCCTCTTTGGTATAGGTCAATGATATTCTGGGCATATGGGGATATCCGGCCTAGGAAGAGAATATCTTATAGATGGTAGTCAGCAACGTGATATCTCTATAATTGCTGCACGTGTGATATCTCCCTTTTTATGTGTGAAACAGATAATGCTTCTTTGCCAGTCGTCAGGTATTGATTTGCTGTCCCACACTCTGAGCACAAGTTGATGAACCACTTGGTGTAACTGGTCGCGTCCATATTTAACCAATTCGGCTGTAATTCGCCGGAGCCGACTTATGATTTTTTTATCCGATGAATTACACGGACTGTTTCTCCTATACTTGGTAGTGGCAGTATTTGTCCGTGGTCTTCACTTGGCGGGACCTCCAACTCGCCGATGTTCTGGTTGTTTAGTAGCTCATCAAAGTACTCAGCCCATTGCTCCAATATGCCCATTCTGTCGGAAATCAGATTTCCCTCTTTGTTTCGTTAGGATGAGCATAAGGCTTCATCCTGCTGACTTGTTGGTAAAAGTTGCGCGCCTTGTGCGGTTCACAGACTTCTTGGTGTGCGCGTGCCCGCGTTCTTTGAGAATGCAACATTACTCGGTATGCGGCATTCTTCCGTTCCGTAGCTAGCTTACTTTCATCTTTAGACCAGCCGTTTCGACTTCTTTTGCGGTACTTTTTCCGAGTGTACCCGTCAGACACGGTCTACACAATTTCGAAACGCGGCTTAACAAACACCGCACCTCAACCAAGGAAAAGAGCGAAAATTGCCAATATACAAAGCTAGTGTCAATATCTATGAGCGAAAACTACTTCACCTTCCGGAATGAATACTACAAAACTACTGCAGGCACGGGTTCCGCCTCTACTTGGCTGTTAAAATCCCCAAGTATGATTTGAAATCACATCTGGTACAGGCTTCGAGGGTTCGTTCTACTGCCTAGTAAAAGGTATCCTCGTTCAACTCTGCAGTCTCCTCTGTAGGGACGTGAGCGTTAATGAGGTTTATGTTTTAAAATTTTCCGCGGAAGGGCAGAGTGCATAGCCGTTCACTTATGTATAGTTGTCGTGGCCGGGTTCGTCGTTGTAAAGTCCATCCTCTCCGAGGCTCCTTCCGTGGCTTCGTAGCGTTGGTTTTCCGTGTGTTGTCAGCCCTACCCAACCCCCAAACTGAAGGACCAATAAAATTTGTCCGGTTTTTAGGCGCGGGAGACTCACGTTCCAGTTTTCCATTAAGAAAGAGCTCCCAGCAGTGACTACGTGGAGGTGGAGGTAGGGTTTGGTAGTAGAGCTGTTGGTGTTGGTTCAGCAGGCATTTCCTAGGTTTTATGCCCCATCATGGGTGCCAATCCACGTTTCGCCCTGGGACCTACACTACCCTTTCACCGCTTGTTAAGCTAAATGCATAAAAATATGAACGAATTCTAAAGAAAAAAATTGGTAATTTATTGTTTTGGCACTCATTTGAAATCGGATTCGTGATGAATGGCTAACCTGCACGCATCAGTCAATAAGGACATCCTATTTAAAACCGTGCCATTCATTTCCTTGCAACTACCTAGAAGAAACATAGAACTAAACTCAATTCATACTGCGGTGACTCCCAGTATGATAAGATTAAATCTCTCTACACGATGACTATTGCACATACAGTTGTCTACAGTTGTCCATAATGACTGCAATAGCACAATAACAGCAGAAAGCAAATTGAATAATTTATAATTCGAATTTTGCTGATTTAGATGGAAGGTGCGGTATGAGTCCTTTGTAGACAGTAAGAGAAATGGTTACAATGCATGGACGATTTTAACTTTGTTTCTTTTGAAGTTTGTAAATTGGGAAATATCTAGGTGTTAAGCCATCCCTCTCGGCAGTTTCTCCCTCTGATGTAAGCAATGCCGATTTGGTGAAATTTCCTCTACCTTGCTCAATAGTCTTTACGGTAGATTTTGCTTTCCCTCTAGATCTAACTTTCTAACTGTCACCCAGGATCCAAAGCTCCATTATTTGTCGCCCATTTCCTTACAAAGAGAAAAACAAATTTACAGTAGAGAGCCCCCACATATGCAGATATCAATGGATCTGATTCACAAAAATTGTTTTCCAGTTTACACGTCCCAATTTTTCATAAGGGTTATTCGTATTCTAATATTGATTTGCCCACTGAACTTCGGGATATTTATTCTATGTACATTTGTATTTCAAGGATTGAAAACATCACAAAGATTCGCCTAACCGCATTTAGCTACCATTCCCACAATTCCCTCACACATAACCGAACATTTTCTTATTTAAATTTCAACAACGGCTTCCATCTAAGTGAGCCTTGTGGATTTTTTATTTATTCAATAAATGGATTCACTATGGCTCCTAAGTGTGTCATAAAAGAAAATTCATTGGAACTCCATGCTTGCTGAGGTGAGAGTGAAGGGTGGCAGGTGCCGAAATCCAGCGAAAGTAAAATATAAAAGGACTTTAATATTGAGGTTCAATGTACCGACATATGGTCTTGTTGTTATGTTAGAGGTTAAGGCCCAAGGATTGTTTCTGCATGGTAATTTGCTCCTTCGCAGAACCACGCAAATACTTCTACTTTTGTGCAGCGATAAAGGCTAGACGCGCTTAGACATGCAAAATGTAGCTCTGTAATATTGAAAGAAAATGGGAGGCAAAAAATCGGGATGGGTATGGCTGAAAAAGGAGTCTGTATACGTAAAGCGTTAAGCAACTGAAGGTTCATATGAAATGCCCATAGGTATCCTTGGATATAGTTCGCCCTGAAGTATTTAGGACCTTCTAATACAGGTGATTGTAAAGAAATCTAAATATGTGCTGGAAGGACACAAAATTATAGGACTCACGAGTCCTTATTTTTGAGCTGTTCCTCATTTTGTTAAGAAGTGTCCTTTTATATTTCAACGATATGCAAATTAACCTTCCCCAAGGCAACTTGTTCAGCATATCATCAAAAATACGGCACCAGCCATATGCGCAAATGTTTCGACTTCCTGAAAACACGGAGTGCATGTCTCCCGTACTTCAAACTCCATCCCCTGAATCGACTTCCATAGTAATTACCAGATCTGAATCGATCTCACTTCCAAATCACAGTTCCCTCAACCTCGTACACTGTCAACGTACACAAATAGTGCCGGACGTCCTGAATTGCATTATGGATGTATTGGGATTTGTTTTTACTGTCCAAGCAATAAATACTAGAGTGGCGAAATGTTGAAAGGAGCAGAACGTAGAGAAGCCATTGAAGATGGTGGAGCTGATAAAAATGACAATGTCGTCTCGTTGCCCGGCATTGAGCACTCTCTACATCTCACGAATGGTATTTTCGCTGGTGGAACAGAGGAGCGACATTAAGAGGACAGAATGTGACGATCCCCCGGGAAGGATACTACACTAGTCTCAAGTGAACTGTACTTCGTTTTACGGTTCGTCACGAACAACAAGCAAATATTTTATTCATAGATAATCTACCAGTATCTATCTTCCATCTTCCGCTGGTGCGTCCTTGCCGCTCAATATCCTGTCTCTCAATGTGTCGCTTCGCTCATTGCTGTTGTTGTTTTATTAACTTGAATGTATTCCGGTTTCGAAATGAAGGAATCTAATGATTATCTTCTCCTCGGATCCAATAGGTGTATTCTGTCCTGTGCACTTTGTATTGATTGGTCTCCGAATATCCATTCATCGGAATTCAGTATCCATCTTCAAGTTGTACCAACTTCTGTGTGTTTGTTTGCCTATTCGGTGGTTTGTAATACCTGCTATTCGAGGACAACCACTGTTGCAGGCTTCTGTAAATCTCGACGGCGTTGTAAGCTGTATTAACAATTTCAAAAGACTATTCACAGGAAATGCTTTGGTTTTCCTTATGGTAATTGCGTTTGGAAAATGAATAGTTTGGGGAATACTTTCGGAGACTTAGATGGATGGGCACAAGTAGGTTTAGAGTTAGAAAACCAGGAAACGATTTGAATTTCATGTCAATTCTGGGGAACATGTTTGGATTATATATACATGAATTGGGACAAGAAATCTGATGAGCTTAGCTTTTTGAAATTGTCCACCCTTATAATGGGCCTTTCTACATTGTCCCTAACGATTTAACCTTTTTACGGGTTTGATTACTAGACGCCCTTAATAGGACCTTGGAAGTTTGCAAATCCAATACCATTCCAGACTATTAAGTAAAAGCTTTATGGTGATAGTTGGCGAATCCGACAGTTAGTAATCACAATTGTTATATTATAGTAAAATTAAAATTAAGGATATTTATAAATCCTTTCACCCCTCCTTTTTCATTCACGAATCTCGGGCAATGGAACATAACATACTCCCGATCCGGCATCATCCTTGCTAGAGATGAATTCGCCTTTGCCGTTTTCCTTCGCATATAGTCAAGGTTCCTCTTGAAGCTCAACTTGGCATTGATTATTACCCCGAGGTATTTAATGAACAAATTTTGAAACGACCTCGTGCTTGCCAACCCGGATTTTGACAGTATTGTTTTCCTGTGATTGTTAATAAAGACTGTTTGGTCTTTTTGTCCACCCTGGACCTGGACCATTTATAACATGCTTTCATGGCATGAATAGATTCACTTCCATAAAGTTCTACGTCCCCGGGGTGTTTTGCAAATTCTACCAACGTTACTTCCTTTGGCACGCGAAGGCTAAGCACTTCATCATACATTATATTCGCCAGTAGGGACTCTAATATGGAGCCGTGAGAACGCCTGCTCTCACAATATATTTTTCCGGCGCATCAACAGGGTTATCTTAATGCAACTCGAATTGGCCGAATTAAAGGCATTCCTGACATCTCACATCACCACCGCACAGAATTTACTATCGACATCTCCTTCGCCAGATCTTCGCCCATTACTATTACATTGGCCGTAGAACGTCTCTCCGAAACCCACAAAGCCGCTTCAACTACCTTCCAGCTGGGCGAAAAAAACAGCCTATTCTACATAACACTCTCCAACATCTTCCCTATAATGTTGAAAACACAGATAGAGTGATATGACGATATGCACCAGGTGGTTTTAAAGTTTGGTTGCAGAACCAACCTTCGCCTTTCCACTGGCGGGAAAACAATCTTTCCAAAATCTTCTTTTTCTTCAGCCTTTGCACCGTTCACAAGCGGGATTGGCTTGACTCAATCCGATCATGTTGTTTTTAACGATATTGGATGCGTTTTCTTGGTCAGCCTGTCTCAGGACGAATCACGAAGAGAGATTAGGTATGATTTAGTATTGTGGAATAACCCCAACTATTCTTTATTTATCTCTTTCCTTATCTCAGCATTTTATTTTTGTTTTACTGAGGATAGTACAAAGTACGTTGCCTCAGACCCTTTACTTGGGTTTGGGATCAGCATGCTACGTAAATAACATAACGAAGTTCTTCTTCCAGTGTCCACAATTCAAATGTGCTTATGAACCATGCAGGTCTGATTTTCGGAATCCCATCCAATTCCGGTGTCTTATTATTATCAATTCATTCACAGATCTCTCGTAGTTCATCCTCAGTTCAGAGACGTCTTTTTAAACTTTTTGTTGACATCCATTTTCTTCATGTTGTTGGAGGAGAGAATTGTGATTATTTTGGACAAGAGTCGCGGGCACGTCACTTGCGGTGATTTTTCCCACCAAATCTTCTTCATTACAAGCTTGTAAGCAGCACCCCACGTCAAGGCACAACTGCCTGTAACAATTTCGGTTATTCTCCCGTGTGGCCTTCTTCGAAAACTGCCGATGCTTTTCTCCAAAAGCCTCCCTCTTTTCCTTTGCCAAAGCCTCCTTATTCGCAGACAGGATGATCTCAACACCGAGATTCACTGGTTTTACCAGTAGTTTCATTTCGTACTGTGGTGGAAACTCCGTCGCGGTATTATAGAAATGCTGACATAGCTAACTCCATTTTCTCAGTGCCGTTACCTTCGGGTCGTGACCTCCTTCTAAAGTCATCAGGAGTGTCTCCTCATAAGTTCCAGTAAACAAGCCAGTTATCTGGGCTTTTTTTACTTCTGTTGTGCATTCGACCATCGTGCCCTCTATTTCTAATGTCGAGCAAGATGGTCTGGTTCACGTTCGCGTTCATTTACTCGCCAGACCATCTCTTTCGCAAATCGGGTACTGAGGACGGTGGGCAAAGCACTCATTCAACATTGGCTAGAAATGATGTCCAGCTCCGCGAAGGTTCCGGGCTGGATTTGGCCAATGGTGTCCATTACTCGGCTTGCCCAGTCCGAGGCCCTCGCGTCGATATTGCTGGCAAAAATTTAAGGACTATTGGCCCTAACACCAGTATCTCTAGTATCGCATTGTGCTAGTGTTACACTAGCTGGCACGTTAAAGTTGTAGATATGGATGCTGTCGACTTTTGCCCTTAAAATACGACTCCAGAGAATGCTATTTTTTTGTATGACTTGCCTTTCGCATGCTGATATTGCCGCGTTTCCACATGAGCCCTCCACTCACACCTTCAACACTTCCACATTGAATTCTCGAATGGTTTCCGAGAGCAGATTTTAAAATGCCTCGGAATGGTTTGTTTGTATTAACTTCATTTAGCCCTCCGATTAAACGCTCTCCTATATGCCGACCACCGACCACCACCTGCACGCGCCGGTCGCCCACTTTGACTTCCCTTTGAATAACATGCATCGTGGATCTCTACTGCAATCATTGATAAGATGACCCTCTTCTCCACACTTCCTACAACTGTTGGAACTATCGATCGAAATCGAGGCTGATATGATATATATTTCTTGAGAAGTGCTCGCTTCCTCGGCAAACGACTCAACCTATTCTTACCTTCTCCACGGTAGTTAGTTTAACGGCTAAGTGCACGGAGATAGTTTCATACCTCTCCTCCATCCTCTTTATCGCACTCTCATCTATTCCGTTAAGGTTAAATTGATGTCTTAACGCAAGATACTCTCGCGACAAAACCCAGTCTTGGTCCTTGCACTTGATTACACTCTCTTGCTTTTTAGCTTTCACTTCTACTTGCTTACTTAGCACCTTTTCCACCTGGCTGCGAAAAATATCCGCTGTCTTCCAAGCTCCGAGCTCCTATGAAAAGGATCCGGTGTGGACCTTATTTCCGCTCCACTATTATCTCTTGTAGCGCTAAGGTACTACGTTTGCCCGACATCGACGCGGAGAACCACCTTGCCCACTCCCAATTACCGTAATTTTTGGGTTTCTAAAGTCTTGCACCGTAAAAAACTTCCTTTCTCCTCCTCCGTATTTAGCTTAATTTTTGGCTATGCAGCCAATTTTTATCCACAGTTGGGTATTTGCTCTAGCCTAGCCGGCCTGCGCATAAGCATGTCTATGCGCAAACATCCCCTTATACGTACATATGCATGCCTATGACGATTCCGCTGAACGTTCCCTTATCAACGAGAAGAGTTGCGCCTGATGGATGGTTTGGCAACTCCACACAGATCCCTTAGGATCTCTTAGGAAAAAAACCAATGGAGATTATGATGCCTTAAACCGCTGAAGGGGTAGACAGTTGTTGGAACCGCAAGGGAATGCACCATACCGTAAACTAATGGTGGTGAGCCAGGGTCCCTAGGTCCAAGACTGACTGAAAATAATACGAGGATTAATCTCCAAAGAAACATCAGTGAGCAACAATTCACAAAAAACTCAACACGTCGTGTAGAAGAGTTAAGATGACAGATGCGCGCAGGTCCAACCATCCAAAAAATGGAATACCACAGGGTGATCAGAGACATTGACGATGTAACCTCAGCCTTGCACGTCAAGAATGAGCTATAGAAATGCTGGTAAAACGATGAAGGTAGTTATTAGCTCTAAATATCCTACTATGGTTCTGATAGAGCAAGTATTAAACTCTGCTAAAAAGGACCACAATATCTATTGCACTGTTTTCCAATAGCTAGTAAATGGTATAGGTTGAATATAAGGTATCTTACAGATTTGGTAGATCGAGTTTAGTCCTCTGAAAATAAGAATTAAAGTAGCGTATGGTGGTATTTCTAAACAGATCTACATTAACCAGCAGGTCAAATTGGATTAGAGGTTTTCAAAGAAAAAGAATATAGAACCCCTGGAGATATCAATGGAATATCAGAGGCTTCGCTTATCAATTTGGCTATGTGATTTCGCGATTGGTCTTAATATGATAGATATTTTAACGACGACTACTAACCTTCCATTTATAAAATATCAAGAGATGATCGCAGCCTCAGTTATGCAGTTGGTGGCTTTCACTTTGTTACACCGTATTGGATAAAATCTTTCTGATTCTATTGTTGCTGATAATTTAGACTTAGGAAATACCCATTAAGAAAGAGGAAGTAGAGGCTACCATTTCACATAAATCAAACCAGGGGTACCAGTGTCAGCGCCACGTTGGACGTTATTTGTAATGAGTTAATCGGCTGAGGGTTCATGCCCGGCCTTGGGCGCCATTTATACTGACGTAAGGAGATTGAAATGTGGCCAAAAATAATCCCAGTTGGTGGAAGTCGACCAAGGGGCTAAATTTAAATTAAGAAAAGATTATCATCAGCTCTTATTATCATTATTTTGTTCAGCTAAGCTTGAGGAAATCATAAAGCGCCTCCTCTGCCTACTCTATCCGAAACGATGTTCTCGACGAAGAGGAACATATTGCACACTTGTCAGCAAAAGAACTAGAAGGGATGGTTTCGTCATGGAGCGTCGGAACTGGATGGTATCCCCAGGAAATGGTTGGAGCTTGTGTTCAGGCGTGAGTCGGTTTGGTAGCTTATGTTCTCCCTTGTTGATCAGAAGTCCCAAGCCTCGTGCTGGTAAGTGAAGAAAGGAAAAATCCTGAATTATAATGAGTGCATCGTCCTTTCAACATATTAGATATCACGGGGAAGCTATTTGAAAGCCCATCAAACCGAGATTTGCAGACTCTATTCATATCACATGAGATTCATCGTCAAAATTGTGTGGTTTTAGAGCAAGGTCTCCACAGATTAGTTAAACAATTTAGGGAGTGTTATTGCCGACGAGTGCACCCCTCTAACCCCGGACTTAATTTCGCGAACTGTGCCAGTATGCTTTAGGCTTGGAAAATTGCGATGGTATGGCCACTTAATTTGTGCTAACGAAAACTAATTCGCCAAAGTTGGTCTGAACATCGAAGTCGATTGTAGGCGACTGAAGGGCCGATCGAAGCAACGATGGCTTACGCTGGATAGAGATTTGAAAGTCTCGCGATTGTATCCAGATCAGACTTTTGATAAAACGAAATGGTGTAACTGATCACGACGAGCCAACCTCGCTTGTGAGCGAGACAAAGACTGAAGAAAAAGAAGAAGGTTTCAGCTTCCTGATCCAACATCGGGAATGCTTCGGGCCAACGAGAGGATCTGTCTACACACGTAAGGCACCATCTTTTGCCTTCTGACGTTGCATAACGATTATGTCGATGTGTCCAAGTTCGAAGCGTGATGATGGTGATAAAAAGCTGTCCACAGGTATGCGTGTATGTCCCGAGACTTTCGAATAATTGGACTGGATTCACACTTGCGCCTATATGCATGAGATGAAGCATTTGCTGACATCCTGCTTTGTCGCTTTGATGCCTACATGAGGTAAACGATGGAAAGAGTTGAAGGGCCCTCGTCGAGCGGCTTGTGTGGAAATATCGCAGTATATTTGACCATTCACGCCTGGAATGTTTATTTCCTTCAACTGGAATAAACATGGTGAAGCGAATAGTTGCTTCAGTTTCTCGTCATCTCGCTGTACTCGCGCAAACGTTGCATAATCGAGTGACTTTGACTCTTCTCCGATGCGAAGGAATGCACCGGAGAGGATGTTGCCCGACCCAGCGACGTATGGGGTATTCGTGAAAAACTGGGCGATGAAGTCCGGATATCGAGCTGTGGTGAAACCTTCCCGAGCCTCTAATGAAAGTCAAAGGTAAGCGGCTTATTTATGAAAAGTCACGTCCTCCGTCCCAGCGTGTGTCGAAACTGTTAAACAGTCACGTATGCAGCGAGCAGGTCTCGGCTGAAGGTGCTGTAGCAGCTTCAACAGGGCTAAATTTCTTTGAAAAGAAGGCTGGCGGCTCCCACAAGCAGTTAACTTGCTGTTGAAGGGGCTACCGCCCATCGATGAAATCAGTAGCATCCGTTAAACGCCGAAGTGGCACTCTGTCCTGAGGATAGGCGAGCAAGGTAGCTTGCACGAGGTCGTCTTTTGCCATCTGGAAAGTCGCCTCAGTTTTGGAAGTCTAGCGCCATGTCCATGTCTTTGGTATTGCCGACGAGAAGATCATTGGGTGGTGGTTTTGTTTCAGTGCAGTCTGGTATGCAGCTTATGTGGAGGTTCATGATACCAAGCAGCTTCTTGGCATTGTTTGCCTTGGGATAATTGAGGGCGGCTTCGACCATCATCGTTAACCAGATGACCAAGAAAGATAACTTCAGGTGCGTCGGAAACACATTTTGCCATATACAGAACAATCTCGATTGTCAAACCATTGGAACAGGATGCGAAGGATGAGGATATCGTCCATATATAGGGGGAGTCTTCAGGTAGCCTTTGGCATGTCTGCACCCCATTGCGACAACCGAAGGTCAGGTACGGTGATTCAAACAGGCGAAATGGTATCCTCATGACAACCTTCCCAATGTCTTCCTTTGCCATAGGTGTAAAGCGGAGGTGCCCACCTGCTGGGAGATGGATGCATCGTGCCCGCCATGGTTTCGTAACGTAATCCGTCGCGAGACACTGAAATTTCCTTACTCACGTCTACGGTGGCCCGTGGCATGTTTGTCAACTCCAACACGGTCGGCGGTGCTATTAATCTCGGGGAATTCGGTTAACAGCTGATGGTAAACCGATCTATTGATGATAATAACCTTTACGTGCGAAACGTTACACATAGAGACATGACCATTAGAATTACAACTCGTCTCTCCGTCGATGAGCTTATTGTTTTTCAGATCCATCGTAAAAATTTACCCCGATAAGGGGTCTTGAATGGATTCGTTGAAGATCGCTGCTCGGTTGACAGCTGCACATAAAGTTAATCTCTTAGCGAACGAACTGAAATTCGTCCTGAGAGCGTTCCTGAGAACTGTGCTAATCTGTCGTGCCGTGTCGTTCCCAGTAAGTGCGCTCTTTCGAGCGGATCCTAGTACAGCAATGGTTTCATGAGGTGTGCTGCCACCCGTTTTGAGATCATTTCGAAGTAGAAGTGCTTTATAAAGAGGTTCATCGGCTTACCCTCTGTTGGCAAGAATGTCATCGCAGTACTTAATGAAACACTCATACAAGGCGAGAGGAAGATCCAATATTTCACAATGTTTCCTTGGCCATGACATCAATCCGTTAGTTACTTTTACATATTGATCCTGGCATCTTACACGTGTATTCTTCCTTTTCGTCAGCTAACCCATTGTTTCTCACGTAGATACAATGAACAGCTGCCCCGAACGTACAAGGTTAGTGAATAATATTGATTCAAACGAGAGATTTCCATCATTCCAGGTATGTTCGCTTCAAATAACAACCCTTACTGTTGTCATGCTTCATATCCCTCTCTCTAGAAAAAAAATAAACACCAAAAATTGAGAGTTCCACAGAACTCCATGATACTCATCAGATTCAAAAACATAAATACTTGGAAAATTCGGTTATCCATACTTTCCCAAGGATCTCGATTGGCTAGCTTCCAAGAATATTTCTTGCCAGATGTTTACTGTAAACAGAAACAAACGACTTTTCCCGGTACCCACCTGAATGTTTCCTGAGAATTATCGAGCAATGAACCTGTTACTGTGTTTTCCTATGCAAATTTTATCTTGGCTTATTCACCGAAAAACGATAATATCACATTATCTGGATTTATTTTTTTTGAGGAAAAAAAGAATTCCGCGGAACTATGTTAATGGAGGAGCAAAATTCAATCTCCTCTCATTGAATTACCGTTAACAGGTTAGGCGTGGGGGAACTTATTATTCCTGAATTAATTTTCGTTTAACTAAACTTCATAATTAGCACAACAAATTATCTTGTACACGCTCAACTGAAAGTAGAAAATTAGATTATATCTTCAAGCGCAGTGTTCAGAATGATTCATGGACTTGGCAAACTTTTCAAATTGAAACTTTTCACATTTATAGTCTAATTACATATGAAATATATGCAAATTAGGACAGAAAACTTGAATAATTCTCCAGCCGAGCGCACATTATTCAATAACCCATTCCCATCTACCCACCGTACCCCATGCAAGCTAATTTGCAAGGTTAAACTGGATTCCCTGACTTTTTCCACTCCACCGAGGAAACTTCAAATTTTCTTGTTTACCTAAATCCTCTCAGCAAATCCGAATTCCATTAGCGACAAATATTCCTTCCATATTTACACTTTGATTCGCTCTCACAACCATTCAGCTCACCGTCGAGTTGCGAGCCCAGATAAAAAGCGGAGCAAGATAAACTGTATAATAAAATGCCAGGACTACATATGTCCTAATCCTGAATATGAAAATTTATGCTGACACCCTTTCCAATAATCCACTCCTTGTCGTATTGCGACGAAACGAAGGAACTCTATTCACGAAACGAATCAGACTCATATACGGATATTCCTGCAAGAGAAGTCCTTTTTTATAACGGTTAAATAGAAAGAGCTGGAAAAGTGACGAAGACTAAAAAAACTAAAAACGCAATCATACAGAAGTAAATATTGCATATGTAGTATATTGGGGGAGATTTAGAAAGCCCAAAAAGGATACTTTGCATATTTTTTACCAGAGCCCTCCTTCAGTCCGCCCCCCCCAAAAAATCGGGTATTTCGGCACCTCTATAAAACATGGTACAAATTTTTTAATATAAAACTGGAAAAAGGCATGATATGCGTCCCAATTGTCTACTTCTGCCCTTTATGCTGGCTGTATCGCCAAGCAGTACTCAGCTGACGTGCTACCGGCGAGAGATATGAAATGCAAATTTTTCTGTTTGTAGTCCTCTTTGCCACTAAGAGAAAGGATTGAAAGGTTTTTATTTTCCCTAAATTTATACAGTTATTTTTTCGTTAGTCGAAAAGAGGTATAAGCTTCGTGATATGAGAAAAAAAAAGATGAAACACCCAGAGAGGGAGAGTAAAACCGTCTAGATAACATAAATGCAAAACAAGAGCAAACGGGCAAAAAGGAAAAAATGAAATCTGCATTTGTTTTATTGATTCAATATTTTTGAGCCTTACAAGGTACTTTTCACCACGTATGTGTGGGCTGGTCCCTCTATTTGGTACCAGATTGGGTGGACTAAGGGTCTACAGACATTTCGCTGGATATCAGAGAGGGAGGAATTATCTTCAGTGCCTTCATCCAGTTTCTATTAGTAACAAATTTGACTACTGCTACTACTACTGAAAAAAATGGATAAAAATTCCTGCAGGAACATCCGAAAGCAGCAAATTTTGATATAAAAAGGATCTGAACTTGCCTAAAATCTGCCTTAGCTGTTTGACAAGCATTGAGGTATTGGTACTACAGGTTAAGGCGCTTTTTTAGAAGAAGGTAAATAAATTACCTAATAAATTTCCTCTTCCAGATGATTTCCAAAAGACATTTACCCAATTGGATCTTTAGTAGTTTGACAGTTGAAGCATCCTGGTGGGGCGCTTCCCTTTAGTTAGCTGCGATGAACTGCGCTGATAACTGTTCCTTCCCAGTCTATCCCATATTCTATCACGCAACTCACCATGTTGAATCACGCACTATATAACGTCCTAATTAATGTCTCCTCTAAATATATCCTTCCATATAAACCTGCAGTAATGAAAGAAAACGTGCTTTATAACCTCCAACTTTCAGACTTCCGAGACTTGTGAGGAGTGGGGCACATTAAGACTTCAACAGAGTTCGTTGAGTAGCATGTGCTGCCACCACGAGTGCCTTGCGGAACATACTCTCAGAGGCTTTGAATGCTCTTTAAATGCTCCTTCCTCTTGGCCACTTCATTAAATATACCAAACCATACAGTGCAGTCTGATTATAGAAATCAAAATGCCGGGCAACCAATCCTTAGGAACTTAGCAATATCCCGGAATATTTTTTCCAAAAACTGGGGATAATTTCAACTGACTTTACCATAACAAAAATTGGTCTTACCAAAAGTTTCACCACGGAAGTTCTAACTTGCGCATTGGGTGCCTTAATTTTTACTGGGTCATAATTCACCTGATCGTGAAATGTTGGATCGTTGTATCGCTTATCATTCGTAATAATTGGTTGGCCTACAGTGTTCGAAAACAATGGGCACCTGCCCAGTAAAGTTAACCCTACACAGTGACTTTGGGGTGGATGTAATGGCTGCTCGTAAATGATATGAAGATTCCTAGAGCACAGATATGAATATGTTGTTCGTTCACGTTTTCAATATGATGGAAATGGGCCTTATCACCCTGATAAGTTTTAACAAAAAATTGGACATTTCGCTTTTAAGATCTAGGATGGCCCAAACGTATCTCAAATGCATTGCACGGTCAACCGGCAATAGCTAATGCCGTCTGCATTTTGTAAGTGAACATCTTCAAATATTTATTCAAAATGCGGCCCAGAGACGACCGCGAAAGGTCCAGTTGAGTCGCAAGTGATGTTGTTGCGTTTCCCACCATACCCTGAGCCACAAACGCCTGAAGTAGAACGAGCAGTTCAGGATCCTCAACTCTTTAATTCGAGTGACTAAACACCGAAACGTTCACATAGTGGACGTTATACAACCTGGAAAACGATGACGGAATCCAAGCTGTGTCTAAATTAACAATCACAAACACTCTGTTTTCTTCAGATTTATTGAGTCCCGTGGTTCCTCTACACAATTTTTTAATAGTTCATTCCTCATTACTACCCCCACCGTATTCAATGGTTTCTTTACACAGCTGTGACGTTTGTCTTCGTTAGGGAATTAAAAATCTTAAAAATCTTCAGATAAGAAGCATGACAATTACATAAGCGTTGATATCCTGATTTATGTCTGATTTTATCATCACCATCATCAACGGCACAACAACCGATATCTAGTCTAGGCCTGCCTTAGTAAGGAACTTTAGAGACTTCGGTTTTGCGAGGTCTACCAATTGGATGTCCCTAGAAGCTGTCTAGCGTTCTGATCTAAGCCATCTCAGGCTGCCTCGTTGCCTTTTTCTACCATAGATAATGCCCTTAGAAACTTTCCAGGCTGGATCATCATCATCCGTACGGATTATATGACCCTTCTACCGCTACCTGTCGAACAGGATTTTATCCACAACCAGTCGATCTTGGTATCGCTCATTGATTTCGTCGTTATGTAGGCTGCGGAATCGTGTATCATCATGTAGGTGGCCAACAATTTTTCGGAGAATTTTTCTCACGACCGCGGCTAAGAGTTCGAAATTTTTCTTGCTAAGAACCCAAGTCTCCGAGCAGTACTTAAGGATTGTCAAGATTATAGCCTTGTACAGTAATAGCTTTGATTCTATAATAATACGTATCGAGCGGAACAGTTTTTGTAAGTTGAAATATGCTACCAACAACCGTGCGCAGATTTCTTCGTCATAGCTGTTATCGGTTGTGATTTTCAACCGACTATTGACCAGTGCAGTTTGATGTTGTTGGTTACATTGCCACCATATATAATATTTCGTCTTGTCTTCATTGATGTGCAACCCAGGATCTCGGGTCACCTGCTCGATCTGGATGAAGGCAGTTTGTATGTCTCGGGTCGTTCTTCCCATGATGTCTATATCGTCAACATAGGCCAGTCGTTGGGTGGACCGTGCCTCTCGCATTTACCTCAACATCACGAGTCACTTTTTCAACAGCCAGGTTTAAGAGGACGCATGGTAAGATGTCCTCTTGTCCTAGACCGTTGTTGATGTCGAATGGTCTTGAGAGTGATCATGCTGCTTTTATCTGTCCTCGCACATTGCTCAGAGTCAGCCTAATCAGTCTTATTAATTTCGTCAGAAAATCGAATTCTCTCATGGCCGTTTCAGTTACAGTTTCGCTCTGGCTATGCTATCATATGCGGCTTTAAAGCCGATGAAAAGATGGTGCAACTAATGTCCATATTCCAACAGTTTTTCCATCGCTTGCTGCAGAGAAAAAATCTGTTCTAGGCATATGGGGCTATTTGGCTTAGCAAGATAGAGAAGAATATCTCATAGATGGTACTCAGGAACGTGATACCTCTACATATAATTGCTGCACTGCGTGATATCTCCCTTTTTATGTATGGGCCTCGCTGCCGGTCGTCAGGCGTTTACTCGCTGTTTCACACCTTGGGAGTTAGTTAATGCACCACTTGGCGTAATTATTCGCCTCCATATTTAACCAATTCGGCTGTAATTCCATCGGCTCATGGCGACTTATGGTTTTTAAGCCGCTGTATTGCTGTTTCTTCTTCTTCTTCTATACTTGGTGGTGGCAATATTTGCCAGTCGTCTTCAGTTGGCAGCCAACTCGCCGACGTCCTGGTTGTTAAGCAGTTCATCAAAATACTCAACCCATCGCTCTAACATGACCATTCTGTGCGAAGTCAGATTTTCCTTTTTGCCTCGGCAAGATGAGCGTAGAGGTGTGTAAGGGTTCATCTTGCTGACTTGTTGGTAAAACTTCCGCGCCGGGTGCGATTGCTCCCTGTACTTTTCGAGTTCACAGACCTGTTTTGCTACCCCAGGCTTCCTTTTACCGTCCATAAAGTCGTTTCCCCGCTCGACGGAGTTCGTGAAAAGTCTCCGCGGGTGCCCGTGTCCTCTGAGAATACAGCATTACACGGTATGCGGCATTCTTTCATTCCGTTGCTAGCTTACATTCATCGTCGAACCAGCCGACTTTTTCTGCGACTGAGGGCAAGTATGTTTGTGGCCGTATCAGTGATAACGTTCTGTATGTAATTTTCAAGATCGTTTGTTGACGTTTCATCTCCAGGATCTCTGTTGACTATGGCTATTGCGGCAACCATTTCCCTCTTATAGGTGTTGCGGAGGGTTGTGCTGTGGATGCCTCCAGTGTTAACTCTTACCTGATTGTCAGAGGGGATTCTAGATGATGTTGTTATTGCCAACCACCACCACTACGTCAACGAGATAGTGAGTCTATATTGGGCCTCTATATGTTCTTGCATACATCAAGGCTGAGACGTGGCGGCGTTCAATCAAGACGTGATTAATTTGGTTGAAAGTGCTTCGGCCTGGAGAGGGCCATATTTGTTTGTGGACCGCTTTCCGCGCAAACTAGGTACTCCCGTCAATCACTTCGTGTGACACTGGTAATTGAATAATTCGCAGTCCGTTATTATTTATATTTTTATGTAAGCTAGGGGAGCCAACGTATCTCCTGAATTTGAGCAACCTCCCTACTTGGTTGTTAAAATCCTTAAGTATGATTGTGTCCTGAGTGGTTAGAGCGGAAGATCGCAGGTAAATTCTCACAGGTGGTAGTGAGATTACACAGGAGAAATATTCCGCAGAAACTGATTGCTATCATCAGAGCTACATACACCGGTACAGAAGTAAAATCTCAGAGTATTTTGAGGTCGACAGCTAGGGTTGAATCTTTTCCCCCACATTGTATCTTCTTGTTATTGGTGATGCTCTTGATGCTGCCTTCTCCCGAGGATGTGGAGGAGTTCAATCGACTATGCAATCTTTCTTCAAGCACATTGACTACTTTAATGATATCGGTATATTCCCTCACTGGGTCATGGACCTTGGCCAAATGACCCTGTTTTTGCAAAAAGAGAGCTAAAAAGAGTTAGATTGAAGATAAATATCAAGAAAACCAAGATTCTCAGTCTAATGGATCATCCCACTCTCCCTATCTACATTAATGGGCAGAGCATCGACGGTGTCCATTAATATCTCCACCAAGGAAGAGTAACGTCTGCCGTGGTACTGAAGTGGATGTCGCCCAACGCATTTACAGTGCTAGATCTGCCTTCGCTGCCTTATTTAAAATCAGGAAATGCAAATATCTTAGCATCAAGATCAAGTTGAAACCGCTTGGTGTTAGCGTTAGTTTTGTGCTCCTATATGAGAGTATTCCATGAAAAGTGACCTCCACTGTAAGCTTTAACTCTTCGAGAATATCTGTCTACGACATACCGTCGAAGTACGCTCACCTGATACAATTGCATATATTTCGAAACAACTTGGTCGGAACACATTAAAGACGGGCGACAATTCTATTGCTGCTACGCCTTGCAGCAAACTAATGATAGTGATGTGTTTGACTACACGGCGATTCATCTGGAACCCTGTGGTTTTTCGTCATGGACCACATATATCTTCCCACGTGATAGCCTTATCTACCTTGTCTTATTCTGTAATAATTTCCTGATTTCGAGCTCTCCTCTTTAAATCTGCCTGCTGTCTGAAGTCCGAAGTATGAAAGACTTTGAACATATTTTCATTTTTTTCTCGCTGAACTCCTAAACAATAACACGTTAATTCTTACCTGAGAACTTGGTTTTTCAGAACGCCGCTGTGAGATATAATTGCTAAACGCCATCCATATTAATAAATAAAACAAAACTTTCCTTTTTTTCTTACAGGTAAGTGTGATCATCACCTTTTATACCTCAATGAATATATCCTGAGTAAGTACATAAAAATATCTTAGTTAGGGATCCACTAAAATACAAACTTTACTTGATAGTCCATAGTTCTTGTTTCCGAGGGGCAGGGGGTATCAGCAATAAGATGAGAGGAAGGCAAAAAAGAATATGTGCGAAAACCAAATTTTATTCAAATCAATTTATTGTCTATTTATCTGCCACATGCACTTAAACGAAATTCAATGGAAAGGTTGGAACTGTTAGTTCATTTATAATCAGCGAATGACATCGTTCTACGTTGACCATGCATGCAAAAGGAGGGGTAACTTTTTTTCTATCCAAGCTGGGCATCAAATGGAATGTGTAGGCTAGTGTACCAGCAGCTTTTAGTTTTGACACCGTTTACAAAGTGTAGAAGAGGAAGGACTAGAAATCATCATCATCATCAACGGCGCAACAACCGGTATCCGGTCTAGGGCTGCCGTAATAAGGAACTCTAGACATCTCCCTTTTGCGCCGAGGTCCACCAATTCGATATCCCTAAAAGCTGTTTGGCGTCCTGACCAACGCCATCGCTCCATCTCAAGTAGGGTCTGGCTCGTCTTCGTTTTCTATCATAGATATTGCCCTTATAGACTTTCCGGGCTGGGTCATCCTCATCCATACGAATTAAGTGACACATCCACCGCAAGCTATTGAGCCGGATTTTATCCAAAACCTGACAGTCATAGATTTCGTCGTTATGTAGGCTATGAAATCGTCTATCCTCATATAGGGGACCAACAATTCTTCGCAGGATTCTTCTCTCGAACCCAAGAACATCAAGAGTTCGCAATTCTTCTTGCTAAGAACTAAGTCTCCGAGGAATAAATGAGGACTGGCAAGATCTTGTACAGTAAGAACTTTGACCCTGAAATAGGCTTTGTTGGCTGACAACAACCGTGCGCGGATTTCATCATCGTAGCTGTTATCGGTTGTGATTTTCGACCCTAGATAGGAGAAATTATCAAAGGTTTCAAAGTTGCAGTCTCCTATCTTTATTCTTCCCGTTTGACCAGTGTGGTTTGATGTTGTTGATTGGTTGGTTTTCGGTACTGACGTTACCACCATAAATTTTGACTTGCATTCATTAATGTGCAGCCCAAGGTTTCGTGCCACTTGCTCGATCTGGATGAAGGCAGTTTGTACGTCTCGGGTCGTTCTTTCCATGACGTCGATATCGTCAGCATAGGCCAGCAGTTAGGTGAACTTAAAGAGGATCGTACCTACTGCATTTACCTCAGCATCACGGATTACTTTCTTGAGGGTCAGGTTAAAGAGGACGCATGATAGGGCATCCCCTTGTCGTAGACCGTTGTTGATTTCGAATGGTCTTGATAGTGATCCTGCTGCTTTTATCTGGCCTCGCACATTGGTTGGGGTCTGCCTAGTCAGTGTTTTCAATTTCATCGGGATACCGAATTCTCTCATGGTCGTGTACAGTTTTACCCTGGCTATGCATTGCTCCGCCTGCTGCAAAAATTTCGCCACAATTTATGGTGACCACTTCAGCAGTTTCGCGAAGGCAGCGAATGAAGTGAACTGAAGAAATGAACCTCTTCATAATCCGCTCCTAACGGCGGGGCAGGTATAACATCTTACAGCCCCTAGTTGAACCAGAACTTTGTTGAGCGTTTCCTGCAATTCACACACGTGACTGTGCAGTAAGTCGCAGACCAGCACCGCTTTATTACTCGCAGCGACACATGATGATGTTTGATGATTGATGTCATCGCGGAAACTGGTTACCGTGTCTATGGGGGCAGAGGCGGGATCGATAACACCACGCGGCACTGATGGAAACAGTTTCAGTAGCTCGTCGAAGTCTCCACTGAGGTTCGGGACGAATTCCAAGAAACGTGTATAGAATTCTCGGAAATGGATCCTTTGCATAGATCAGGTATTCGCAGGCTCTATACATCTCAAGCAACTCTGGGAATTCTATCTCAAATCAATGAAGAAATTTTATCTCGGCTGTGTGCTGATATGCCACTGCTGCAACTACAATCACTTGTGTATTGTGGCGCGACTCACTTAGGCAAGACATTGCTAGACTGATTCAAATAGGGACTGGTAATGTGCAGAAAGTTTACAGGAACTAGTCATTCTTAGTGAGACAGCCGTAGTTGAACCAACCACTACGCATGCCATGAATATGTCACCGAAGAGGAATTTGACGAGCCATAAACAACTTGAAGAACTGGAGGGGTCCTGGCCTGGATTGGGTGCAGAATTTCTGGTATAAGAAATTTACCAGTATACACAGTCTGTTGGCACACAGCACAAATCAGGTCATTAGTCAGCCGGATGATTTTCCACCCTTCTTCACTGCAGGAACTACCTACCTCCCTAAAAACGACCCGGTGCAGAACTCCGCGGACACAAGATCCATTACTTGCTTGCCAACCCTATACAAATTCATAACCCCCATTGTTAGTGGTAGGATCAATGCGCACCTCGAAACTAACAACATTTTGTCCGAATAGGAGAAGGGTTGCCGAGTCGGCTCAAGAAGTTGCAAAGAACAACTCATTATCGACTCGGTAGTTGTAAGACAAGCAACTAAAGGCCAAAGAAACCTTTTTATTTGCTTTATGAACTATGTCAAGGCTTTCGACAGCGTACCGCATACCTAGCAAATCGATGCCATATGCCTGTACCGCATTGATCCTGAACTAATAAAGTTTTTCGCGGCAGTCATGGAAGGGTGACACACCACCTCATCAGGGCGTTCATCTGAGGGTGCCAATACCTCAGACTCCATTTATATATGGAAAGGCATCTTCAAGGAGGATTCGTTGAGTCCCCTTTGGTTTTGCATGGCACTGAACCCCCTTTCGTGGCTACTGAATGATGCTAGATGGCATGATTTCGCAATCAAATCACTTGATGTACTTAGATGACATCTAGCTAGATAATGGTATTGACGACCAACGACCATCTTAGGAGTCTGTTGCGAATAATAGACATGTGCAGCCGTGATATTCGGATGGAATTTGGATTAGGAAGTGTCAAATCCAAGCCATCCGCAAAGGGTCATCACGAGCCGCATGCCGGACATAGCATTGGTGACCTCCACATCCAAGCTATGACCGAAACAGACTTCTACAAATACCTAGGAATTTTCGAAGGAATCCATGCTCGAGTTAGTGATCTGAAGGATGCTCTGTTGCCTGAATTCCTGTGACGTGTAAGGCTAGTTATGAAATCGCATCTCTCGGGAAAGGACCAAATAGGTGCCCTGAACATGTTTGCTAACCCTTCACTGGTTTACGGGTTCGGAATATTGACGTGGACAAAGACCGATCTAGAAAACGTCCAGTGGCAGATACGGACAACTATGTTCAAATTGCGAATGCATCATCAAAACTCGTGACATCGGAGTTAGGGCGTGGTTGACGTGAGAGCACAATATCTTCGCCAAGTCGATTCGCTACGCCCTTATTTTTACAGCAAAAAACAGGAGTCCCTTGCATGCAGCTGTTTGTGAGTCAGACTGTCGGCTGATTCCACTTTGCTTGAAGGATCGATATTTCAATCCTCTGCGTGGGGTAAAGTCGGACCAAGAGCGTATCCATGAATGGAAGATGAAGGCACCCGAAGTTATAAAAAGCTCATAATGAAAGAGCGAGTGGACAATAACCAGTGCAGAATGTGTGGTTCAGTGTTGGAGACATTGAGCCATCTCATTTCAGGCTGCACTGTTATGGCACCGGTACACCACCAGGCACAATGCTGCATGTAAGGTGATACATAGAAACCTTGCAAACAAATATGCGCTAACTACGGGAACATGTCCGGTTTACCCATATGAGCCACAAGCAATACTTGATGGTTCTGCTTACAGCATGTATTGGGACCGCCAGATTCTAACTGATCGCCACATTTCGCCCAACAAGCCTGACGTATCATACTATTGGTTGACAAGATGGGTCGCTCCGCGTATATTATTGATGTTGCTATCCCCCATAATAGCAACATTGAACGGAAGTACTTGGAGAAGAAGGTGAACTATGAGCCACTGGATCGGGAAATCAAAGGAATCTGGCGTCTCGAGCGGGTGGTTGTAATTTCCATAATATTGTCAGCTAAAGGCTATGGCTTGCCTTGATTTCCTGGGAACCTCACATAGCCTGTACACCGGCACCTACCGAGATTGTGACAACTCTGATAATAGTAACCGTTGGCCAACAGGACACAGGAAATGAAGGATTTACAGGGTAACAAACAGGAAGAGTTTTCAGGATTAATTTTTTAAATTTCGAAGATGTAAGGAGGGATAAAGGAGAATGGGAATTTGAAGTAAAGAGAACTCGAAAAATGCTATGCTCTACGAGAATGATGAAAGCAATTAGATGTATTTCCAACGAAGGACTGAGAAGCATCGTGAGTAATGAGATTTACAGGGGTTTTGCTTACAGTTGATTTTCTAACTTGTGAATAAGTAAAACAGTGGAATCCTGGTAATTCGTACATCGATTATTCGCACTTCCGGCTAATTAGTAGTAATTTCCGGTCCTCAGAGTTAACTTTCGGTAATTTGCATTCTCGATATTTTATAGCAAATCGTCAGTCCCTTGACCATATGAATTATCGACAGAGACAAGGAACAACAGAAAGAACCGAGGCAAACTAATGGAAAAGTTTCGAAAGTACCTATTATCTTCTATTACATTTATCCATTCATAGCTTAATAGGCTTAGTACCAGTTGCTGCCCCGTCGGAACGAAAATTCTAAAAAGATCAGAATTGATTATTAATGAAGTTGCCCTTTCATTTTGAAGGTAAAAGAGCTAATCTTGTATTCAAAATTAACCTTTTCCTTTTTTTGAAAACAAAAACCGTTTATTAAATCTACAGACAAAAAATTCATTTTCAATCCTCCACATTACTCATATTCTATTTTCACCTGGGAAATGAATGAAGATAAATCGTCCGAGTACAATGAAAATTGATGTAATGCGTCGGTTGCCATGAATTTATCATCTTCGAACCCATCACTCGTGGATAAAATAAAATTTATTTCAATATTGTTTCAAGCCGTCCTCTCCCACTTGCCCTTAAACTGTTGGAAAAACACCTGTAAGTGGGGGTATCCAGCATAAGCAAAGTATCTAATATCTTTTTCGTATTAACATTTTTGAAACTTCTACCCTCGACTCTACACTTAGACAACATAAATTTACATTCCCGGCAGGTAGTCCCAGTAGATGTGGATGTAGAGGTTTGTCTCTCTTAAAAAAGTTACCAAGAAAGATTTTCCACATTTTTTACGACTTTAATCGCGTGGCCGGATTGGACATGCCAACGCCAAGGTAAAATCTTGCCTCGAACATTTCTCACATATCCAAAGGACAACGTCATAATCACAGGCAGGTTTGAAAGGAAAGTTTTACAGCCTCCCCTCAAGCACATTACCGATCGCAACCCAGCATTTTCTCCATCCGCAATGGAGTTTTCTAGTCCGGCTACCGAATTCCGAGAAAGTAAATCTCCTTTTCTTCTCCTTGCGGAGAAGGAAGAGAAAAAAGAAAATTTTCACGGGAATTTTCTCGGTAATAATTTATGGCAATCCTGTGGCAATTTTGACTTATATTCTGCCTAATAGTAGGGCTAAAAGCGGAGCATTTCGCAGTACATGAGAGGAATTTCAATAAGATGAGACGATACACCCTAAAGGAGATTGAGTACCGGAAGAAGGAGCCGACCTGCTACGGGCTCCTGTAACTGAGGGCTGCAGGGAGCAATGTTTTGAGGAATGACGCTATCTACCTTAAGTTTACGAGTAGTATGACTCGTGATGAATAGTGTGGCGCGGCATGGCGGAGGGTGGGTAGTTCCTTCGAACATGGCCAAGGTGAAGTTAAGTCCTGGCACTACATGTATGGCAGACGAGGGAGGTGCATGACCACGGCAAGTAGCTTAACTGAAACGTGCAGAGCGAGCTCCTCCACTCAGGACGATTTTTTCTCTGACAGTTTAATTGAAATTTTCGAATTTACGTTTAAATTATATTTTTGTATGCAATGCGAAAGTGTTTCTTGCTTTCACGGGAGTTGAATTTTATGTGATGACTGGATAGCATGTCCCGGAAATTTCATAGCAGATGAATGAAGTCAGGGAACGTAGCAATGCGGAAAAATTGGGATAGAATCGTGGACAGTTTCGCTGGAGTGAAAATTGGCAATAAAGTGAGAAATGAACAAGCGGAGAGCACCTAGTCTGAATTTGTTATCTCGCAATTAGGCGGGCAAACTTTCTGAATGAGCTGCAATTCGAATGCACTTTTATATTGGGCAAGGCTTGCACGTACAGATGCAGCATTTTAGTTATTTGCTGAAGCGCTTGTCATAGCTCTTGTTGCAAGTTTGCCGTGTTTTGGCAACATAAAGGTGATTTTTGAGTACTGCAATGTGGTTGCAAATTGAGTGCTAATTTGTTAGTTGGGAAAATTCTACAGGGAGTCCTTTTTCATGATTTTCATGAACAGTGGTACTGAGAAACTTTGAAATTCGTTAAATTTTTCAAACTTTCGGTCTAGATAATTAATTATTTGGATCAGGAAATGTTTCCTTTGTCATCTTTCGATTAATACTAGTTGGTTAAAAAGTTTTACTTATCACAATTGATTAGCCACTGTGCCGAAAGATAGCTCTACTGTGTATTATATTTTTAGTTAGTCAAACCCGTATGTGGTATTATTACTGTTTTTTCACCTTTTTTCTATACGCGGCGCACGTGACCGCGTTTTTCTCTTCTCCTCTGCTTTTCGCAGTTTATTTGGATAGATGCGATCATAGAGTTGACCGCATCCTAATTCTCGTAACGTGCTAGCATTTTCGGCACTAGATTTTCTGGTACCAGCACCTCTCCTAGAGCCTCCTCTAGATTCCTCCTTTCTTCCACAAATCTCGGATAGTGGAAGAATACATGCTCTGGGTCCTCTAGAACTCCATCACAATTTGGACAGTCGGGTGACTTCCAATTTAAGTCCAATTTAAACCCGTGCAGGTATTGGCGATATCCTCCATGCCCCGTGAGAAACTGGGTGAGATTATAATTAATCTCACCGTGTCGTCTCTCCAACCACTCCTTGATGGCAGGAATGAGTTTGTGAGTCCACCGACTCTTCCCGAGCGTTCCCGCCGTTCTTGCCATCTATTTATGCATCTCTCCCTCTCAGTCTTCTTCGTTCGCGATGGGGAAGAGGTTGGCTTCGCATTGTATCATCTCATCTGCCAAGATGTCAATCGGCATCATTCCATAGATGACGAATGCTGCATCATCTGAGTCTGAGAGTAGGCAGAGCATACCCTCAGGGCTGTCCTCCTGTAGACTGAATTCAGTTTGGTAGCGTTCACTAACATTCGCAATGCCTCCCTCCAAACTGGGGGTCACCACCTTGGGTGTAAGCAACCTACAGGTATGCCGTGGCCCTCCCACGTTCGGCATCATCCTTGCCAGGGCCATACTTGCAGTTGATGATTTGTCGCAAACATACCGCACATGTTGCTTATAGCTGAGCTTCCTCTCTATCGCCACCCCCAAGTATTTGATGGTCGACTTGGAAGTGATGATATTATTCCCGATTCTTATACAGGCGTAGTTTCTCTTCCGGCGCTTCGTGATGAGGACCGCTTCTGTGTTTTCCTCCGCCAGTGTCAGACCTGCGCTCTTTAGCCAACTTTTAATAGCACCGATTGCTTCGCTTGAGTATAACTCAGCATCTTCGAGATGCTTTGCGGCAATAACAAGCGCTATGTCGTCAGCGTAACTCACCACTGTGGCTTCCCTCGGAAGGGAAAGATTAAGTACATCGTTGAAGACGATGTTCCACAGTAGTGGGCCCAATACGGAGCCCTGCGGGAAACCCGCGGAAGCAACGTACTACTGGGGTCCGTCATCGGTGTCATACCAGAGCCTCCTTTCAGTTAAGTAACTATCGATGATAGCAGCGAGATAGGCGGTAATACCAACCTTCGCTAAAGATTTCCGTTTTAGATTCCAATTGGCCGAATTGAATG
Organism: Hermetia illucens; assembly: GCF_905115235.1. Classification (NCBI taxonomy): domain Eukaryota; kingdom Metazoa; phylum Arthropoda; class Insecta; order Diptera; family Stratiomyidae; genus Hermetia; species Hermetia illucens. Next base: position 41,911,759 of record NC_051852.1, read on the forward strand.
CATTTTTCACATTTAGAGCTACTACTATGCAATATTTGCTGGTACTACCCTCTCCGTGAATAGCATCTTCGGCCAAGCCAGTAACCAATTTGATGGCATCAATGGTTGATCTGGCTTTACGGATCTGAAAGGCCACCTTGGGTCTCAACAACCGGGAGTAATCTTTACAGATTACCCGCTCTAACATTTTCTCCACAGTGCCCAAAAGACATATGGGTCGGTATGAGGATAGTTCACCTGGAGGTTTACCTGGCTTAGGCAGAATTACCAACTTCTGCCGCTTCCATGCCGCTGGAAATATCCTTCCCATGCATGCAACTCAGCGAACATGTCCGGTCTGGATTTCACTGCAAGCTTAACCGCCTTATTCGGTACTCCCTCTAGTCTCGGCGCTTTATTGTCTCCTATTCTACTGCAGTTATTCAACAGCTCGTCTCTGGTGACTGGAGGAATTGCCTTCACATTCAGAGGTGGCTGGAATGTGTCGGTGCTCTCCGCTTGCTGTGGGAATAATCCCTGGATGATTTTCAGCAAGAGAGTGGGACACGTGATCTGCGGAGATAAATGGCCTATGAATCGTCACATCACGATTTATGTCTGCTTCCGAGCAGACCTCCTTAAAGCATTCCCTCTTGCTTCGCTGGATGGCGAGCTTGAGGTTTTTGCGGGCTGCCTTATAGGCGCGCTCTTTTTACCCCTGATCGACTCTACCTACCACCCTCTGAGCCGCTCTTCTGGCTCGGTGGCAGGCTGATCGAAGATCAGCCAGTTCACCATTCCACCAGCAGTTTGGTCTCTTACTGGGGAATGAGCACCTCCTAGGCATGGGCGTGTCACATGCTTTTGCGATGCATTGGGCCACATGGATGGTTCTTTCTGTGTGGGACCCACACTGAACGTTACAAAATATTTGGGAGGCATTAACGTATGTAAAATGTGTAAGGCAAACACAGTCAATGAAACCAACGAAATGGGCAAATTGAAGTCCTACCAGATTCAGATATTATTGAGCGTCATCTTTTGAGAAGAAAAGAAACCACGGGCTTTTACCAAAAAGAAAAGCATGGCAACATTACAGTCAAGGAGCTACATGTTTAGCCCTACCTATAAGTTTATAGCAGTGTATCAGCACAAAGCCAAACATAAACATCTACGACCAAAGATCATTCGAATCCTCCTTCTGTCAAGGCGACAGTCGGGCCGTCAATATGGCTGGTTGCATGCTAAACCAGAAGGATTTCTAGCAAGGCTGCTTGTGAATGGGGTGCTGCACCGTTTGGCCCGAAAACATATAGGTTTGCCAAATGAACTGGCAGCAACTGCGGTCTGCGTATTCTATGATCTTCTGGGTCGTCATCTCACGTAAAGGGTCTGGCAAAGTATACAGAATCAAGCGCTTTCGAACTGTTTGTTCTCACAAGCTATCAATAATCTGAAACTACTTAATTCAGCGTTTTTGCTTCAGAAGAGGAGCCAAAGGATCAAAGCCTAGGTATGTATATGAAAGCAGCTGTGATGTTTCTATTCTTCACATTAATCTGGCATTGCAAAATGGCCAGAGCTAGGTCCTGAGAATAGAGTTATCTCAGCATGGTTGTGGAAGGTAATGATAAGATGCCAGCGTTGTCATCTAGTAGCTGGTTGCAAAAACAAATTATGAGTCTGGTTACAAGAACTGACTTACCTTGTTCTGGAGGAACTATTTGACTCTACCACTTTAGCAGCTTTCATGGCTACTAACATAGGTTGGACCCCGATATTAGTCGTGTCAAGGAAAATTGAAGTAATTGACATAAAAATGTGTTCTTAAAAGAAAAAAGTTTGAAACAATACTCTTTTGGAATATATTGTGAGAAACAAGCAGGCGAAAGAGAGATTTCAAGGCGGACTTCTTAAGCGGGATGAGTCAGCTAGGCTAGGCGCTGTTGAAAAGCCGAGTGAATTCCAGAGAGGAGCCAATGTAAACTCTCTTGGATATCTGATCTTGGCAAATAGAGAAAAGACAATCAGCATGTTTGTTTATTGCTTGATGTTTTTTTTTTTTTTGAAAAGTTATGGTAGTCTTCATGCCAAAGCATGGAAAGAACGACGGCTCGAGCGATCTTTAAGGTCGTACCTGCTAACTGAAAGCAAGCATGCTTATCGGCACGGAAAACCTGAAATCCTGCTTCATTAATATGTCCGTGGATGCAATTCGGAAAGATGGGTATGCGATGGGGATGTTCCCAGACACAGAGAGCGCTTATGACGGTTCGCGTTTTCAGGAATTTAGTGATATTGACATGAATGCATCATAATGTCAGTAAATTAGGTATCGATAAGAGGACAAGGAGAAGTCGTAGTAGTAGAAGACGCGAACCCAGGATCGAACTATTGCTGACGGGGCTACCACAATGACCTGTGAGCCAGTCTGCCATGACCTGTGAGTCAGTTTCTAACAAGATCTTGACTAAGAGATTACGGTCCAGCTTAAGGGCCATTACAATTGTACAATGTTATGCGTATACGGAAATTTCTGACATAGTGACTACGCTCTATTCAAGAGAGGCTTCTTGGAGGTCACATTGTAATCGTGGTGGGGTCTCAGTTCAAGGTTTGCCGACTTCTGAAATTTTCACAGCTTTGTAATTGGCGTCACACTACTCGAGCTATTGCACTGCTTCGAGCCTAAACTACCTCCACACAATTTCAGTTCGAAGTAGCTTTTACATTCCGGCTTTTCTTCTTTCCCGCTGGATAAATGCCACAAACTCGAAGCAAACCCCTCAGAATATTGATGAATACTAAGCCTCTAGCCCTCATTCTTAGTGCACAGTGGAGTGCCACATTATCTGGCCGTAGACGTATCGGCTAAAGTAATCAGTTTTAACATCTATTAATGGTTGTGGATGGTTCGCAGGAAGTACCGAACGTAAAGCGTAGTGCTTGCTGTTACGAAGCGAATCCCATAATCACGTTGGCGATGGAAATAGGAGCTGCTGCACAAAGCAGCGATTCCCCTACCATATATCGCATCACGAAGGGTGTTGCAGGTGGCTCTATGGAGGACTTCAACGTTCGTTATCCGTGATGGAAGGCAACAGAAGAAGCCGAAGCAGCACTTCACCACCATTCTGTTTAACTTCCGATGAATTTCCACCTCTGATGGATATGGGCAGCTCCACCCGACGGAAATGGAGTTACTTTTGGCACAAACGCTCTTAAAGTGAGTAAAAACCTTGAAAGTCTCCTTGCAGAACTTATCTGCTCAGCCCCTGCAATCTCTGCCGAATTGCGTCCTCCACACATTCATAAATTCTAGAAAGCTGAGATCTTTCCCGTTAAGACTTCGAAGAAAGGCATTGCGATACTTGAAGAGGATTTATATGGCTTCTCCTGTCGCAATCAGTTTGGAACGCGTCAAAGCATATTTGGCAGGGAGGAGGCTGGTTCGGTTGTGAATCGTCCAGAACCGATCACAGTAACACCAAGTAATCATTGTAGAGCAGTGTGCGGAGTTTAGATCACCACACCACCTTCTCTTCATTGGTTTCGTGAACAGAGAATGTGCCCGGGATGCTTTACGAAGAAGGGATATTCCATGAAAAATAATAGCTATTATCAGAGCGACATATGATGATGCCAATTATTGTCTTCTGCATTGAAGCAATATCTTCGAGGAATTTGAAATCCAAAGCGAAATCCGCCAATCTTACATTTTGCCACTGATAATTTTTTTCTTGTTATCGGAAATGTTTTTCATCGTCCCTTGGCTGATGAACGTGGACTATATTCAGGACATCCATCTGCTCTCTCAACGAGTCATAAAGCTTGCTGGTGACCCCAGCTCAGTCCGGCTGGTTATTGCACTTATTGAATTAAGAGCAGAATATTAAGATCATCGAGCACTTGATCTATTCAGCAACCGTTATTTCCGCCGAAGGTAGAGTCGATTTTGATGCCTTCGGTGTTTCCTCGCCAGATGCCCTTAAACGTGTTAATGAGAAAACGTAAGTGATAATAGATAAGTCACATCAAGGTGGGCGACCGTCAAGCTACCCCTCCGATTCAGGGGGTTCACGTTGTGAACTCTAACTCCCAGTGCAGGAGCTACCTCGTATATTGAAACCGCGATTTCCTTTGGTGATGCCTCCTTGTTGCGGCTCTTCACAACCACTGATCACTAATCTCATTACCTTTGGACCAACGACATTCGGGACCATCACAGCAGGGCCCCATATGGCAACCATTTGCGACCATCAGTTCTCCGCTTTGCCGCTGAGTACGGCATCGTTTCCTGCCTTTCTGGTTACCATTCCGCTGTATTTCAGGACGACTTCATTGGTGACTTCATTAATAAATTTATGCGCAGCGCCGTTTTCCAGCAGAATGCCGTCATGTTTGCCAACTATTTGGCTGCCCTCTGCTCGTGCATAGGACAGGAGGAAGGAATTCAAGTCTTTTAGGAAGTTCCGGAGGGAGACGGAGCAGGATAATAGTGACAACGATGGTACGTAGTTGTTAGCACGGTTATGGCGGACAGAGTACACACTGTTAGTTACAAACTTACCATGTTAACGAGGAATCGTCAAATTATTATCACGCCGTCCTTCTTTGGTGATTCACAAATAATACGTCTGCAATGTTTTGTACAAAATTAATCTTTCTTTTGGATTATCAATTTCTTTGATTTCTGGGTAGGTTATTTTTACTGGCCTTTGTTTTCACCTAAACATTATCTTTTCTAAGCCTGAAATTGTTCGACTCTATTTTATGTCTTTCATCTTTCCCTAACGCCCGGATATCTCAGTAGACTACACAACCTCGAGGGAGTCTTTCGTTTTGGCCCCGGGAAAGTAAGCTTTGAGGATCGCTTGGTGATGAGCGGCCTTGGGCAGGAAAGGACGATAGAAGTTTAACATACTCAAGAACCTTCGCAAATCCTTGACAGTGATTGGCAGGAAAAATTTTTTGATCGTTTTACCCATGTCTTGGTCTGGTTGCATTTCTTCAAGAGTGATCATGTCACCGAGACATTTCACCTGCTTCTGTATGAATTTGTCAACGTTTAGAATGAGCCCGGCCTCAAGGAGACGTCGAAAAATCCACTCGAAATGATCCAAATGCTTATATTCGGAAGAAAAGGCAACCAAAACATCATCCATGTAGACAAAACAAAACTTAAAATTTCGTTGGACAGAGTGGATGAATCTCTTGAAGTCCGCTCATACTGGTGAACTCGAAGAGTCCGAAAAGTGTGCTGATAACTGTATGTCTTCAGGGATTTGGTGAGACGCTTTCGCCAGAGCCAAGGTCGTGAAAATACTGCAGTTTGTCAGTGTATGCGAAAAGACATGAATGAATGAAATAGCGTATCGGTCGAGAATCGTGTCAGCATTCAAAAGCCTGTAATCTCCGCAAGGCCTCCATTCTCCGTTTGGCGTAGGGACCATATGGAGTGGAGATGACCAACAGTTATATTAATGTTGCGATATTTTCGGAGGAGTGCGCGAATGCGATGTTCGGCAACGTCCTTGAAAACAATGAAAAGAGTGTCGTTTGCGCAGGTGGAAGTTCTTTCTGTCGACTTCGAAGAGGTTTCGGGGTCTATTGGGGCTTTATTCTGCAGCTCCACTAACAGTCCATAGTGACACAGGAAGTCTGCGTCTAAAATGGGAGTGCTAGTTTTCGTCAAAACGAATCGCCACGAAAACGTTCGGCGCAATCCAAAACTGACATTCATCTGTCAGCCCAGTCAGTCGCAAGTTCTGCGCTATCAACGTGTTCGGACGGACCGACACCTCCACGCCCGTGTCGACTAGAAAGGAACGGCAGCTCAGAGGGGCGAAAATTATAAGTGCAAGTGTCGTTACCCTTACTTTCAGGTCTTCCACTTTTTGACGTCTGTTTCTAGAGACTGCCGCGACCACTGGGCGTGGATTTTATCGGTCGTGGCGGGCGTCCCCGAGTCCACGCCGGCCAAGATGGCGCGGGTGCTCTCCGGGAGCCGCTGCACCCATAGGGTCTTCAATAGCTCTGAGCCGACCTTATTTCCAACCAACTGCCTAATTTTCTGAAGAAGCTGGCTGGGGTGCCGTCATCCAGCTTCAGCTAGTTCAGCAAGTTCAACTTGGCTTCCGCACTCACTGACAGGCGGCGTATAGACTGCTCTGTTAGCTTGTCATAGGAGTCGTCTTTCTTTGGGCAACAGTAATGAATGCCACTCAAGGATCAAATTACAAGGCTTCAGAGCAAAGAATAGTTAAGCACACGGCGTATTGCTAGCCACTGAAAATTCTCCCCACATATTTCAAAATCATAATCAAGGAATTTTCTTCTAACTAGCATATTTTGCCGACTAAATAGATCTGGAACATAAATAGCTTTGTGAGCTCTTTAAAAAACAATTGATTTCATTCCTCTATCCAATATAATTTTCCAGAAGACAGGGACGGGCTTCATCAAGGCAGGCGTTCTTGTGCCATGAGGGATGATTTCCATCACGTATTCTCCAGATAATTTAATTATGATGGAAAAAAGTTTCACGACTGCTACGCTATGAAATTAATATTGTACAAAAAATTCTCTGGATAAAAGAATTCTGTGCTTTCTGCATTCTGCGAGCTACCGGGATGTCTGAAATTTTTTCCTCATATTGGATTCACAGCTGTGCCAAAGATAACAAAAGGACGAGAGAAGACAAGCAAACAAATAAAAATCTAATTACCGCACCCCCGAAAGGACAGTATTTCCATTCAAGAAAAGAATGAAGGACCATCGTTCCTGCATCGCCAAAAGACAATGTACCTAAACGTTCCGTTCTATAACTGTCATCTGCCAAGGGATACAAATCGATATTAAAAGGTTGCAAGGAATTCATTCAAGTTGTCCACTAACTTCATAAATTTTTTCACACTAAATTTCCCTTGGAAGTGGTTGGGCGATGTTGGCCGGAAAACTCAGTTGTGGGAAATAGTTTGGAGGACGATTTTGTTAGTTTGCTTTCCGCCTCATTCGACCAAGAGCCACCTTTAACCGAGAAGCGAAAAAATGCCATCAGGAAAGTACATTTCAAAGGAACACGACAGAGCCAGAAAGCGGTCTCTTCAGCACACACTACACTTTATTACATAATTTTTAGTGATTTCGCGACAAGCAATTAAAGTAGGGAAAGGACGAAAGTTCCTAATTAATTAGGAGCAAAACTTTCCACTTATTTGGCACAATTAATATTTTGATTTATTTGTTTGAACACTTCTGCGGAGTAAACTGTGAATTTGTTCTTCAACTTGCAATTAGGACGGGTTTATGATTTGGAGTAATTACTGCCGCAGACACAAGCTTAGCTTCATAATTGTGGCTTTTAGCTACATAACTGGCAGGCATTCGTTGAGAGATGGAGGGTAAATATTGGTGTTCGAAAATGTATAAATAATGGATTTAATATGAATTTAACGAGGAAATTAGCATCGCTTTGGGCTGAAATCTGTAAATATAGATATGAATGTGAAGCAATGATGAAAGTGATATCATATCAATCACCGTGATCTGATAGACATCACTGTCGCGGTTGTATCTTCTGAAATTCTGGAACTAAGCATTTATCTGTTGATTTTGTTTAAGAGATGTTTTTGGGAGAAAACCACCTTAACAAGAGTACTTTTTTCAAGATGAGAAATTCTAAGTCAGTACCTACAGTTTTAGAGAATAGTTCTCCTACGTTACTGCTGCACGGTTAAGCTGTCATCATAATTTGCAACCATGCAACGTTAGCGAAGTTTTAGAGGGAAGCTACCGTTTACGGTCACACTTCCCCCTGATAACATTTGCAATAACATTTTTCCGGCCTTTTAAAAATGTGTGGTACTCGATTACTGATAAAGCCTTTGAAACTGCCAGTAAACCCTGTTCGATAGTTTCTTTTAACTGAAAATGATTACTTCCACCAAAGCGTTATACAAATTGAAAAATGTCGAAACGTATTCTCGTCATGTTTTAAATGTGAACGTTTTTTTCCAAACAGCCAGGAACACACACACTGAAGGCCTAGATAATATTCATTATGGCCTGTTTGACTCTCTGAAAGGGATATTTTGTCAGCAACGTCACGATAACGGAAGAAAACTGTCAACTTAATTTTGACTTTAGATTTTTCTTCTCTTTCGTTCGCATTTACCTTTAGCATGATGTTATCTTCACCGTTGAGTTATATGCGGATTATTAGCATACATTTCTGTTCAAAATGTAATCAATTTATTCAAACAAATGCCATATTTCGGGAATCAGCTGCTCCCTTTTCAGTGTTTATTTGCCTTCTGGATTGACGGAAGGAAGATGACAACCAACTCCTGAAATATGGCATTAAAAGTAAGAAAGTTTTCTACTTTTACATCATCACTGAAGGAAAGTATCTTTTGCTTGAAACACCTCGTCTTAAACCAACACTTAGCAGGCAATATTATATATTCGGCTGCTATTTAACCCTTAGCTCGTCAAACATACCTACGTGCAATCGTTTACGGTTGCCTGAAATACTCTTCAGTTCCCCCATGATGTTGACATAACTACATTTCCAAACTTTAGTCAGGGCAGAGAAAGCGGATCTAGCGTTGTTAATGCCCCTTCGATGCTCTGCCCATTAATGTAGATAGGGAGAGTGCCTTGGCCCGTCAGACTGAGAACCTTGGGTGGTTGTTCGTGTTTATCTTCAGTCTAACTACACTTGCCACGCTTTCCAAATCGAGAAACATTTGCCTAAAGTCCATGACCCCAGTGAAAGAGGAAGCAGATTTCATCAGCGTAGTCGGGGTGTTTGAGGGAAGATGTCATCGTCCATTGAATTTCTCCACGCCTTCCGGACAACCACAAAGCAAGAAATAATATCGATAGCAGGATGCAACCTTGTCGAACTTTGCTTTCGACCTCAAAATCCTCCGAGATTTTACCTCGTGCAGTACGTGACATCTTACGTCATCATATTCCGCTCTGATAAGAGCTACCAGTTTCTTCGGAATACCCTCCTGGGCAAACAGCTTCAGATACACTCCCTGTTTATAATTTTGAAAGCTTTTTCGAAATCGATGATGAGCAGGTGCAGCGAATAAATAAACTCCGTGCACTGTTCCAAAATGACCCCTAGGATATTGACGTTATCTCTGCTGTTCAAGCTCTCGAGAGGTTCTCTGATGCGTCCCAGGATTATTTTACCTATGATCTTTCCAACGGCAGGAAATACGCAGATCGCCTCAAACCGTCATACTCAAAGCGAGTCCCCTTCTTTGGAATATTAGCGATAATCTCTTTTTTCCACTCTCGGGGAAAGGTCTCATATTCCCTAGTTTTCCTTACATGCAAAACTAGCAGATCTGCAGTAATTGATGACAATAGGTACAGCGATAAACAACTCTGCCCTGAGACCATCAAGCCCAGCGGCTTTACTCTATTTGAGTGCATTGATGGCCGAAATGATTTCTCTTTTGCTTGAAGGAACAGTCGGAATCCGCATGTTACGCTGACTAGCCATTTTATCCACGAGAGGATGATCAGTGTTCCAGTACTTACAGAAAACTACTACGTAGTTAACAACAAATGAGATGAGTTCCATTTAACTTTTAATTTTTCTAACTCTCCAATCTGTAGGTGAGGTGAAAGTAAAACTTGTACCTTTCTAAATTTGGGCCAATTAAATGGTTTATGGAAAGTTCTAGATGATACTGCCATTATAGACAGTTATGTTTTTAGAGTGGACAGTTGAAGGCCTTTTTTGGCCGCAAATTTAAGGCGAAATATTCTTTCTTGGGGGGATTCGATTCGAGAAACTGGAGAGAATCGTCCTCCAAGAGACTGGAACTTTTAGTGAACGAGCTCTTCAGTTCTGGTGCATCTTTATTCTTGTCGTTTGACCAGTATTGTATTTTGTCTTGCCTTAAATGATTGCGCCGCCTGCTCGATCCCCTTGTCTTAGATTGTTGTTGATGTCTTATTTAACCAATTTAACTGTAATTCCATCGGATCCTGGCGACTTATGGTCGTCTACAGTCGGCGGGACTTCTAACTCGCCAATTTTCTGGTTGTTGAGCAGTTCACCAAAATACTCAACCCATCGCTCCAATATGTCCATTCTATCGGAAATCAGATTTCCCTTATTGTCTCGGTAGGATGAACATCGGGGTGACTTATTAGTAAAACTTCCGTGCCTTTCCGTCTGTGAAGTCGCTTCTCCGCTCACCGGAGTTCGTGATAAGTCTCCGCGCGTGCATGCGTCTTTCGAGAATGCAACATTACTCGTCATGCGGTATTCTTCCGTTCCGTTGCTAGCTCCCGTTCCGACATTTTTTGTGTCTGGGGCCAAGTATGTTTGTGGCCGTATTTATGATAACGTTCTTTAGGTGATTATGAAGATCATTTGTTGATGCCTTATCTCTAGGATCTCTGTTGACTGCGGCTATTACGGCATCCATTTCCCCTTATAGGTGTTGCGGAGGGTTGTGCTGCGGATGGCTTCAGTGTCAACAATTAGCTAATTGTCAGATGGCATTCTATGTGGTGTTGCTATTCGAGCGCGGAGCACTATGCCAACGAGATAGTGATCCGAGTCTACATTCGCCTCCCTATGTGTTCTGACATTCATCAAGTCTTAGAAGTTCAGTCAAGACTTGATCAATTTGGTTGAAAGTGGTCCCGTCTGGAGAGGCCCACGTTTGTTTGTGGCCAGCTTCCTGCGGCAACCAGGTACTTCCAACAGCTATTTCGTGCGGCACTGCTAATTGAATAATCCGCAGTCGGTATCGCCTGAATACGGGCTTGGTCCTTGCTTGGCTGTAGGTTACCTACTTGGAGAGAAATACCATTCCTGGATATCAAAATAATTAGAAACGGGGAAGATTTCGAGTTCGATATATTCAGGAAGAGGCTATCCAAACAAGCAGACATGTGTAACTTAAAACTTAACTTAGGAGCGTAAAGGACCCGAAATTCAAGGAGGAATAGAGCTTGATCTATAAGATCACATGCCCATAGGGCAGACTAAGCGGTTGGTAAAAATACGACTTAAAGAACATACTCAAAGAACATACCAAAGAAGAGGTGAGGCAGCGTCTGACGATTTGCCTCTGCCCTGGTAACAAACCTTAAAGCCGTCGTCGACTTTTTTATACCAAAGAAGCGAAACTAGCGGCAAAAACCCACTACGGCATGTCAAGTCTGCAGTCGCAAAACACATAGTAGGTAGCGGCCATAACATTTCTGGGGACGACGTGGATATTATAAAAAAAATACTTAAACTTTAAAAAAACAGTTAAGTTAGTTTCAAGCCTTTATTAATACCTGTCATCACCATGTGGTTCAGCTACTTTGGCCTCAGACAGTCTCGAACGAAGAGCTACGTTGTTGTATTGGCTTGATGCTAGTGGACCAGTTAGTTAAAACGCGGAATTGACTGTGAATAGGTCACATTTTACGGATGGCCGACAGCTCCATTGTCGGCATTGTCATGCAATGGAATCTACTATCCCAGAGTGGTCGAGCGTAGGCAGCAAACAGACAGCGATGACGCTTAGTGATTTGTGGCAACCATGTATAAATGCTTTTGTGAATATTGGTTGCGAATGCCATTTCGGTGCATGCATAGTCGCTTGATTAAGAACTAGGAAGATTGCCAAGCTTGGCATTGCCGATTTCCCTAAAAAATTAGAAGAACATCCTAATTCGAGGCTATATTCTTCTTGAATGGAATCTTGAACATATTTGATAAGAGCGATGTGATGGTATTAGTCTGGATAGGAGACTCCAACTTTGAGACCGTTGAAAATTTCTTCTATTTAGGGTCGAAAATCACAACCGATAACAGCTATGACGATGAAATTCGCATACGGTTCTTGGCAGCCAACAGTGCCTATTTCAGCTTACAAAAACTGTTTCGTTCGAAACGTCTCACCATAGGGCCAAACCTGTTACTGTACAAGGCTATGATCTTGCCAGTCCCTATGTATTCCTCGACTTGAGTTCTTAACAAAAAAACTGCAAACTCTTGGCCGCGTTCGAGAGACGAATCCTCCGAAGCATTTTCGGCCCCCTACTTGAGGATGGACGATTCCGTAGCCTACATAACGGCCGGCTCAACCGGTTGCGGTGGGCGGGTCACTTAATCCGTATGGATGAAAATGATCCAGCCCAGAAAGTCTATAAGGGCAATATCTATGGTAGAAAAAGAAGACGAGGCAGACTCTGCCTGAGATGGAGCGATGGCGTAGGTCAGGACGCCAAACAGCTTTTAGGGATATCGAATTGGTGGATCTCGGCACAAAACCGAAATGTCTGGAGTTCCTTATTAAGGCGAGTCTAGACCGGATACCGGTTGTTGCGCCGTTGATGATGATGATGATGGTATTAGTCTAAGGATTGTTTTCCTCTTCATCAGTGTTAATCCAAATAGTGGAGACGTAAATCGACTCAAGCATGCACCAATTGTCTGTCATTGTCTGGTAGTGCAATGTATGTTGGCAAAGCGCTGAAAACGAAATTTTACTGGGAACTATTGAACTGCAGATTTAGAAAACCTCATTATATCTACAAAAGTACCTTCACCAGAAAGGTGAAAGGTGAAAAGCTGAAAGAAGGGTATAATATATCGAGGTTCAACCGAGTGCAGAGAGCAGCATCACGAATGTTTTGCTGACGTGCATTACAGAGGTTTTCGTTATATCCCCCCTCTTTCGACTACCATATATATATACTGTAGCATGTAGTGATGTTCAGCTATGAGAATTTGCATTCTAGTAGAAGGTGAAATAAGGTTTTAAGAAGAATTTTCCGTTGTGAGCCATTTAGCCTCTCGCCTCGCCTGCTTTTGTTCTAAAAAGCGTCCCTCTTCCACAGTTTTGTTTATTTGTGATTATTGAGCTATTGCTGCTTAGGGGAACAGCTAAATGTGCTGTACTAATATTGCTAACGAGTGTGAATGGAGTATGCGGGTAATAATAATCGGCCGCACTACTTCACTGGTACTCATAGTAGTTTAGATTTGCTTTGGGGTGATACGATAGTTTTGAATGCTACCTCGCTGCTAGGAATTGGTTTACGGGTTTCGGCAAATCGTACCGTCTTTTATCTTAAATCCATCTGTATACGACAGTATGTAGTTTCTGAGGTGGATACGACTCCAAAGGTTGCATTTCGCTATAACTATCGCGATCTCGACTTTGAGATCGAAACAGCATTTTAGTGACTTAAAATCACTGCCGATTCCACCCGCTTTCTCTCCCTAATATGTGTCATAATCTGATTAAGTAGAGAATGTTCCTTTCTCATTGAATATGAATTGTACTTTCAAATCCAAGTACGCAAATATTTTCCATAAATTGGATAAACATTTCGTTCAAAGACGCAAGTTATAGCTTAATCATAGCAAAAAATACTAACACAAAACAATTGTGAAGACATTTATTCAAATAAGCACCAACCAATTGAATGAAAACTAAAAATATCCTTGCATTTCAATATAAACCTCACGTTTATCCTTTCTAACTAAACAATTTGTGGAATTCAGACTCAATTTGCAAATATACGATCTGATTTGTTCGGATCGAATATGAACGTCAGAGTTGTGCCTATGTCTTGGCACAATAATGTGGTTTTCTCTTATCAGATATCCCGGAAGCTTACAAAGTCCTTAGCAAATACCCTTGTATGGTAAACGCTTTTACCAAATTCTCGCTTTTCAACCTGTTTTAAACGAAAACTACAGAGAAAGGAAATGTTGTATATTCGACACGATACAATTATTCAAATCAATCCTCGGAAAATAGGAAGGGAAACAAGGAAAAATGTTAGGCTTATGCTACTAGGGATTTTTTTGAATATGAAATGCAAGGATTTAGGGAAATATCAATGTTTGGTAAGGAAGGATTTAGGAGGCTCGAAATCAAGTGAAAAAAAATGTATGTAAAATGTGATATATATTTCCGCTATTTACATGATTATCTTTTATTCTGTTGATGACTATATGTATTTGTTTTGGTCCTTTACACAGCTGACAACTAAATGCCATTTAATTCTCACGGTTTGACATTTGTTACGTAGTATAATTTGGAAAGTAACTTGAAACCTATCCGAAGTCCATTTCGCGATTTTTCAAGAATAAAAGGATTACAAAAAAGTAATTGGAAGAAATTTTTTCCTTATGGGAAACTAAACTAAACTACTCTTATTCTTCGGGATATGCCAACACGTATAAGAGGAATTTTTTAAGTTTTGGATTGAACGGAAGGCTGGCTCAACAACAATGGCTACGGCTGATGATCTAACAACTACTGGACACCACCCGGACCAAGTCTATGACCGAGAAAAGTGGCAAATTCGACCTAAGTGAGTGCATCCCGCCACCGCAATGGATAAAGTTTAAAGAAGAGTAAATGGCTGACCTAATCCCCTATGTGCAGCATAGTGCGTCAATCACAGCTGCTTCCACGATTTTTCGAGAAGCTTGTACTACCCTTCCAATGTTTTACGCCATTTAGTCATAACACTAGCCACTCGTCGGCCATCCTGGGATAGTGACTTCAATTTCATGTCATTGCTCGCAATGGATCACTTTCGTTTTCTAATCAACAAGTCTACGGGCATCTGGCTCGGGTGTCGAATAAGTATTTTACCATTTTATTGTCTTAGGCCAAAATACGCCAAAGATACGACGCAGATTTGAATTGATGAAAGCTTGGGGTTTTTGAGTAACACTGGCGGTCACTCTCCATGTACGTCGTACTACTTCCATATAGTAGCATAGATCAAACATTGGCATAACACATTTGAATTCCCAAATTTTGGTGAAAACAGTGAAGGCGGATCTGGCATTGTTAATGAATCGTGTGTCATCCAGTTCCGCGTGTTACTTATTATATCATCCACAACAGACGAGACTTTCTTCGGATGCTGTACAATAGAGAATGGTGATGAAGCGCTGTTCCACCTTTTCAAATGCTCCTCGTCGCGGGTCAGAATAATAATAATAATTGCTGGCGCAACAATCCATATTGGATCAGGGCCTTGAAGTGTGTTTGAGCATTTCATTCAAGACCGTAACGGTACACCCCAGGATTACACTACCCTGTAGGAAGCAATGTGGTCGGCATTGCGCTCGCCCGAGATTATTACCCTGATTTGACTCAGGTACTCATTCACAGCTGAGTCGACTGGTATCCAATGTCAAATCACGATACAAATACCACGCGGGTGAGAAACCTACTGTTAATGTCCTAATGAGACCACCGAAAGACTAAAAGCTTTTTCGTTATGCCGTAACGAAATCGACGTTATTTACGGGAGCTTCTGCCTCCCTGAGGAACCCATTGGTAGAGTGACAATTTCATCTGAGCTGAAGATAGGAGCTCTTTTGAAGGGGGCGCAGAGCTCATGAAATTCGTGGGTTGGACACAGTTTGTGTAAGGAAGCTTTTCCACTGTTGGAGAAGAGCCGAATCTCGCAGACGATACGCTTTGAATTTGATAACAAACGCTCTGTTCCTTTAAGAAAGTAAGCGATCATCGGATAATGGCCTCTTCAAAGCAGATATCACCAGTTGAGTTTAGTAGAATGCATTATTTGTAAACAATGATACTTCCTTTCTCGTTTTACCGTCTGTACAAGTCTGGTAATAACCTTACATCTGAGGAGAAGAGTTAGCCGATTTTGGTGAATTCCTATTAATAGGGTCGATCGTTATATATAATAGTATCCATAAAAGTATTATATAAAAATATCGAAAGTAAAATTCTATTGACCTTCTCAAACTTCAAGCTGAACATATTCATCTATACTAAGGGCATTTTGGACCTTCATACTGGTAGATATTCTTTTAGGTAAACGAAGCCCGGTGGGACCAAATGTGGAACTTCATACGCGTTTTAAATATACCTTACTCCTGTAGTACCATAAGTACTCTGAAACTACTGCAGGAGACGTCTGAACAGTATGTTTTCAAGAGAAAACACTGTTTCTCATTCTTGTCACTATAATCAATCGGTCACTGTGGTCTTGACTTTACCGCTACTTATGGGATGCATGGGAAAATCAAATTACACATAAATATCAATATTACCGAACATTGCGTGTTCCCTATTTGCCTAAGAAGGTTATTTCAGCAGTAGTTTTTTTTGAAGTGTAATATGAGGGTACTATGCTGAAAAGCACTTAAATGTGTCACTAAAAGGTCCAGTTTATTTAATTGATAATTACAAGGGATCTACTTTATCAGTCATGACGGTACAAAAGTTGTGATAATTTAGCCCCAGTGCCTCGATGTAATCCCTCTTGTGTAGGCTTCAAAAACATAAAGGGCCGTGGTAATGAAACTTATGAAATAAGATAAAAATAAAATTGTAGAGAGTCATCTCTCTTGAGTGATTTAAAGAGTTCTGAGCCGGCTATCCAATTGATTTCGGCTGGCGCTACTTAGGAAGGAACTTTTGGTACACGGGCCCCTAATTTCGGGTAAATGTTGGAGACTAAGGTTCCTAGTTGACTACTTAGTGAAAATTGACTGCGGTTCTTCTGAAGAGCTTAGTATCGAATTGAGTTACAAAAATTATTATCCACCAAAAAATGGTGAATTTTGATCGTTTTGGCTCGCCAACATTTCTATCTCGGAATATCCAGTAGTGGGCACCTAATATCGCGAATATGATCTGTGTTCCACCGTGATGGTTGTAATATAAGTGACAATAAAAGCTGGAGCGTTTCATGGCAAAGATAACTGCTTCATCGAGAGCTTGATGCATGGTGATGAGGAGGAGCAAGTAGTAGCCATAATCCTAGCCAGGACCGGGCCTTTTCCTCGAGTTGAATCCAGATCCCTTGGGAAAGGTAGTTCAAAGTTGGCGGCAGGCATTAGCTGTGGCACAATGAGTTAAATTGAGCTTCAAATTAACGATTCCTGCACTACTGTAGGATGATCTGCTGCACCGCTTATGTGTCTACTGTGATGAAGAAGGCACTGCTGCTAATGGTATCAAAAAGCTGAGTAACTTCTGTTGTCTCCACTTCATGGTAGTCCCAGGGGGATGTTTCCAATGCTCTCGTAAAACGATATATAGGCGCTAGCCGAACTTGACAGAGCATCTTCTCGACGTGTGCAGATGACGCCACTCTGAACTGAATGAAATTGGAAAAGAATAGGTCGTATTGGAAAAGAATAGGTCAGCGTTCAGCGAAAATTCTGCAGCACAGTGTGATGTAGGCTGTACCTTACTCAAAAACACACTCTGAAAGAGAATTAACGCACTGCATGTCCACCAGCATCTCGGTTTCTCGCATGTTCTGTGCGCATTTATCAGGAAGTTGAAATTGGGAACAACGTGGCGATGGGGGTTCTAAGATTGTCGCGAGGTTTTCTGTTAAGAATAACCCACGTCTGCGAACTCGGTCTGGAATTGGATCTTGCAAATGTAGCTGGCTTGGAGTTCGAAACTAAGTGCGCGATTGGATGCCAATCTCTTAGAAATCTTCGTATAAATCATTATCATCATCAACGGCGCAACAACCGGTATCCGGTCTAGGCCTGCCTTAATAAGGAACTCCAGACATCCCGGTTTTGCGCCGAGGCCCACCAATTCGATATCCCTAAAAGCTGTCTGGCGTCCTGACCTACGCCATCGCTCCATCTTAGGCAGGGTCCGCCTCGTCTTCTTCTTCTACCATAGATATTGCCCTTATAGACCAGAACGCGTTCTTGCTAAGAACCCAAGTTTTCGAGAAATACATGAGGACTGGCAAGATCACTGTCTTGTACAGTAAGAGCTCTGACCCTATGGTGAGAGGTTTCGAGCGGAACAGTTTTTGTAAGCTGAAATAGGCTCCGTTGGCTGCCAACAACCGTGCGTGGACTTCATCATCGTAGCAGTTATGGGTTGTGATTTTCGACCCTAGATAAGAGAAATTGTCAACGGTCTCAAAGTTGTATTCTCCTATCCTTATTCTTCCTGTTTGACCAGTGCGGTTTGATGTTGTTGGTTGATTCGTCTTCGGTGCTGACGTTGCCACCATATATTTTGTCTTGCCTCTTCATTGATGTGCAGCCTAAGACCTCGTGCCGCCTGCTCGATCTGGATGAAGGCAGTTTGTACGTCTCGGGTGGTTCTACCCATAATGTCGATATCATCAGCATAGGCCAGTAGTTGGGTGAACTTGAACAGGATCGTACCTCTTGCATTTACCTCAGTATCACGGATCACTTTCTCGAGGGCAAGGTTAAAGAGGATGCATGATAGGGCATCCCCTTGTCGTACACCGTTGTTGATGTCGAATGGTCTTCAGAGTGATCCTGCTGCTTTTATCTAGTCTTGCACATTGGCCAGGGTCAGCCTAGTCAGTCTTATTAATTTCGTCGGGATACCGAATTCTCTCATGGCCGTGTACAGTTTTACCCTGGCTATGCTATCATAGGCGGCTTTAAAGTCGATGAACAGATGATGCAACTGTTGTCCATGTTCCAACAGTTTTTCCATCGCTTGCCGCAGAGAGGAAATCTGATCTGTTGCTGATTTGCCTGGAGTGAAGCGTCTTTGGTATGGGCCAATGATGTTCTGGGCGTATGGGACTATCCGGTACTCCGGTAGATGGTACTCAGCAACGTGATATCTCTATAATTGCTGCACTGTGTGATATCTCCCTTTTTATGTATGAGACAGAGAATGCCTCGTTGCCAATATGCCCATTCTGTTGGAAATCAGATTTCCCTCATTGTCTCGGCAGGATGAGCAGCGAGGTGTATAAGGCTTCATCCTGCTGACTTGTTGGTAAGACTGCCGCGCCTGGTGCGGTTGCTCCCTGTACTTTTCTAGTTCACAGACTTGTTGGTTCTCCCACGCTTCCTTTTTCCGTCTGTGAAGTCACTTCTCCGCACAACGGAGTTCGTAATAAGTCTCTGCGCGTGCCCGAGTTCTTTGAGAATGCAACATTACTCGGTATGCGGCATTCTTCCGTTCCGTTGCTAGCTTACATTCATTATCAAATCAGCCGTTCCGACTCCTTTTGCGACTGGGGCCAAGTATGTTTATGGCCGTATCCATGATAACGTTCTTCAGGTGATTATGAAGATCATTTGTTGATGCTTCATCTCCAGGTCCTCTGTTGACTGCGGTTATTGCGGCATCCATTTCCCTCTTATAGGTGTTGCGGAGGGCTGTGTTGTGGATGGCTTCAGTGTTCACTCTCACTTGATTGTCAGAGGGGATTCTAGGTGGTATTGTTATTCGAGCTCGGAGCACCATGCCAACGAGATAGTGATCCGAGTCTATATTGGGCCCCCTATATGTTCTGACATTCATCAAGGCTAAGAGGTGGCGGCGTTCGATCAACACGTGGTCAATTTGGTTGAAAGTGGTCCCGTCTGGAGAGGCGCACTTATGTTTGTGGACTGCTTTCCGCGCAAACCAGGTACTTCCAACAACCATTTCGTGTGACCCTGCTAATTGCATAATCCGCAGTCCGTTATCATTTGTTTTTTCGTGTAAGCTATGGGAGCCAACGTATTGCCTGAATACGGGCTCCTTCCCTACTTGACTGTTAAAATCCCCAAGTATGATTTTAATATCATATCTGGGACAGGCTTCGAAAGTTCGTTCTACTGCCTCGTAGAAGGTATCCTTCTCCGACTCTGCCGTCTCCTCTGTAGGGGCGTGAACGTTTATGAAGCTTATATTTCTAAACTTGCCTCGCAAGCGCAGAGTCCATAGCCGTTCGCTTATGTTTTCAGGTGTCATTTTTTGGCTGACTAAGAAATCTACTCCGAGCACATGGTTTACTGGATGACCGCTACAATATATGGTATAGCAGCTCTTCTCCAGGAAACCGGTCCCTGTCCATCGCATCTCCTGTAACACTGTTATATCAGCGCTATATTGGGACAGGGTATCGGCTAGCTGCTGGTCAGCTTCATCTCTGTACAGGGAGCGCACGTTCCATGAGAAAATGCGCAAATCGTTAATCCATTGTCGTTTCCGGGTTCGTCGTTGTAAGATCCATCCTGCCCGAGGCTCCTTCCGTGCCTTCGTAACATCGGTTTTCTGTGTAGGGTTGTCAGCCCTACCCAACCCGCAACTTGGAGGACCAGTTGGTACAATTTGTCCCGTTTTTAGGCGCGGAAGACTCGCCTTCATCGTTCGCCGTCTGCAGCTTTTCGTTACGAAAGAGCTCCTAGCGGTCACCACGTGGAGGTGGAGATAGGGTTTGGTAGTACAGCTGTTGGTTGGTTCAGCAGGCATTTCCCAGGTTTTATGCTCCATCGTGGGGACCAATCCACGTTTCGCCCTGGGACCTATACTACCCTTTGACCACCTTCGTATAAATAGAAGCATTTAATATGGATCTCTCAGTGAAGATTCCTACCGCCGGAGTGCACAGCAAGTTTGGAGAAATTGTATTGTGAAAGTTTGGCTTGAAACAGCCTAGCTAGATCTATACGTCCCCGAACATTGGCTTCAAATCGGATGTCGGTGCCTGTTGCCAGAACAATCGAGACCGTAAGTCGCGTCCGTTGGCATGAGAAAAGGCGGATAATCCGGCATCAGGGTCGAAGCTAAAGCCTGCTCATTTGTTCTACTTTTCCAGGCTGACAAATTGCTGAGTTGGTAAATGAATTTATGGAGAGAGTATTAGACTCGGGCGATGGTACATCGTCGGATTATCATCTACTCACCTCGTCGTCATCAGAGAAGTAGTTTGAAGTTTGTCAGATTATTTTGGACTAGCCCTCCCGCTCTCCTGCCTTTCGGAGTCTTTAAATCAGGGAATTGCTTTCACCAACGAGAGATGAGAGGAGGAAGGCAACTAGTATTTCAAGGAATCCCATGTCATTTGGTCGAGCTCTATATTCCTCGTAAAAATTGCCTACTACCCCCTAGTGGTGCCTACATTTATATGCACACATCTAAATTGATTGTACGCATCTGAATATTTCCACTTTATTTGAAACACAAGGGAAACTGAGAGTGATATACACATAACTATGAAGAGCTAAAAAAATAAGAAACTCCCCTCGCGCAGTTCGAGAGGACCAGAGATTGCCCAGGCGAATGATTATGCACGCTACTGCTGGAGCATTGTTTGGGCTCCCAAGATCTCAAGATCCTGAACGTATTCCCGAAAGTGACTGAACCATGCCTTGCTTGATATAATTTTGTGGCTTGTGGCTTTTCTCCTCTTTCCAGTCTCAAACATTCCATCTATAAATTCTCTTTAAAACCATCTTTATGACCAACACCGAACCGCATATACTATCTGAATCTCACAGCTAAGCAGATAGACATTTAAGATGATTTGAAAATCTTTTCTATTACCAGCTATTTTTAAAAATCCCTATTAAATTTGAAAGGTACACCTAGGAAGCCCGCAAAGTCCAGAAAAGAAATTCGCCCCTAGTCAGCCGTTAGTAGAAGAAAGAGGACATAATGCGGAAGAACTTTGTGATTCCTTATACCTCCTCATGACGTGATATGACTTCTTATTTCCAAAATACTTATCCCCTGTCTTATCTCCGAAGACACCAGAAGACAAACTATTTTCCGTGAAAAACCACCAAAGATTCAATTAACCTGGAGGCTACGATTAACGAGGACAACAGCAACAACATGATAAAATGATGAATTTCATCTCCTGCTCTGGGCCGGGCTTCATCCCCATGGGTTCCGCTTGGCCCCATTATTTATTCTTATCATATATCAGATGTTTCTCAAATTTGGACGTGATTTGGGTTAATACTACCCCAGCAAAGATACTGATACTATCATTTCACTGTACATGCGATGAAAGGATGCTGCAGTGGCGGCAGTGACTTATAGTAATGCAAAACAAGGAGATGGGAGGACTACTCGGCCCGCTTCTTCTGCTCCTTCCTTGAAGCTAAAGTATTGAATATTTTTTTTCGGCATTTACATTGTAGTGGATTTTAATGTGATTTGATGGGGCTGGGCTGATGGCGGTTAGGACTTCAAGTGATGGTCATTGCGTACATTCTGTCAAGGCATGGGAATCCGAGCGAACACAGACACGTAGAAGAATGGGCAAAGAAGAAGATCAACAAAATACACAGAACCCAAAGAAACTTTGCTTCGTTTTCAAAGACGAAAAGTTTCAATGAAGGAAATAAAAACGAAACTCGCAAAGTCAATATTGGAAAAGTTAGGAAAGCAGCAAAGAAATCTGATTGTGATTTCTCTCTTTTCATTGTGGACTCGTGTAGATTTGCATGATGGACGCATTAGGGATTATTATTTCTGCGCAGTTTGTACAGGCTTCCAGCTGCAAAGCGGTTGGGGTATCATCAAGAGGACATTGTTTTCAATTTCTGGGAAAAGGACAAAGTTGAAATCCAAGTCAGGATCGGATATGATTTTAGAACAATTCCATCGCAGACATAAGGACAATGTTGACTTTTCTGGACAAGCTTACAATAATCCAAAGTGAGTGGATGTGATTGCCGGAGGGACATTAGGTGAGGGGCATTGAAAGTGGCCCCAAGTTTTCCTATCATTTTCGTGTTGCATAATTCAATACTAAATATATCCTTGCCGATTATTCGGCTTTTATTACGTTTACACCAATGGCCTCTAAAAATGTACTCGGCAACAAAAAACTGGAAAAATCCGAATTTTCCGCATACATAAGACCTGTGGAAAGGGTGAATAAAGGAATGAAATATTCGAGCTACTTACCGAGGAAATCACATTTACATGAAAATAACCAAATAAAATCGCGGCAAAAATATTCTTTTCTTTAGTTCTATTTTTATTCGCTACAATTTGATTAATCGGACATAAATGAGGCAAGAACCCGCCAATTGATGACTATAAATAGGCGAATTAGGATTCTAGGTGTATGCTACGCTCCGTCTCGAAATATTCACGCAGGCAAAGTTCTCGTTACTTTCTTGTTTGATGGGCCGATTAGTCCTTCCGACATAACGAGAAATCTAATAACTCCAGGTGTTATAGTAGTTGGAATTTCATATTGCATGCTGGCGGGATATTGATATTAGCCCATTTGGTTGCGGGCATGACGGTTTCGTATTTTAGCGAGAATAGATTAAAGTCGCCTGGGTAATTTCGATGTAAATACAATTGATTGCACGCTGGTATACACAATTATGTATTTTATTGCCATAATCTGTTGGAACTCCTTAACCAACCTGAAATGAAACTCTTTTTCCTCGAATTGCACCATGTACTTCTTGGACGACCGACTCAAGTCCAGAACATCCGGGAGAGCCTGAGAAGCAGTTTGGTATCCTTTTTTCTCTATCTTTTACCTTTGCACACGGAGTGCTGGACTTCACCAACTACCACCTAAACACCTTCTCATCGTCTGTGGATTAGCCTGGAACCGTTTATCACATCATTTCGGGCTAACTCCCAAACTCATCCGCCTTAGGGAGCCTTCTAATCAGATAATTCCTTTTACCATCGGGAGGGGGAGGAGGAAGGCAACTGATAGTTCGAGAAACTCCCTACTGTGCGGCCCCTCAACCAGTCGCAACCAGTTGCAACGGAAAGAATCCGCGACACGGTTCCACCTGTTCTTTTTCTTGTTTCGTATAGCAAAGAGAGTTGCCTTTCGGTAAATGTGCGTTGATGTGCGTTTACCAGCAGCCACCTCTCTTAAATCTTCACATTGGCGACTGCAGGTAAGGAAGGCAACGGGGATCACTTGCGCAATTACCATCATGGCCGCTTCTGGGACAGTGCGTTAAGCCGGTGCCACTCATAAAGCTCTCTGTCTCTGCACTCTGCCTGGGCAAGGCGCGTGCGAGGAGATGTGTCAAAGGCCCATTCCTCCGCGACGTAGACAAGAAGAAGTTTGCCGGTGGATATAGAGCCTCCAACATTCCCCTTTAGCCCACTCAAGGCCGAGACTTCAGCTGCAGGTCGGTCCGCTGCTGCTTTGATTTGTTCGAAGAGCTCATCTTTCAGTTAAGCATTAAATCAAGGTATTTAGCCGCTGGTTATGACTCTATCGTGAAACTAAGCGATTGGTAAGGGGTCCAAGATTGGGATTCTCTTTCTGGTCAAGACTTCGCTTTTTTCCAGGGCAGAGCTGAAACCATAAGAAGTCATCTATTCGCTTACCCGTCGCACCAATAGTCTGTCCAGCAACAAGAGCTGCAACTTCGTTTGCATAAACGACCAGGCGCGACTCTTCTGACATGTCAAGTCTTAGCGGCTTATGGTAGTAAGCGTTCCAAAAGTCCGGCCCTAGGATGGATCCCTCCACTACTCTCGACATGATCTCCATCGTCCTCTGGACCTCTAGCGTCTCGCAGGGCAGGGAACGGTCTTTCAAATAATCTTTCAATATTCGCAAGAGACAACTCCGCACGTGGAATGAGTTTTCTAATGGGCGTAGCACATCTGTCCATCTTACGGAATTGAAGGCCGTCGAGATCGATGGTTATGTGCCTCTGCTGAACCGCATCCATGATCTCCATAAGAGCATCTACCGTGGATCTTCTGGCTCTGAACCCAAACTGGCTTCAGAGTAAGTCTCCGGTGGCAACGATTGCTTCCACGGGCCGTATCAAGCATACAGAGCAGTTGGTACGCAGTTACTTTGTTGATTAACGCGAATCCTCCCATCTTCCAGCGGTGCGGGAAAGTGCCTCCTTCAGGGAAGCATTGAAAGCCCTGAACAGTAAGTCTGACTGCTTACTGAATATCATTTTGTAGACTATCGCTGGGTTTTCATCATGACGTGACGCCTTTTTCTTTTTATGGTGAGAACTGTCTCTTCGAGCTCTCATGGTAAAAAGCAAGCAGTCCTCGATGGCTTCCGCGCTGTTCATACCATCCTGTGTGGGGTGACTGGGGAATAGCGCTCGTACAATGCGGTGCAGAGCCCAAATTTTCCGGGTGACAAGTTTATAGCTAAGTCTCCACGCGTCCCTATTTACCTCGTTGGCTAGGTTCTGCTAGCTGCGGGCTTAGCTTTTATTTATAGTGTGGAGTATCCTCTTTGCTCATCTGTACCCTGCCCTTACGGCGCCTCGTGGGAGTTTATGGCTCTCCTTTCGTAGGCCGGCAATTTCTGCCGCCCATCAGTACACAGAGGGTTTTCCCCAGTTGGAGTCCCCCGGGGCATGGAAGCTATACAGACTGTTGTAATCGGACTTGTCGAATCTCCCAGTATTCTCCCTCGCGACATTCTAAGTGCAGGAAAAGCGCCGGATTGGTGCACGCTGAAAAAAAGCGTCAACCACTTTGAGGGCGATGTTCCGGTGGTCACTGGCTGAAAAGTCTTCTGGAACTTACCACTCGTCCATCAACGGTGCCAGAGCAAGAGTTACGTCACGGATGCTTCCTTCGCAGCCTGAGCGCCGCCACGGTGCCGTGGATCTGGTGTTTAAAACTACGAGCCCGGTTTTCGCCCCCATTTTTAGGGCCCGTTTCCTCCTCTCTAGTACTAAAGACGTTTCATACCAGGAGGGAATCTTCCGTGCCTAAAACAGCGACCTCCTGGGTATTGAGCCTATATCGAAGGTCCGGCATTGTCTCATTGGACGTTAGGTAAACGTTGAAGAACTTTATCCGTAAACACCGAATCCAGACACAGCCTTTTCTTTCGACCTTGGGCAAGAACCCGAAGTGGATTGCCGTCCCAGATGGCAGCAGTACCCGATAAATCGAGAAGCTACGAGGCCGGATGTTGATCCTTGTTCGATTCCAACCCATGTTGTGTTTGCACTCAACAACGAGTCTCTTCTACCTTTTAGAACAAGGACATTTTTAACTGGAAAGCGAACAACCGCTGGATCTACTCCCTCATCACATGGACTCCTTTTCATGGACAATAGTCTAACAGACGGTATGGAAATAAACAAAGTCTTACTTACTTAACCCTCATAGAAATGTAAATTGTTGGAACAGTACCGATCTAGCTATGGAAAGTGCCTGGTGACAAAAACATTAACAACATAGCAATCATTTAAATCTGTGATCACGAGACTGCGTGACTTCGGCGCAGTAATAACTTCTAGAATGAGAGGGGCAGTGAGCGTGCCAGATCGCCGCGTGTCGGTGGTAGATCCGTCTGTTTACCCTTCCTCCGTGACTTCCGCGCTGTAAGTGGAGAGAATAGAATGAAGGCTAAAGAGTTGCCTGAATTACAAAAAGCAAATTTTTCAAGATATATCCTATAGACCTTGGTTCCTAGTTCTCCGATTGAATTCGTAGGATATGAAATGCCTTAACAGAATAGTAACTAAGTTCTCTCATACTAAATTTCACTTGGCGAAAATCTATGCAGCAGAGTCAGCGGACTGCGACTGCTGCGGGGTGAGGAGGACCAACGATGGCATAATTTTCTCGTATAAAAAATTCAGAAATATAAATGGAGTTATAGACGAATAGAAGTGGAGTATGGTAACTATTTTGATTCCTTGACCGCCTTTTCCGTTAGGCAGAAACCCACTCTGAGAGTGGGTCCTCACCCACTCATACGGGAGGTTGCAATCAGACTCTAGCTTATTTGACGTTATTTTGTATTTTCTCTTACCGGTGGTCTGTAATATTTTGGCCGCCCTTCAAATCTCAAGTTTTTTTTCATTCATACCAGACTCACCCACAGTACAAAAAAGAAGGAAGAAGGGGCAAAACCGTTCGACGTGAAGGAAGGAAATTTCGCCCTTTGAATGACCACCGACTTATCGATACCGATGGAATCTTAAGCAATAAACTTGAGTGTGTATCAGCCGATTTTGCAGATCGTTGATCAACATACTCCACAGAAGTGGCGATAGCATACTTCCTTGAGGGCAGCCTTTCGTTGCTTCCGTTGTTAGCTAGCGATCCACATCCACTTCATCAAATAGCAATATCTGCGTTAGCATAGATCCCCTTAAGTAAAGTTTCGCGTTCCAGAGTTATGTCCTGTACCTTTGAAACCATAGAGTGAAGAGAAGACTCACAGAACTTTCTACTTTGGTAAGCGTCTTTGTTTTCATCTTTGGGCGCGACAGTGGATGCCTCTCCAGAAATTTCAACAAAAATGAAGTTAGGCTGATTTGTCTGAAGTCCTTTGGATGTAAATAGTCAACTTTTGCAGGCTTCAGTATGAAGATGACATTAACCTTCTGCCAAGAGGAAGGCACGTAGCCAAAGGAAGACATGCACGAAACTCTAAGTGTTCTATACCCTCCTTTAACACCGCTGGATAGATGCCATCCATGCCAGGTGCTTTGGAGTCTTCAAAGGATAGAATACCATCTCTCACCTTTTCAGTGGTAATAACTGCGCTCGCAGTGTCCCGATGCCCCTTTGCGTTGAAAGATTTGCAGGAACTGAAGTTCATCAAACTTTGTCCAATCCGTTTTCCAAAGGAGGGGGCCTTTATAGTACAGACCATGCGCCTAAAATGGTCATGATGGTCTGAGAGTGACACTCCGTCCAGCCGTCTCCACTCTTTAATCAACACTAACCACTATAAAGTGGCGACTATTAGGTCAATTACTTCACTTCTTCTTGACTCTACAAACGTAGAGGGGCACCCTACATTCGCGGTCATCAGATCAGCTGAAGTGGTAAAATTAAACAGCTTTGTGCAGGCGCTGCAGGGTGGAGCCGCTTAGCGAGAATTCACCCAAGCTCCACACCAAAATAGGGCAACTCACCACGACTCGAAACTCACCCAGTAGCTCGCCTCCCTGTTAGCAGGTTGACAGCTATGAGGCCGCCGTTGGAACCGGGCAGTTGACTCCGTCGACAGTTGTGGAAACAATATGAACGATAATGAAGTGAAGATAAATAATGCGCCTTCAGTACAAAGTAAATGTATAAATCTTAATATATATAAATCTCGTGTCACAATGTTTGTCCTCAATGGACTCCTAAACCACTTAACCGATTATAATAAAATTCGCACACCATGTGCAGTTCGATCTAACTTGAGAGATAGGATAGTTTAAATCTCAAATTATAGTCGCAATTTTAATTTATTGCTAATTATTTGTCTGTTATTATTTGACAGTCACAATTATCTGTTAACTCCAAATGATTCTAACAGATGTCGATACCTTTCGACTGGGTTGAGTAAGTAATCAATAGATGGCGCTGCTATGGTAAATCTACGAACGTGTCATATAAGCTACATTTTAACAGCATAATTACCACGTATTGTTGACGCTATAAAATTAATTAAATTTATTTTGTAGTGAACGAAATACCGTATAATTCAATTATTTCCACTTTTTAAATTTTTGGTGTTAGCATAGCCGGCCACGTGTTACTTAGACTGAAGTGCCAAAGCCAAAATACGGTCGCAACAAAAAATCGCATTAGCAGTAGCATCGTCAGGCATTGCGGCTACTTTACTGGATGGTGGGCGAACAGCACATTCAACATTCAAGCTGCCATTGGACGTTCATAATAAACCAGATGCAATGTGTAAAATCAAAAAGAATAGTGGAATAGTTGCAGTGTTGCGGAAGAGTTCTATAATAATTTGGGATGAGTGCACAATGGCACACAAATATTCACTTGAAGCATTAAACAGAACTATGCAAGATTTAAACAGCAATAATAAACTTTTCGGTGGTGCTATCTTACTTTTGTCTGGTGACTTCCGGCAGACCTTACCGGTTATACCTCGCTCTACTTTCGCGGATGAGGTTAATGCATGTTTGAAACAATCATTCTTATGGCGAAGTGTTAAAACACTTCGATTGACCATAAATATGCGAGTGCAATTGCAAAATGATCCATCAGCACAAATATTTTCCGAACAACTACTAGATATTGGGAACGGTAAAATAGAACTGCAACCAAATACGCAATGCATTAAACTACCAGACAATTTTTGCACTGTTGTTCAGGATAAAAATGAATTGATTCAGAGTATTTTCCCGGATATACAGAATAATTATTTGAATCATGAATGGCTTAGTCAACGGGCGATTTTGGCAGCCAAAAACGTTGATGTTGACGAAATTAACTTCCAGATACAACAGTTGCTACCAGGTGATCTGATGTCTTTTAAATCAATCGATACTGTTGTTGATGAAAATGAAAGTGTAAATTTTCCGATTGAATTTTTAAATTCATTAGATATCCCTGGAATGCCACCACATAATCTTCGATTAAAGATTGGTTCCCCTATTATTCTCCTCCGTAATTTGAATCCACCTCAATTATGTAACGGTACGCGTTTGGTCATCAAAAAGATCACCGGAAACATTCTTGAAGCAACCATTTTGGCTGGGAAGTTTTAAAGAAAAGTGGTCCTGCTGCCACGTATTCCGATGATACCATCAGATTCTACCATACCCTTCAAAAGGCTACAGTTTCCAATTCGTTTAGCTTTCGCCATGTCTATAAATAAATCTCAAGGTCAAACAATGTCCATTTGTGGTTTAGATTTGGAAAATCCATGTTTTTCTCATGGGCAACTATATGTTGCCTGTTCACGTGTTGGGAAACCGTCGAATCTATTTGTGTTAGCTAAAGACAGGTTAACCAAAAACATTGTACACCGATTGGTGTTAAATTAAATTGAAATTGAAAGTATTTATAATTCAAACAAATAGATATTAATGTTTAAAAGTTTAGGACTGTCTGCCTTGCCTACCTCATTCATGAGTTTAAGCGTCACATGTTATTTACTGTATTATACTGTAATATACTTATATTTGTTATAAAATTAAATGGAAATAATAAATCTGATAAATTTTTATTTTGTACCTATTGATTTCTGCTTAATATCAAGTGTAAGAACATTGTAATTAATTGTGTTCAACGTACTTCCCCTTCAAATCTCAATCCAGTGAATTTGTATACCAACATCAACATTTTCGTCTTTGTTCGTAAATAATTTCATTGTACTAAAGGGTTATAGTAGTAGAAAGTCAAATAAGGAGATCACCATATTTTTTTACAAATTCCATCTGTGTGAAAAAGCATAGTGGACTCCGTGACTGATGTTCTCTTATTGTTCCTCTTAGATTGTTTACTATAATGTAATATAACAAAAACTTTAGCCACAGCAACGCGTGGCCGGGTCAGCTAGTAGTTAAATAGATTTCAATTGAAGTCTTATATAGTATGGTATAAGAAAGCTGTGATTTTTATGGGACAGAATTTAATTTAGATTCTCTCCTATATGATTGCATTTGCTACTGCCCCAACAAATGTGCATATTCGGAATAGAAACTATTAAGAATTCAAGGCCGCTTGATTATGCATACACTAGCCCTTAGCTCCCTTAGTTCATACTTCGGCGGAGGACACAAAGAATCATTTTGGGAGCAGAATAGTATTAGCATGGTTGCCTCGAATGATGTTGACATCACGCCGTAGGCTCTCAGTCTCAACGATCTTTCATGGAAGAATATCCTAGCCTTCTTACTGATCCAATACCACCCATTTTGTTAAAATGAACCCATGGCTCTTGTACCTGAAATATATAAGGACAATAATGCAGCTTTAGCGGCCTTGCTGCCAGTAGATAGGAAGAGGCTTTGACATGCTGCAGGTTAATTTGACTATCTCTATGTTTTTCTAATATGACAATCGCTGCTAACTGAAGTCTGCTGCTTTCGATTTGGATTTCCCTGAGGTTACCAGCTTGTCCCCACTTTTCGCCGGAAGTTCCGCTTTGTTGCATCCGATTTCTCTGGATATCGCCACACTTGGTGGTGTAGCAACGCCCATATCTCCGGTATTAGAACAGTTGGGACCACATCACCAGTTTCCCTTTTCTCTGCTTTTTCTGGCAGAGGCGAAAAAGAAAGTTCTGACAGACAAACCTGTAGTCCCCTCTTTTTTACGGATGAAGTTTCTTTCTATCGAGCTTTTCTCTCCCGTCTTCTGGGAGAGTTAGGCAACAGTGTCATCGATAGATCGGCAATAGTAAGATTTCTAGTTCCTCTCATTAAGGGAGTTGCTGTATTACCCTTTCTGGTTGACCGCGCCTTGAGCACTGGGTGCAGGTTTTCCACTGAAATGAAGAACCTGTGTTTCACTGATTTCTTCGTGGGGGCACAAGAAGCTGTTTTGACTCTGGGCTAAGAAGCGCCAGAATCATGCAGGGCTACGGATCACCGCAGATTTGGAGAAGGAGCAATTGTACTTAGTGATGTGAATGTCAATGAACTGACAACACCTCGCTCTGACATGTAATGGGGAAGCATGGTCTTGCTGACCCCATCTTCCTGCAACTTTCAGCGCCTTCTCGCCGACGGTCTGTCCAATGGAGATAGGCTCAGTGGGGTTTCTACTGATTTACCGGTCAACATCTAATCAGATCGACCATATCGCGATCAGCATGCGTTTCTACTGCGTTTGGCTACAGGAGAACAGAGAATGGGCCCTGCAATTCCGCGCAGATCTGTCACATTTTAGCTGTCGTTCAGCAGTGGGAAACTCTCCTGTTGCGCGGACAACAATAATAATTTGGACTCCATCAAAAGCGGCTTTATCTGTGGTGCGGAGGAGGTTGTCGGCTAATTTTCAAAACGACGTTCCAAAACCTAGTTGGCTGCGAAAATGTGGAGGGGATCGATGAAGGTAAGGAGGTAAGATCTCTATTGTTGGCTACAAGGGAGGCGGATGGTTTCAAGCTTTTCGATGGACGTTC
Source organism: Hermetia illucens (assembly GCF_905115235.1). Classification (NCBI taxonomy): domain Eukaryota; kingdom Metazoa; phylum Arthropoda; class Insecta; order Diptera; family Stratiomyidae; genus Hermetia; species Hermetia illucens. The sequence goes on from NC_051852.1 coordinate 41,943,346, forward strand.
AAAGTAGATTTCTCATCCACGAAGATGCGCAGCAAGAGCAGTAGAGGAAGCACTTCATCACGATTGCGAAGCGTACAAGTTCCATCGAACATACAATTGAGAAGGCATTTCTTATGCAGAAAGATAAAGTAGAAGCGAGTTTTGATAGTTGTGTATAAGAGTGGCAATGTGATTGAAGCAAACCTTTCCTTCCAGTATAGTGTTCTGCAACGAAACGAATTGATGGATTTTGAAAATACATTGCCACGATACGTGTCCCTCAAGTTCCGCATCAGGATCTCCTGAATGAAATGCATTTCTCATTTGGACATTCATTCAGACGTGAACAAATATACAAATCGGCCATTTACGCCATCAAATCATGGCTACAAAAAACAGAACATGACCTTGCAAAGAAGAAGCTCGGGCTTATCATAAAAAGACCAAACCTAATCGCATATTGGAATCAGGGGGAGGGGGGAAATGAGTAATGCTGAATCAACTTCGATTACAAGCATGAGAAAACACCAAAGGAGAGTTAATCCCTGCTTCTAAGATGTTATTCATTACAGGAGCCCTTTCCCAGCTTCTTCGTGATGGGGACTATTCAGTTCATTCCGGGAGGAAAGATCATTTAATGGTGCACGCAAAAAGGATCAGTTTGGCTTGGAATCATCGTGAAAATGCTAACCTTGGATCCTCCAACGAATATGAATGAGATGCGTCATATGGTAAAATAATGAATTTTCTGAATATGATGTTGACACTGGATCAAATTTGGCTTTGATTGGCGTAATCGAAAGAAGATACAACGATTGGGTTAACATAGACATATCTGAATCGGAACTCTTCCTGTGAAACATCCTTAGGCAACATCGAGTTAAGATGCAGGCGCAAAATGTAACTACCATGTGTCCAAAATATTGATGTACTGATCTGAATAGTCTTGCTCTGTGATAAGACCATGCGAATAGAAATAACCGCAGGGTTAGTTGCAGGGCCTATCGAGGATTGGGCTTAATTTCCTGCTGTTTCACGCTTTTACAACGCTTATTTTAAATTTACCCTTTGAAATTGTCCTATGTCGGATCCTTCAGAATAAATATATATATAAAAGTCAAGTAGTGGTTCCAACTTTCCTATCAACCGTATTCTCTCAGATATATGCAGATTCCATTCTGTTGCTAGCTATCTAAAACCAGCTATTCCCAAAGACGCATTGAAACTGGAAGTTACGAAATGGATGCATTTCAGTCCTTTTCGGATTTCAAAATGAACAACAATTATTCCTTGATTATCACACTTTTATTGCATCCATTTTCTCTGATCAAAAGTAAGATAATTTAATGCGATAAAATATTGGCCTATAAAATATTGAAATATCCATCTTCAAACTTACCACTTTTTGCACTAATTCTTGGTGACCATGCAATTTATGTCTTCCTGACTACTTGACATACCACATAAATCTCAATGATTTTATCTAACGTGACAGCCAAAGCACCAGATTGGCACCATATCTTGCAACCATTAAAGCTGCAAAACTGAATTCAAAGATTGAAGAATTTCAAATCCACAGTAAAACCCCCTTAAATCACTTTTATCAAAGCAAATCTCGCGAATAACAGGAATTTTCATCCAGCACCTGAAATCCTGAGGAAAGTGAAAATGCGAACATCAACAACAGGAAACTCGAGTGAAGAAATCCAAGCCATTCATCCCCAACGTGGACTGCAAAAGTATAGAAAGGTGTCAAATGGAGATAGAATATCTTCACTTTAATATTTTTCTCTCGAAGTCATTTTCTTTCCCCTTTCTGGCTCCGTAGTTCGGGGGTTGTTCAAGGGAAAAATGAAGGATCTTTTTTAATACCAACAAAATGGACGCGGATATAATGGTTATACGCTCAGGGTAGTCCTGGCGTTTTTCATCTTGAGCGAAATGAATTTCGTAAATGTCCTGCTGTTGAAGGTAATCCTGCTGACTTAAAACTAAGACGAATTTACAATTTCACACTACATTCAGGAGTATGTGTCCCTTTTTGCAAGTTTTCCTGTTGTTTTTCGGTTTGCTAGTGAAGCAATTTTTCTGAATCAATATAGGAAATTCATGTTGCGAGGAGAATGAGGACGGTTTGAATTCCTTCAGAATAGGCAGCTCTTAGCATCCTGGTGCGTTCTTCTAATTACATCTTTAACAGAAACAGCAGGCAACTCCTGAATTTTAAGCAATAAATTTAATCAATATATTTAGCTAAACTTCTGCGCAGATTTTGACGAACCCCTTCAAATGGGTTGAGGAGTTAGAAAAGGGAGACGGAGTGGTCATTATCGTCTGAATGGTCAGGAAGTAGTTAAATGTCTTCTAGAGCAAGTGACAAGAAAATATATCAGCAGTTTATAGTGGATATTATCATTTTCAATGTAATTATAAACACCTTAAGGAAGTAGCACTCTCCTCCTATAGTTGGAAACTATTTATATCACGAACTATTCGACATTGGAAACCCTTATCGAGTAGGTAAAATAGGCACGGTCAGAGATAACACTGCAGATTGCTGCAGATTCTCTTCTATTATGAAACTGAGAGTCTTCACAATGTTGACTTTCTCTAGCCTAAGTGAGAATTCCAGCAATGTCGGCTTCGCATGTTAATGCTAAGCTAGATAAGTTGTAGAAAATATGTGAGGCTGTACCACTACTGACCAGGTTTATATTGGGGTGATGACGCCAGCTAACCTTTAAGATCTTGACAATGGAATACGAAGTAAAATTGATGGGCAAAAGTTGTCTACGTGGGTCCTAAAAAGAATCTCAAACAGGACCACAATGCAGGATCAGAATCTGCGCTTGACGTTAGAAAAACCATATCTGTCAAAGAGGGTCGAAAGAGGATCAAAGCGGCCGAAATCCTGAATGTGAGTAAAACCAAAATAAGGTCACTTTCTTCTAAACAAGTTGTGCACATTATGGGCCTCTACACTGAAGACCCAACATGTAGACCTTGTCATAAGAAAACAAAGCTTGTCATACAGAGTCCGACACTTACACAGTAGGCTACCTCGGAATGGGTGAACTTACCTGAGTATCTGTGGAACCTTCTGGTTCGGACTTTACACTTAAATCAACTTATGTTGGCAATACAGCAAGCTACTAGGATACAGTATGAGGCCACAAAGCCTCACCCAACAGAAATCATTATTTCGGTTCCTACAAGGATAATATGGTAAACCGCCCAAATAAACAAAAATACAGTGTCAATCAGTGTCACAGTGTAAAGTAGGTGCATAACTAGATTTTAGCATTATATTCCAATGAGAAGCTCAGCGTTCCAAACATACCTTTTCAATATAATAATCCAAACGCCAACTGCTAGACCCGTCGCGTTTCCCTTGGAGAATGTTTAAGGCATTCTAATTGTCAGATTTATTCCATGAAGGTAGCAGCCTCGAGACCCAATAGTTACATGAGGTTGACTAAGGACGGTTTTCCTTGTGTTCACCGTCTGCCTCTAGATAAAACTGGGCAGTCCCAAAGCTTTCCCTTTAGTTCCAGCAATGCATATTATAAGGTACGTTAAGTTAAGCGATCTCTTGTTGACAAGTCTTCGGTGTAGACTCCGTACAACTCACATTGATAGGTTTCGCTGTGGGTGGTCAAATTTTTGTCGATTAGCAGAGGTTTCCTGTAAACCAGCTCCATCTGGAGTCGGTAGCTGACAAGCCGTGTGAGTGAACTTCATTCTTCACAATAATTAGTGGACTGATTACTGCATATATCAAAGAGCTAACAAGGGTGGGAGCCCGCCAGTCCAGTTCATCGCCAGCCCGTTCACATTCCTGTATTCGGGAACCATTGACTCATGAGCTCGTTGGAAGTAACACTGACTCTAAGATTTTCATGGTATCTTCCTATTGGCATAGCTATGTTTTGCTCTAAGTCCGTGTTATTTATCAACTGTTGATAAAACTTTAGTTAGTAGTGACGTTAGTATCTCGCTTTCACCAAGTTCGATGATGCCTTCAGTAGAAATTGCACTTCCTAGATTAGCAAATTGTCCGATTCTATGTTCCGCTCATTAACGCAAATACGAAAAGGGCGACGACCACACATACAGAGAACTATGATTTTATTGGTGTTTATCTTCAGTCGATTTGAGAGAGTAAGCAGATATCGCTTCAGGTACGAAAGGTTTTGGGTATTTCTTAGTACGTAGCACGTAATATATCCATATATTATATGAGAGTATCCACTTTCGGGTGATATTGACATTCATAGTCTTCAATTTTCAAAGAAGCAACAAATTTGAGGTATTATAACTTTGTTACTAATAGTGCAATTTCCACCAAACTTGGTGTGATCATGCTCCATATTATAGCCTATATCACTGCAAAATTTCATGGTACTAGGATGAACTTAAGTGGCGTTTCTAACCAATTACAAAAAATTGAAGTTATATACTATTATTAACTTTATTTAAACAGATATCGGCATGGAAGGTATTTCGGAACCCAGGCACCATATAGTGGCAGCCTCCTGATTTTTTTCAGATTTTTCGGTTTGGTAGTTTCTGAGAATGGCCCCCTTAAAGAAGTGATCTCTTTCAACCCCCCGCGCTCCCCACCCTTCCAACAAATGCCAAAACTAAGATCGGCTTTGAAAAGTACTAATCGACCTTTAATTTGATACCCCACATAACTATATTTGATGCAAACAAATTTTACACCCCCCTTTTGCATGTATGGGGACCCCCCCCCCCCTTAAATTGGACGTAAAAGGATGTAATTCACTGTATGCGTGAGCGTTCACAGTTCCCACCTTTCTATCAAATTTGGTGTCACAAAACCTTAAAAAAGTATCGGTGATGAGTTGCGATCGTGATGGACTGCACTTCAAATTCCCCCTGAAATTTGGCATCGGTGAAACGCGTGATGTTTTGCGCCACCATATCTTTCTCTGATAACAACTTTTAGTCTCTGAAAAATGCTCTTCTTACGTTGAGCATTTCAGATTCATGCTGTAGAACTCTGTTTCGAAATAGATGAAGAGCAAGCGGAGGTCTAAACTTCGCGTACTGCTTCAAAATGATGCGAAGGATAGGCAGAGGACGATCTATAGAGGAACCCATCTTATCCCCTTTCGTCAAGAAAGGCTTTGTATTTGGAGGATTTACGAATGAGGCTGCTCGAACTGGATCGAAAAAGTCAGCAGAGTGATTATTAAAGTTGGCGATTTTACTATTGTCGGGTGCGTTGATGGTAAGTTAGTTCTAAGATTAAGAATAGTGGTAAAGTGTGCCTCGCACCCTGTGTAGTTGTTCATCATCATCGATGAGTTGCTTAACTTTAACGTTCCCCTGAAAGGCTTCACATTACCTCGAAGTATACAGTATGCAGTAGGAAGTCGTTACCATTTGTGGAAATTCTACTCCCTCATCAAAGTAAAGGTGGCATTCCTTTTGCAAGCGACAAATACTACCCTAAACTTCTCGTACTTTTTCACGATAACAGCCAGATGTTGTGATGCCCTTTTCGGACGTGACCAATATTTTCATCCATACTAGATATAAAGCATTTCTGATCGCGGTTCAGTGCCTATTAATATTTTCAGGCAAGTTGTGTGAAGTTTGTGTCGCTTGCGTAGTAGGGCGCTGAAATTTGCAGTAAGTTACAAACCTTTTACCATTTTTTTACGGTAGCAAAGACCATATATTATAATTCCATCAGATCTTCGACCGAGATGTTATCAGAGGGCATTCTGACTACCCATCACCATCCCAATCGCACATTTAGAAAGCCTAACCTGAACGGTGTGTAATTGCTCGTAGAAAGCATTCATGTACCCTATATGAGAGTACGCAGAACGGTAGTTGACTAGTAGAAAGATTTCGTGGTGGGTTTCCGCACTGAACTGATTCCAGTCAATCCCTTAGGAAGTGCTGGCCCCAAGTACTCAAGAAGGGGGGCTATATGCAGTGCTTCCCACAACAACCAATATCCTCTTATAGCACTGTGTTCCCTGTTCGAGATACCCGAAGTTAGAAGAGTCTCAACTCAATCCTTCAAGCCAATAAAGCTCTCATTAGGAAAACCCAGACCAATTATCTGACCGCTCGGATACACGATGAAATGAGGAAAGTGCGGCCTAAATAGGCCTCATCTTCAAGTCTCTCGGGCATAGCGGCAATGTTTATAACGAAAAGGCAAATGTGACGGCTGAACGATCCAGGGTGGCTGGCATCCCTCTTCTCCTCGGCTTATTCAGATACATGACTTTGTGTTCGCAACAACATTCACGCTGAATGGAACGAATAACTCAAACTGATCTCTTTTCAGAAAGGCAAGTTCATTGGTGGAATCTTTCATGAAGTTTCCCTCAGAACGGGGGATGTGAACACTCTTAATAGATTGGCCACCAGTTTCTCGTTCAGCAAAGCGTTTTTCACCAAGATTGAGAGGGTTCCTTTGCCGGCCTGTGACTGCTGTTAAGTTACGGAGAGAAATGACCATATTACCTTTCAGTGTGACAAGTTCTTGGGGCTCTGGGCTGGCTAGACCTTCTCATGGCGGGTGACTGGTCTCTTTGAACAGACCTCACCAGATTTATCAGAGAGGCTGGATTTAGATTCTTGCTTTGAACTTGTCTTTTCCCTTTTCTTTCTTTCTATGATTTTTATCAGCACGTTGGCAGGTTATGTTGCTGACCCACACCAGCCCGCTCTTTCGGCCTATCTTTTCGTTTTTGTTTTTTTCTTTATTCTCCGTTCATACATCAATGCCCAGTAGTACAACTTTTTCTTCCACATCCCAGCAACAAGTAGACACTTTTAGTCTTCCGTTTTGCTCTTTCCTAGAACGCGGAACCTCTTTAAGGCAGCACCAGAAAGAGTGACTCTTCTACCTTATTGACAACCATTCTCGTCGGGAGTCATCGTAACTCGGATAAGTGTGACATACACACACATAGTTAGTTATTATTTTTTACGGAATGCCCTGCTGCGTAGAGCACGCCGATGTTCAGACCAATCTTGGCAAGTGAATTCTCTGTAGTGCGTCCTTTTTTTCCACGATCGTGGCAACCTCATACTGATCGCGGATATCCTCATTTCGGATAGGATCAAGGTGTGTTACACCACTAGTACAACGCAACATCTTCGCCTTCAGTGCCGCGTGACGTCGTTGATTGTCTGAGTTTGAGTGGCCAATATTCAGAACCATAGAAGCCGAAAGTGCGGACGACACTGTAGTAAATTTTAAATTTGAGACGTTCCTTATCACGTTGATTACAAAAAACACCAGTTGTGGAACGCCACTTCGTCCAGGTTGCACTAATGCATAAAACAATTTCATAACACAGTTCTCCAATGGCTGATAGCATTGGCCCGAGATAATCAAATCGCTCTGTGCAGGTTACTGCCACTGGCAGTGATTGTGCCCAATTCATGGGGAGCGGTCGTCAAAAAATTCAGTTTTATTCAGATTCAGTCTAGGACCGTGTTGCATGAGGCGATCATTCCTTTTTTGGACAAATTGCTGGAGATTAGCTTTGCTATGAGACCTTAGCAAAACATCATCTGCGGAAAACAGTGTATAGGGCAATGGACGTTGGATGTCCCGTGTGACAGTGTGCATAACAAGAACAAAGACGAGTGGTGAGAGAAGGCTTTCTTGTTGAACACCGACAGAGATATGAAGTAGCAGATCGGCAGTAACTACAGATAGGAGAGACCGTCAAGCCCAGTGACTTTACTCCATTTGGGCGCATTGATCATCAAGATAATGTCTCTTTTGGAAATCGACAAGAGGAGGAACTTTACTGGCTGTGATACGATTAGGAAGGGTTGTTTTCACATCTAAAGTTGTTTGTCATCGTGGATTCGAAGTCAATCGATCGGTATAGGAGTTCAAGCGCGTCACGCACGCCATCACTCGCAGCGGTCAATAGAGTTTTCAACACAGTCCATTCATCGATCCGCTTTCATAATTCCGCAGTCAGCCAGATCTTATGACGCTCCTATGGACGTCGCCGATGACCTGCGTAGCCCTGACAGCCCAATGCTCATCGATATTATCAGGCAGGTTACTGAATATATCTGCCGACCAATCAGCAAGATAGTTCCCCACTGTCGAGTGACAGCTGGATAATACTATACAAACGGTCGATGTTGATTGGTTGGGAAGTCGTGGCTTTGCAACCCTGCAACAGTCAAGCGAACTTGAGCGATCGTCAAATGGGGATTTTTTCCGAGGTCGATGTCAGCGCCTCTCTTGTTACGCACATCCAGTAGACAACTATTAAATCTACTGTTGTTCAGTTGAAACCCAAATGATCTTATAACAGGCTTTGTCCACGAACAATGCATTACCAATGACGAGTTGCTAGAAGCTTTTCTTTTTTGAGGAGGTAGAAATCTTCAAAAGATTCTGGCCTGGGCACGCCAGAGCGTGGGATTTTTACCCATTAAAACCACCCCCGACTCCCCCCCTACCCCGTGGAACCACCTTTAGGTATTACATCACGGGGCGGAGTTAGCTTACTTTAGCTAGGTCTCCTTTCGTCTACCCGCGGGGTTCGTAACCGCGTCTTCCTCGCTTCTTCTGCTTTTCGCAATTTATCCTGGATTACAGCGATCATGGAATTGATCGCATCCCTGTCTTCCTGACAGGCTACCATTCTCCGGACAAAATTTTCCGGTGATTGCACTTCACCTAGAGTTTCCTCTAGGTTCCTCTTTTCTTCCACGAACCTAGGACACTGGAAGAAAACGTGAGCTGGTTCCTCTGGGACCCCGCAGTTTGGACCATTAGGCGAGGTGTCCAATTTAAACCTGTAAAGGTATTGACGGTACCCTCCATGGCCGGTGAGAAACTGGGTGAGATTATAATTGATCTTCTCATGCTCTCTCTCAAGCCACTCCCCGATGGAAAGGATCAACTTGTAAGTCCAACGACCCTTTTCTGACTGGTCCCATCGCTGTTGCCATCTGCTTATATTCGGCTTTCGGCTTTTTTCACCTGAGATAAGGGAGAGATGGACCTGGTGTTATAAATGTTCATCATTTCGGTTCCCAGGATGTCAATCGGCATCATTCCCGAGATGACGAACGCTGCATCATCTGAGACGGTCCTGAAGGCAGAACACAGGGATGTTCTTCTGTAAACCGTACTCAATTTATGTGTATTGCCTAAAACCTGCAGTGCTTTCTCCCAAACTGGGACTGCATACAGCATGATAGAGCTCACCACCCTGGCTATGAACAGGCTGCAAGTGTGCCGCGGTCCTCCTACGTTCGGCATCATCTTTGCTAGAGAAATACTCGTGGTGGATGCTCTTTTACAAGTATGCTCTATGTGCTGCTTAAAATTAAGTCCTCCGTCTATCATCACCCCCAAGTATTTGATGGCCGGCTTGGAAGTGATGATCCGATTCCCGATTCTAATGCAGGCGTAATTTCTTTTGCGGCGCTTAGTGATGAGGACCGCTTCCGTTTTTTCTCCGCGAGTGCCAGGCCAGCACTCCCCAACCAAGTCTTAACAACACTGATTGCTTCGCTTGCGTACAACTCAGCATCCTCGAGATGCTTTGCGACCACAACCAGTGATATATCGTCGGCGTAACCCACCACCGTGGCCTCCTTCGGAACCGGAAGGTTAAGCACATCATTATACATGATGTTCCACAGTAGTGGGCCTAGTATAGAGCCCTGTCGGACACCCGCAGAGACAACGTACTTCTTGGGTCCATCATCGGTATTATAACAGAGTGTTCGCTCAAGCAAATAGCTATCTATAATAGCGGCGAGGTAGGCTGGAGCACCAATCGTCGCCAGAGACTTTCGTATAAGGTTCCAATTGGCTGAGTTGAATGCATTCCTCACATCCAGGGTCACCACCACACAATATTTGCTGGTACAACCCCTTCCGTGAATTGCATTTTCGGCCAAGCCAGTAACCATTTTGATGGCATCAATGGTTGATCTGGCTTTGCGGAACCCATACTGAACATCTCCTAGACATCGACGCGTCACATGCCTTAGAGATGCTTTGTGTAACATGGAGAGCTCTATCCGTGGAGGCGCCTGCTTTGCTAGGCAGGCCTAGCCACACTTCCATGAATGTTTGCTCATCTATCGCTTTTGCAGACCATCCTGATGTTCTTTTGGATTTCGGCTTCCTGGGTGCGGGTATCCTGCCTTGTGGCTCCGTTCTTAGTTCAAAGGTGATAGCCTGGTGGTCGCTGTACGTGAAGTCCTCGCTAACTTGCCAGGACATGTCACGTGCCAGCGCAGGGCTGACAAAAGTCAGATCTACAATTGAACCAGTTCGCCCTTTCCGATAAGGGTTTGCATCGCCTCCGTTGGCCAGAGCTACATCTAACTGGGCAAATGCTTCTAATAAGCACCGCCCCCTTGCGTTACTCTCTTTGCTGCCCCACTTGATAGCCCACGCATTAAAGTCACCGGCTATCACCTTTGGACCTCGTCCCCTTGCGTCGTGAATAAGATCGTCTAACAGTTCTCCAAACTCAGGAGTGTGAGGCTCGGTGGAGCGTAGTAGCTGTATACGAATATACCGCTTATTTTTGCCCACACAAAGCCACTAGCCGCCTGGCGCATGCTATATTGTATGGCTTTACGACCGCACGCCCATATCGCCGCTCCACCAGTCTAATCTGTGGCCCATACACCCCCATAGAGATTTATGTCCGGTTCACGAATGATAGCAACCTCCATCGCGGATTCGTAAGTGGTCTGCGCAAGCAAATCTTGTGCGACCCTGCATGATTAAGGTTTATTTATTGTTTATTTATTTCCGCATCACGTTCGAACAAGGTGTTATCAGAGGCCACCTTGGCATTCAGATCACCCATCAGGATCACAATATCGCCTTTGGGAAGCCCATCCATGTAATTGCTCGTAGAAAGCATCCGTCCCTACTATATTGGAAGTCTCCTTTGGTACAGTTAAGTCAGAAGTATGTCAGAAGTCGGCTCCCAAGTCTAGGTTTAGAAATAATCAGCTCAAATATTGTTTCAGTCGCCAATCAAAAAATCGCGTTCGGGACCGGCTACGTTATGCAACCGCCTTTTTTCTATTTTGCTGAGACCGAAATGCTCTTCAGCTTTATAATGGATAGATGGCCCAAAATGACCTCAGTTCCTGTTAACAGTTATCTTTTCTTCGACCTTGTTAAAAATCCGCTTTACATTTATTCAACTCCAGGATAAAATATTCTGTGATGTCGTTCATGTTAGCGCCTATCAAGTCTTCAATTATCTTTATATCCCGACAAATATCCTTATTTTGTCAACTGCAATCAATGCTTTGGGTTTTGTTTTTTTTTTTTGAGAAAATACTTTCTCTCTCTCTGTTTTTTCAGACTTTTCTATCTCCTGGAGGTACAATCTTTGTTTCCTATAGGCTCCTTTAAGTATAGTAATTAAATGCCCTTTATTTGAGATTCATGTTTTTGAACGATGTTGAGCCGTTTCTTCTGAAGTCGACACGCTTTATTCGCCACGCAGCCAGGTAACACAGAAGTTCTCCCTATTTGCCGCTCCATTTCAATAGAGCAATAGCGCTTCGAAACTGGTTACCTTGGGCAGCCCTAATTGTGCATGGTGAAAAGTCACGGTGTTTCCCATTCAGTGAAAAGGGCAGAAATTGTTTTTACCGTCAAAATCCTAGAATCAATGTGCTGTATCTTCCCCATATTCCCCCATTTTTTTAGACATAATGGGAACGATGCTTCCGTCCTTTGAAGATGCCGATGGTCTCCTTGAGCAGTAATACGAGCTCGATGTACGATCACAAGATGCAGTATGGCTCTCCAGTGATGTCCAATGAAGATACTGGATGAGAAAACACATTTGATTCGCTAATTATCCAATCTACTTGGACACCTCTTAGCTTAGCGCTGGGAGATTTCATGGTACATAACAGATGACAAGCCAAAGGACCAAGAGTGCTTGTGCTTGACCAAGCTAAGTACTTGGCAGCAGTAATGATAGACTTAAGGACATACCAAACTCTGGTTCATGTTCCTGGAGGATGATGGTATTAAGCATCTACTAGCAGACCGAGACGCAGCTGAGGCTGAGGCATTATGCTACATGTGGCTCTTATTAGGTTTGATCATTAATAAGCTCCATGAACCGGAGATTAGTCAGTTCAGCATACCATTTAGGATAGCTACGTCTGGAGTGTGTACTGCATTTAAAACAGTGTTGGATATGTCGTAGCACTATAGACGTCCTGGAAACTGAACTGAATTGTAAAAGTAGGAACACTGCATACTGACCCTGTTTATTTAGAAATGGATGGAGCACGAAAATATTGTGAAGTTAATTATCATTTAACATGAGGACTCAGAGGTATTTGCAGCACTTTCGATTAGACAAGTTTCCCGGCTGCCATTCGTTGATTTAGGGTGTGCAATATTCCAGGTTCCGTTCCCGGAGGAGAGGAGGAGACTAAGCACTGGAATTATGCATATTCGTCCCCATAACCTGACCAACGGAGTGCTAAAATTTTAGAGGATCTGTCGCCTCTGAGTGCCCTCTAATTCACAACGAAACCTGATGGAAGATCTAGTGGCTCCACACGCAGCGTTAAAAATATTCAGCGTTAAATATTATACATGACTCCGCAATTAACGCATAAAACCACATTTTCAAACAGGTGGCGTGCCATTTCCAATTTATTTTTAAATTGCTCGCTCAGGCATTCAAAAAATCCACACGCAATCAGGAAGTGCATTAATGGAATTTCATATAAGGATTTTGCAGGAAATAAACTATAGTTTTCAGCTCTCGCTCTTGCGCTCATGTGAGCATCCACATTTCATTGCATTGATCGGGCTGAATCTCGCAATTCCATTTTCCGAAAAAAAGCAAAATGCATTAAAAAATTAACTTGCGGTCTGAATAACGAGGTATGACACCGGCCAAAGAGAGTATTATAGTTAATTTACCACTCATGCAAATAACTTATTTAATGGCAGAAACGCATGGCCGTTGTTATTGTTGTCGGTTTTTGTTTTGTTTTTCCTGTAAAAATGCGAAGAACGCTCTCCAAGTTATTTGTAGAAGCGAAAAAAGCAATTATGATAATGAATGTATGGATAAATGCAGCAAACATTGCCAAGTGGTGTATGCATATGTGAAAAATTTTCCATCAAAAATATTTACCTTTTTTCCATTTTTCATTTGTGATTTTTAAAGTTGAGTGAAAAATAAGCGGGGATGAAAAAGCAGCTGTTGAATGCCGTTTTTAATGGGAATGGGAACGTATAAATGAAAGCTTTATTGTTTTAACAGCCCAGTCCTATATTAAAACTGTAGATTGCTTAACCGAAAAAAATAGCTTTTAGAAACTATAGAAAGAAATGTTGTATTTCTCAGCTATCTTCGATTCCAGCAGTAACATTTAGAACCTACATTTTCTCATAAACTATCACAACAGTGGACACTCTCACTGTGGAGCTCTCATCTTCGATCCTAACCAAATCGTGAACCTTGCTTTTAGGCCAGCGCCATTTGGGGAATTTAAAATCAAGTGTCCTCTTCAGAATATAACTTATTCTGAAACTATTTGAAGCTTCGTCAATTTTATATAGCAAATTCCTTCTACGCTACCATAGTCATGTCAACGTACCCGGTAATGGAAGTAGATACATGAAAGTTCATTATAACCACCCTTTTTGACTCTAATAATAATCATTGGCACAACAATCCAATTGGATCAGGACCTTGAAGTGTTTTAGAGCACTTCATTCAAGACTGTAACGGTGCACTACAGGATTACAGTACCCTGTAGGAGGCAATGTCGTTTGGAATGTGCTGATTTCAATCAGATCATTCACAGTTGAGTCGACTGGTATCCGACGTCTAATCACGATACCAATGCCACTGCCACCAGTAAGATTTGAACCGTGATTTTCCGTATGGCAGCCATGTGCTCTAACCATTCAGCTATCCTTGTTTGACTATTATCATCATCATCAACGGCGCAACAATCGGTATCCGATCTAGGCCTGCCTTAATAAGGAACTCCAGAAATCCCGGTTTTGCACCGAGGTCCACCAATTCCATATCCCTAAAAGCTTAGGAAGGGTCTGCCTCATCTTCTTTTTCTACTATAGATATTGCCCTTATAGACTTTTCGGGCTGGATCATCCTCATCCATACGGATTAAGTGACCGCCCACCGGTCATGGTATCACTCGTAGATTTCGTCGTTATGTAGGACACGAAATCATCCATCCTCACGTAGGGGGCCAAAAATTCTTCGGAGGATTCTTTTCTCGAACGCAGGCAAGAGTTTTCAATTTTTCTTGCTAAGAACCCAAGTCTCCGAGGAGTACATGCGAACTGGCAAGATCATTGTCTTGTACAGTAAGAGCTTTGACCCTATGATGAGACGTTTCGAGCGGAACAGTTTTTGTAAGCTGAGATGTTGTTGACTATGGTCAATTTAAATAGGCTAAAATAATACTAATGTCCCATGCAACTGCTTTTGGTAATCACGAACCAATAATAAACAACTTTTTTCCTATATATTCGATTAGCAAAGAATCCCTGCGTAAAAGAAGAAGAACAAGAAATAAGAGATTCCATAAGTACCAACATCAGAGTTCCCTGAGAATGCGATGGCACACGTTTCGGCTATGCACCAGAAGCCAAGAGGTATGAAACTTCTCTTCAGTGTCACTTGCTCCCTAAGGTGATAACTAGCCAAGCTTGTCACTACTCTGCCCCGTTGCTTAAGGTTTCTGGTTTCCATTAAAAGCACCTGGTCTGCTTATCACTGGTTTTTGAGGTACGTTAAGGTTGAACTCCATTTCCAATACCTCGTCGGTATTTTACTTACTCACTTGTACGTCTTCCTTCTGCCCCAATTTAATCGAGGAATTTGCCAAAATTACATTCATGAATTTTTGAGAACTAGCATGAGGTCTACTACGTGGAATCGCCTGATGCCCCAAACATTTTCTCCAAATCCGCGAATTCCAGATTTATTTTCGACCGTCTACGCATATCGGGGTGTAATTCTTCCCTTCGTGATCGCTTCCAGGAGTATTCCCTTATTATCTCCCCTTTCCCAGAATGCTATGTTTCTTTAGATTCCTACGACATCTTTTTCTCACTCGCGACTATATGCATTTCACCAACAATTATAGCCGCTCCCCTTACATGTTTCACTTTCTTGGAAGTGAACTCCTTTTGCCTCTTGTAAATTTGCTATCCTAATGATTTATTTGTTCTCCGATCTCCCCTGTTTTGTTCTTTAAATGGGTATCACCTGTGTCGCCTAGCTCACCTTTCCGTTCGACGCCTTAACGCCTCTTTTATCCTGACCTTACCGTACGTCAACCTAATGGCTCTTATTGTGAACTTATGTTTTAGTGGTCTCAAATCTTAATATATTACCCAGTGTGATGCAAATGTTGGACGGATTCCAGTAACATTGGTTTTGGCCATATGAGAGGGAATTTACGAAGACTCGAAAATCTTCTGAATTGATTCAGTTGATGGCTCGTGGGTGGAATCAGTTTTCCCAGTATTTCCTCCTCCGGACTTGTAGCATCTGATGTTGCTGTTGGGAAGATCCCCACTACGTTGTACTCGTTGGATGTCAACGGTCGGGTGCGCATACCCGCTTCCAAAAACCACGAGTACTGGGGTTGCGAAGCTTTGCAACGTACCTGTGTATTCTTCACAAAATGCTCTGATCGGGGATTTAGAAACTCCATGCATTGGTAAACCTAACCAATGTCGGGACAGCCAGCTCCATCGCAAAGCGGTCTGGATATTGTCTGTAATATTGTCGTTGCTTCTCTTCTATCTCGATTTTCCCTCTGATAGTAGTTTTCTTTCTACAGAATTAAGAGCACTTCTGTTTAGTGTAGAACACGTTGAAGTTCTCATCTGTACCGTACCAGCAAGTGCTCTGTCAGAGGTAATTCGTCACTAACAAATCTAGCAATATCCAAGCTATCATAGATCTTTAAGGTGTTCATTGGTGACCCCAATCTCGATAGTTATCAAGGATTAAATTTGGGCGTGAACACATTGTATGGCATAGGAGCTATTTATAATCTATTGAAAATCGGTGCCTAATTTCTAGTCTCTTATTCCATCAGGCTATTGGTAGTCAGTATGTATTACCATCATAGACTCCATTCATAATGTTGATAGTTTGTCCAATTTGTTGTTCAAATTTCCTAGTGGTGCGAGGCTGACTTTGAATACCTGTACGAGCATCGTTTTGATCTCCGGAGTTTTTTACTATGAATTTGATAAATCAAATGGTAGACACTGACTAGTGAGCGTGGATTCATATCAATCGAGTCGATTCGTAATCTGCGGTTGATTTCATTCATGTCGATGTCTTTCCCCAAGCTTTACTGAACTCTTTATTCTCGGATATGGTATAGGTTAGGTTACATTAGCTTGGGGGGAGGTCTCTGCATCTACCACTCAAGCCTATTATCAGGTCAGTGGCAATGGCCTTTAAAATTGCCTTAAAGGCCTTCCGCTTGCGTTTTTCGCACACACTTGCCAATCTGAAAACATCTTTCAGAGGCAGAGATTGAGCAGCTGCTTCGCTGGTGAAAACAACCCGAGATATCTTCGCCTAAGGTCTGAGGGTCTGTTGAAACTCGATGTTGAACGCTGTGCCTTTTGCTATTCTTCATTATATCGTCTACATATAGTCGAAATTTCAACCACACTTTTTCATATGATAACATAGGGAGCACAATTTCTTTGAAAGCCAGTGTGTTAGTCTCCTCAGTGTCAGTCACATTCGAGTACCCTTGGAACCATATCGTGAATAATTCATTCAGACAGCAGCCGCTACCAGCGACTCCATATAAACTGACTTGATATGGTGTGCGAATATTGCTGATAATATTACCCGACAGGTGCTCAAAGCTCACAGGTCTTACCTATCCCGGTCTAGCAGGATTTCAGATATTGATCATGGATATGGTCTTTCCACTTCAACTTGGGGTTGAGATATTCCCCTCAAATATTTGACTGGATTTCCCCTGATAAATTGAGCAGCTCATAACTACTCCAACTAACGTTCCTGTGAACACTCTAGTCGAGTTTTGGTAGCGTTCACCATGAGTTCATTACGGAGGCACCAACTGATCTCCTGGTGGAGGGTTATCTACTGATATAATCACTAATATCCTTATACCAGATCTAATAATCATATTAAAGAGTGATGTTTCAGCAGTCCCTTATGTAAATCACGTTTCAATTTGCTTTATGCTACCAGTGCAGCAGTCTTTAAAGGAACAGTTAGCAGCAGATTATCCTACTCTGACATTCACGCCTGATTCATCTTTATGAAGGGTTATGCCTCCTAAAGAATTGTTTATCTCGAGATTCGCCTTCGACATTTCCTTGGATGACATCCTGAGCTATGTTAAAGGCAGACTAGGATACTTGCCGACTCCATTTGATTGTACTGTTAATGAGTAACAACAATCGTAGCGTCATTCAAAATCCTCTACCCACATGGCTTGAAGGGGTTGAATCATCTGTCGTCTGACCTTTCGGCGATTTCATCAAGGATTTTCAGCGAGAAGCTCACCCTGTGAATTTCCGGAAGCATTAACTCCATCACATAATGCCCTTTTTTTTATACTGGCAAAGTGTGAAGGTCGTTAGAACCAAGTTGAAGGATTTTAGACAATCTGCAAAACGTTACATCATCTGTATATCTGAAATTTGTCTCAATTCTGTTGTAGATAGCTTCTCGATGGCTACTTTATCCTTTTTAACGATCGTGGTTTGTTCACAGGGTGGTATCTTACATAACTGCTGTTAAGCAGCATCTTTTTGTTAGCCTCTTGTATCCTTCAGTGCCCTTCTTTACGAGTCGCCTCAATTTCTCCTCCGAAAAGTGCCCAGTTTATAATATCATGTGTCTATTTTCCTTGCTCGCGTTTCTTAATGTACTTTCGGATCTTCTCTTAGTTAAATATCTTCCCTTCCCTGCGAAGGCTTCACAATTTTCCTTGCATTGCATGACCAGATTTTCCCAGTCTTCCCTTCTACCCAAATAATGTGACCATACTTGGCCCTCACCGCATTCATGAATTCTTGATCCGCCTCCCATTTGAATGTCAATCGCAATGACGATAACCGCATTCCCGATGTGATACTAACCAATATTCGTGTCAATCGGTTAATTTTATTTCTTTTCGATTCGCCTTACCTTAAAATTCATGCTCACCTCTGGAAGATGATTTCTACTTTAATTGATTCAACATACAGCCGCGTTACAAGGCGACCAAATTCAACTTTCACAAGGCTAATTTCCGAGGTTTGAGTGATTTTCTTAAAGTAGTTGACAGTCAAGTATTTCATGACTTTTTAAAAAATCTTGTACACTGTTTCGCTCCTCTCTCTCACCCTACTCTGCGTAAATACCCTGTCTGATCACCTCGTTTTAGGTTCCAACTTTCCAGTAATACCAAAGATACGATAAAAGTGATAAGCCTGCCTTCTGCTGCAAAAATTCTAATAAAAAATGCACATTCCCAATATTTAAATAGATCGCAAGCCCTCTAGAGCGACGGGAATTTAAACTCTTCTGATCACGCGCCCACTTCTCCCTATTAATAGAAAATTGGATGATCATCTTTCTCATTCCTCCAAATCAGTCTGCCAACTTCTTTCTGATAATTTTATCTTGGTTTCAGATACAGCTGATTCCTCTTTGGCTAGAATATCGTCCATTCCTTTTCCGAACCCTCAGCTGTCAAATTCCTTCTCGGAAACGTTGTCGTTAGTGGGGGTCGCGGTCCCAAAGGTATTCTGAATCTCTTCTTGAACAAATGTAAACAGAATACCTCCCTTCTCCTTACTATTATTTATAACAAGAGCTTATCCGAAAGTCATCCTACAATGGCTAAGCTGTTAGAATTCTCCGATTTTGTCACTAAGTCTGTAAATAGGAAAAACGATGTCTATACCATATATACCGACTTCTTCAAAGCTTTCGATTCTATTGACTACTTTTTGCTTCTTGCCAAACTACGATCGTATAGATTTTCGGCAAGTATCCTTCTCTGGTTAAAATCCTCCTTAGATGTTAAAATGGGCCTTCTTCAATGGTTGCATCTGGTCTCCATTTCTCCCCTCATCGAGAGTACCACAAGGATCCATTCTTGGCCCATTTTGTTTTAGTTTTTCATGAAGGATTTTCCTCCCTTCATATGCAGATGATTAAAAATTGTTTTCTGTTGCCGGTTTGCCTATTGATCATGCAGCCTTCAATCAGACCTTTTTACATTATGTCGCTGGTCCGCTAGTAGAGTTTATGGTATTCGATAAGAACGCCTCTTCGACACCCGTTTATTATCTTCATGATTGTCCTTTAACCGTGGTGTCCTTTTGCAAGGACCTAAGTGTGACCTTTGACAGCAAACTCCAATGCAATTTTCATTATGCCGATGTACTCAGCCGTGCGTCTAAAGTGTCTGGCTTTATCCTTCTTTTCGCCTGTCAGTTCATGGATATCCATTCCTCAGTTATCCTTAATAAATCCTTTGTGCGTAATATTCTTGAATATGCTTCCATATTATGTTCCCCTTATCACCACTGTGAAAGCTAAACAATTGAATCTGTGCAAAGGAGATTTACTCGATTCCTAAACTTTTAAAAGAACATTCCTTACATATCCTAATCATCTGGTTTGCCTTAACCTGACATCTCTGCAATCCCAAAGATTTTTGACTAACGTATGTGTCCTTTTCAAACTTTATAATGACTTGACGGGTAGCTCTGTAGTCTGCGACTCAGTGCCCCGACACATCAAATAGTATATTTTGGAGTTTCCATTCCCGGAGCTCTTGTTCTATTATATTTTAATTCCACCTTGTTCAGAATGTTACGTGATTGCAACTCTTTCCAGTTTGGTCCTCTGACTTCGTCCCTAACTACTCACAAAAGTCGAGTTATTGGCACTTTGTATTATTTATTCTTTCTGTATTGTTTTACAAAAACCATTTAATGTTTGCCTATCCTTCTGTCCGTTTGTCATACCCGATTTATTTGGAAACGACTGAGGCTATTATCACGAAGCTAAGTGAGAACATGTGGCCTATGAATTCCTTTATATGTAAGAAGTGGTGCAATTTTCTGTTGAGTTTAAAAGAGAGGCTCCACATACATGCGAAAGGAGGTGCTTATTTGTGACACAAGTCACCGAATATGGTCATGTGGGGTATCAAATGAAAGGGCTCAATTAGCACTTTTCGAAACTAACTATTTTTGATGTTCGGTGAAACATAGGGGAGTGGGGCTCAAAATGTGAGCCGAAAAAATTAACACGTCTCGTTCTCAGAACCAACCGGAAAATATGAATAAAACACGATTTACACAAAATCTAGGCTACAAAATTTATGGCATTCCGATACTGTTCAAATAAAGTTATTAAAAGTATAATATCAAAACCTCCCTTAGGTACATCCTAGAGGTCCAAAATTTGGTACCATCATAAGTAATAGTACACAATTTTCAAAAAAAAATGTAACCATTATGACTGAAGTTGTAGACGATCAAAGTCACTATATACCGCAAAATTGCCGATAATCATTATGGCTAGATCCGGAAATGCTTGCGCGAAAACGTTTGTATCTTCAAGAAGTCATAGCAATGGAGAGAAAATCCCTTCCTGTGAGTAGCGCATAAAAGACTTCTGGTCCATTAACGTGTGGATCTTTCTTCACTCGCTTTCTTATTTTTTTCTGTAAACTCACGCGGTGCTGTCTCCATCATTTTGCGTTTCTGGTAGGCATATTGCCTGTAGTGATAGTGTTAACCTGGATATAATTTAATGTGCCAATATCGAAAACTCAGTTGAAAAGTCCGTGAATGATGAAGAAACAGCTTTAAGCAAATGCTTTTGATTTCTTTAACTATTGTCAACGCATGCAGGGCTATACGCCTAAGAAATGTATTATTATCCGATTTAAAGCGGGAGGAAGTCGAAAGAAACATGAATTATCATATCTTTCTCCAAGGTACACGCGTTACCGTTATTGAAATACTTCGCTTGAAATTCAAATCCAAAGTAACTTATCTAACTTCTCCGGTTCTATCCATAAATCCATCTTTCTCATCCTAGCAGTCCAACCGTAACGAATTAGTCAAGAAAATCTGCCATTCTACAATATCCCAGTAACACTATCTGCCTTACTTAAACAATTTCTGCTTGAGGGCTACAAATATTTCCGGATAACAGAATCCATCATACAATCTAAACAGCGAAAATTTTCCTGAAAATCCTATTCCTTACCGACGGTTTTTCATTTCAACAATAAGAGCAAGAAATTACAGAAAACAAATAACGGTCGGGAGCCTTGTAGACAAGTCAAAAAGGAACTTTGAATACAAGGCACGATAAGGCCTCAGAAAAAAAGGAAGACGGGATGAAATACAAGATGACTTCGACTACGAATCCTCGAAAACGAGCGTAAGCTGGCAATACGATCCCGGGAAATTCCCCTGAGGTATAAATGTGATAAGACAACAAAACACCTTCCAAGATTTGAAAGGATTATCTTTGATTTACCTGCAGACAGGATAACAATATTAGCAGCGCGTTTCTGTAAACTTGAGCCACGACGGTGACGATGATTCATCTGTGTGGGAGGTGTGTGTTCTGTCATTGTCTAATTAATCGGTAAATAGAGAAAAACCGTCGACCGAAAGTGGAAACGTGATTGAATGAAGGAGCTTTCTGCATGGGTATTTCGGGCCAACGGAGGAAGGAGGGTATAAATGGTGAAAGCGTCTCTCCATCGGCCGAATCCTCCTTTTTTGCCCCACGTCGACTCCGGGACTGAGCAAAAAAATAAACACTTGCTTAATCGCTTTGCTGATTGAATTTCAGGTCCTCTGGCTAATGTGTGTTTCGCTAATGCAAAAAGTGGATGAAAGGAAATCTATCTTCCAAAAATAACTACGGATCTATATTCTAAGTCCATAAATGTCCTTACGTCATAGATACCTCAATCCTCTTTTGATTCAGTGCCCGCAGTAAGTAGTATTTGCAATTCAAGTGGATTGTGTTTCAAGCCATCATTTAATTAAATTGGGGAATTTGTCCTTTGAAATTATATTCTGTACCGTCTATCTCACATTCAGGATAAGATAGCAATGAATTAGGTTGAATTTCAGTGCGCTTTACATCGACTTGTTCGTGTTCTATCTATCGCTGGCAACAGCTTTATCTTACAACTGCTCTCCCTTGATATACGAGTAAGTACATTTGCGTAATCTGAGCAATGATTTCTAGCTGAATCTCTCTCTAGTATCTGGCAATTATTTAAGAAGCGCTGCCTTACTCAGTGATATACCAAATATACATCCATAAATCAAACAATTGAAAATCGGAAAGGAAATCTAGTTAAGTGTTCATATTACTATGTAATTGTGAAACTGCAAACAATCAACATATCTAAACTAAAGTAACCGAAGTAACCTCTGGTATTAAATATTCTCTCAGGTGCCTCAACCTACTTTGCGCCAGAAACTGTCCCAGAACGTAGATATCCCAAGCAATTCTCCTTCGATTTAGTATTTGACCTCTGTTACTTTTTACCTCCATGCAATGTAAACTAATGGGTCTCAGGTGATGAAGCTTGCAATTCCTAGCGAATGGTACTATGTTGGCCTTGACTGGATTGATGTCCAGCCCCGCCTTTCAGCACTTGTAATTCATAGTCCAGTTTGGATTCTGTCACATAGAGTATCCTTATATTTGCTCGTGCAGATGACAACAATATTATCAGCGTAAGCTTGGGCCCGTATTCCTGTACTTGCTAGTTCTCCTAGGAATGTATCAATTACTATGCTCCATAATAACGGTGATAATATCCCATGTTGTGGACAACCTTGAGTAGTGCTTATGACAGTAGAGTTTGTACCTGCCGGTAGTTCTATTTTCCTACTCACTTACATTCTGGCCCTCCAGAAGGCGAGGGTGTTTCCCACTCGCCAACGGATTAGGATACTTGGCACCTCTTTGTGCGATGTCCAGAAACGCACCCAGTACTATTTCCTTTGCTTCTATTCCATCCCGTAATACATCCGTCAGCTGATGCAGGGCAGTTTCTGTTGACCGGTGAGAAGGATCCTTTTTATCACCCGGCCACCCTTGTCCGTCTCTATGCCCTATGGCTATGGCTATGTTGCCATTTGTCACTCTTAGGGGAGGTACTAAGATGATTTTTAGTCCTTTCTGCCGTTCTGCTGGAAAATGCCATATACTCCAGATGATTTCAGTGGTTTAAAGGTCCTCACTGTCTATCTTATTCTAAGTTCTGAGTATACCTCTTTTCTAGTTTCCAACTAAACTTTTCCGCCCTCTGTCCGTTGTTGATGTGTCCTGTTCTCCTCATTCACGATATATGACCCATCTTTGGGGATAGCTTTGTATAGCCTGGATGTCGACAGCTTCATGTGATTCCCTCAATCTGTTTGGTTTGCTTCCCTACATCATCAATGCTTTTTTTACCTCTGTCAGTTCCCGGTTTGTTACACCCGGCACTTTTCTTCTCATTTTCACTAGGTTCCTGTTCCACTGGGGAATGCCTCTTACTGACTTGACTGTCTTTGTCGGAAAGCTGATCTTATATGTGTTGATGACGAATCAGTTGAGGCCTTCCACCACTTTCTAGTTTTATTTCTCTTCTGATGTCACAGCTAACTTATAGACTATATATAACTTGCCACTCAGGTGTCTTATGAAGTATGATCTTCTGGGATTCCTGATTATTCTAGCTACTTTTGAGTTGCCCTCAACGCAGAATTTGATTATTCTGTGATCCTAATAGAAGCCTCACCCAACACCCTTCAGCTCTTGACCCACCCAACACCCTTCAGCTCTTGCGGCCACCTTCCCTACATTATATTTTTCTAATTTATTACTGAGGTTGAATTCCACTCACCTCTTCGATTAATGTCTCTGCTTCCGCAGACCTTATGGTGACTGTTAGCATCATAGTCGGATAGAAGTACTAGCACCTTCTTCTCGCAGAACTTCGCGAGTCTAACGACTAATTCCGGTGCGATTCGACTGTCGGTTCCTGGGAAATATCCTTATGTCATCACTACTTCTCCCGGGTTCTAACGATACGAGCGCTACGGGATTTCTAGTTAGAAATTCTGAAAGATATATCTATTTTAAATTTCGTTTTTGAATGACACAATCTCGTTGTTTTTCACGAGACGAATTCCAAATTACCTGCACACTTTCTCTTTGTAGACCACACTCCTGCCCCCACTGTACCCTGGGTTTTTGAATCAGCGCTACTCAATGTTATCCTTGGAGCTTTTCCTTGCAATTTGAAGTATTTTCCTCCTCCTTCGACACTTCTTTGCGTTTTGCAGCCCGACTTGAGTCCTATAAACCCTAGGTGAAATTCGTCCAGCTTTTCCTCTTCTGTACAGTAGGTCTTCTTCGGTAGACTTCCCACCCGATATGCTCTCCAAAGTATCCTTTGTTGATTTCTCCCTGTGCACGTGCACATGTATGCTACCAAATTTACAAATAATGAGGCAATTACGACGTTTAATTACTTTCAAGGATCGGCCATCGTGAGAAATTTGCTTTTACCATCATTCTTGTTTATAACAGTTTTTTTGGCCGTATATGGAAATTCATGTTTTGTGATGAAGGGGCGTAGAATCTTCTCCGTCTGAATCGCTACGGCTTTGGGTGCCTCTGGCATATCATCCCAGCACATGTTGACAGTTCCGTTCCATTCCATGCTGGCAATTAAAGGAATATAGTCCTAAGCCAGTCCACCGTATTTTCAGTCGGGCAGTCTACCAGACCTAGTTGACAGCGTATGAAGAACACTGGCGCCTTATTCCGCACCTCATCCTCATGATGATAAGGTCCTCAGTAATTGTTCGCTCCTAATGAGTAAGTATTTGCTCCCGAAGTACTTTCGAGAGTATGGCCAGTTGAATGCTCTTTAGCTCATAAGCATAACTAACGGCGGGTCTTCTAGCTCCTCTGCCTAGGCTCGGGTTGTGTGGTAAGGGGTCCCGCTTGTTTGTTGTTCGATGTTTTAATATTTTATTTTTTTTATTTTATTATTGGTATGCTCATTTAAATCCCACGTTGTCTTAGGAGTTAGAAGATCCGCCGTGCCATAGCCCCGTAGCACGGTGAAACGAAGCATACTAGTTGAGGCGAATGAGGTACCTTCGCTGCGCTCATAATCTTCCGTAAAATTCTCTTTCCTCGGAAATTAAGGCGCTCCTTTTTGCTCTGCGAAAGTTGGTTTTAATACTGGTCTCTTGCCTAAATCAGCCCGTGCGCCAAACCCTTCATCTTTGCCTGCTCCACAAGGCTGCGGTGAAACCTAAAATTTCGCTGCCAATCCAACTGACTGTTCAACCAAAGCTTCATCCAACATCAATGTTTTATTAATGAGACAGGTTCAGCGGATGACAGTAGCGCATGCAACACCGCAAATCGCTCTGTTCACATTGAATTGAGTGTAATGCACTTGTGCTCATCTCACTGACGGTATCCACCACAGTACCGCTGCCTGTGCGTTACTTTTCCAAACTTTTAGCTATTCCTACTTGCGGTGTTCCTGATGCTCATCCTCTTCGTTGTGTGCTAGCGCGCTAAATTCACCTTTTGCAAGCCCAAGTTGCAAGTTCTTAATTCTGCCCTGGCGACTCTCAACTTCGATTTCATCCTTGTCAATTCTAATACTATGCGACTATTCTTTCTAACCTGTTTCCTTGTTACGTACCCTCGTCTCCCAGGTGTCAGCGCTTTTAACCATTCAGGCTCTGCGAACTTCAGTAAAGGCATTGGTAACTACACCATCTTATAGCTATAAAGGCGGTTTACTAGTCTACTGAACTTCATCATCTTCGTGGCCAAATTTCTACATTTCCTGTAAGAAGGGCACATTTCCTGCAGGAAGGGCAAGTCATCTATATCTACCAATCACGGAGTACTTTTGTCCAAACCCGGCTCTCCAACTATTCCTCTTCCTGTGTGGAGTTGCCAAATCTCCCATCAGGCGCGTCCCTTCGTGCGGATAAGGGAATGCTCGGCGAATGTGTCATGGCCATGCACATGCACGCATCCGGAGATGTGCGTGTATGGGCATGTTTATGCGCAGGCCGGGTAGGTGGGAAGTAAACGCCCACCCGTGGATAAAAATTGGCTATGGGAAGGATACCCAGAAATAAAACCAAACATGGAGGAGCAGAAGAAGAATGAAGTTACGGTGCAGGGCTTCGGAAACTCAGTGCCGGCGGTTTTTGGGAGTGAGCAAGCGAGCTCCCGGCCGTCGATATCCAACGACCGCAGTGCCTCAGTAGTGGGAACCTTGGCTACTGTGGCATCTAATGTTACAAGCGTACGGGAGGAACTTGAACTGGCTCCAGTGATGGATCCGTTCAGAAGGAGCTCGATTTTTCGCAGATCCCCTCCCACACGGGCACAAGCCCCCACGATCGCTACCCCCAGTGGGAAGCGTATAGCGGGAGTCTTCGAGGAAGAATCGCTGACGCCGATTCACCCGAGCGATGTTTTGGGCAATGATCAGTCTGGAGCTCTCTTTACTGCCCTCGGTAAAAAGATCATGGAGCTGTGTGAGTTCATAAAGGAGCGCAGGAACATTCACCAAAATATAAGGGCCATGATAAGAGGCATCCGTTTGACGTACGGCAAGGCCCAGGATGAACGAGTAGGGAAGTCGCCGATTGGAAAAGTGAACCAGGCAACTCAAGTAACGCCGGTTCAAAACACAAAAGGGGAGAAACCGGGGAAGAGGCTGCGCGAGAAGCTGAATGACTCAACAGGCCAGCAAACCCCGAAAAGAAGAAAGGACTCAACTCCCAAAAAGGCGGAGTTCATGAAAATTATGTCTGAAGCTACCAGGGAAAATACTGCAGTGGCTACCTCGAGAAAAGGGATCGAACCTTGAAAGGGGGATGCGGAAGCTTGGAGGAAGGTAGAACCGCGGAAAAGAAACTATCGGAGGAAGATTAGACCGGAGGTGATTTTCATTTCCAAACGAGGCGAAGGGTCATACGCCGACATACTCAGGAAAGTGAAGGCAGACCCCGAACTCACCAATTTGGGAGACAACGTCAGCCGTATTAGACGGTCGCAGAAGCGAGATCTTATGTTGGAACTTAAGAAATCTAAGGATGTAACCGCGGACAAATTCTTAAGCCAAATCGGGAAGACTTTAGGGCAGGAAGCCGACATAAGAGCTAGCAGGCCGAAGATCACTATAATCTGCAAAGATATAGATGAAATCACGACGAAGGGGGAGGTTCGCGAAGCGTTGGAGAAACAGTTCGATCTTGCCGGACTACAAGAATCAGCGGTAAAAACTCTAAGGAAAGCCTATGGGGGAACACAAACCGCCATCATCAGCCTACCAGTGGAGAACGCACTCAAACTGTTAGCAGCAGGGAGAGTGAGAATAGGCTGGGTTATGTGTCGCCTTAGGGAACAGGTGGCGTTAAAACGGTGCTTTAGATGCCTTGGCTTTGGTCACATTGCGAAGTCATGCACTAACCCAAATGACAGGTCAAAGCAATGCAGGAGATGCGGAGTGGAGGGCCACATCAGCAAGGACTGCGGAGCTGACCCAAATTGTCTACTGTGCAAAGGAAAGGAGGGTGTGGACCATCGGCACATTGCAGGCAGCAGCAGGTGCCCGGAATACAGGAGAGCCCTTAGCACAAATCGCAGATGAGGTTGATACAAATCAACCTCAACCACTGCGAGGCGGCGCAGGATCTACTCGCGCAAACCATCCGCGAGAAAAACATCGATGTGGCCATACTAAGTGAACCATACCGAAACCGCGGTGGTAGCGTTTGGGTCAAAGACCAAACGGGCCAAGCAGCGCTGTGGACTTGTGGAGAACAAGCCTTCCAGGAAATAATGGAGCACCCGGAGGAGGGCTTCATCAGAGCGAAGGTGAAGGGCATCCACATCTACAGCTGCTATGCTCCACCCAGCGCTACACTCGTCGAGTATGAGCGGATGCTTGCCGCTCTTGTTTTGGATGCAAGAGGACGTTGGCCGATCATAATAGGAGGCGATTTCAATGCGTGGGCTCTTGAATGGGGCAGCCGGATAACTAATGTCAGGGGACGTATTCTCCTCGAAGCATTCGCGGAGCTGGACGTGGTACTGGCGAATGTTGGGTCTTCGTACACTTTCCGGGGAAGGGGCCTGGGGTCTATAGTGGACCTGACATACGTGAGTGCCACTTTAGCCAGTAGAATCGCTTGGCATGTCAGTGAGGACTATACTCACAGCGACCACCAGGCAATCTGCATAGAGATCAAGGGCGGATCGAGCTCGAAAAAGAGTTTTCGCAAAATGCCGGGTGGTATGCTTGGCTGGACAGTGAAAGCGTTCGAGGGGGACACGTTTTCCGCGGTGCTCAAATCCGACATATCCCTGAATGGTACGGCTGGAGAGAAAGCCACCCAGATCACTCGATGGGTGACGGAAGCATGCGATGCTACTATGCCCAGAAGGCGATTGCTCCCCAGTAGGCAACCCAACTACTGGTGGAACAATGAAATCGCAAGTTTGCGAGCCGCATGTTTTCGGGCAAGGAGGCTTTGCCAGAGGCTCAGGGGAAAACCCGGTGGCGACGGTCGAGAGGAGGCACACAAGCAATTGCGTGGCCGCCTAAAGGAAGCCATTCGGAGGAGCAAAAAGAACTGCTTCAAACAGCTGTGCGACCATGCCGACATAAACCCTTGGGGCGAGGCTTACAGAGTGGTGATGAAAAGGCTGCGGAAATCACCCCAGGTGACCTGTCCGCGCCTCCTGAAACAGATTGTTACCACTCTGTTCCCTCACCACGAAAATAGGGGAAGGCAAGTTTTTGTCCAGCCAAATGGCGGCATAATACCGCCTGTAACTGTGGAGGAGCTGCGGGAAATATGTGGTAGGTTCGGTGACCACAAGGCCCCAGGTTTGGATGGCATCCCCAACCGAGCTTTGAAACTGGCAGTGAAGACTAGGCCCGACCTTTTCGCCAACACCTTCGAGGCGTGCCTAAAAGAAGGAATATTCCCTGTCCAGTGGAAAAAGCAAAAGTTGGTGTTGCTTCCGAAGCCTGGCAAGCAACCTGGAAACCCAGCGTCGTATCGTCCTATCTGCCTGTTGGATACAATGGGGAAGATGATGGAGAGAGTCATCTACAACAGACTCCTGCCCATCGTCGAAGCCAGCAATGGTTTGTCGGAACGCCAGTTTGGTTTCCGACGCGCCCACTCCACGGTGGACGCAATTGGCATGGTGGTAAACCTGGCAAAAGGTGCACTGATTTCTGGCGGCTGCTGTGCCGTGGTGGCGTTGGATGTCAAAAACGCATTCAACTCGGCCAACTGGAATAGAATTAAAGGGGCGTTGGCTGACATAGGTGTCCCCGGATACTTAGCGAATTTGGTGGAAAACTACCTCTCAGAGAGGACTCTCTGGTACGGGACGGATGAGGGCCCCAAAGAGTACATTGTCACAGCCGGGGTACCACAGGGATCGGTACTTGGTCCCCTGTTGTGGAATATCATGTATAATGGGGTGCTTGCTCTTCTCGTCCCAGAGGGGACTACGATTGTCGGCTTTGCTGATGACCTAGCTGTGGTTGTTGCAGCAAAACACCCAGAAGATGTGGAGGTTTACGCAACGGAAACAGTGAGAGCGGTAAAGTCCTGGCTAGAAAAGGCCGGGCTGACCTTGGCGGACGCGAAAACGGAAGCGGTCTTGATAACGAAACGCAGGAAAAATAATACTGTAAAAGTGGAGGTCGGTGGACATACGGTCGTATCAGAGCCGGCTATCAAATACCTGGGGGTAATAATTGACACCAAATTGAGTTTTAGGGACCACCTAGAGTATGCATGCCAAAAGGCAGCCAGTGCCACCACGGCACTTGCAAAAATGTTGCCAAATATTGGTGGGCCGAAACATTGCCGGAGGTTGGTGCTAGCCGGAGTGGTGCGCTCCATCCTGCTCTACTCGTTGCCTGTGTGGGCGGAGGCGCTTGCAAACTCTCAGAGACGGAAGCAGGTGAACTCGGTTTACCGGCGGATGGCTTTGAGGGTTTGCAGTGCTTTTAGAACCACATCAGATGAGGCAGTATTGGTGGTGGCAGGCATGATCCCGGTTGACATTCTGGCCAAAGAAATGAGTGTCCTGTACAATGCAAGACATATGGAGGGGCATGCACAGCGTAGAAATGCGGCAAGGTCAGAGTCGCTTGATCTTTGGCAACGCAGATGGGACGAGTCTGCGAAAGGTCGGTGGACGCACAGGCTCATTCCCAACATTAGGGTGTGGCTTGAGCGAAAACATGGGGATACTAACTACCACATTACCCAGTTCCTCACGGGACACGGTGGTTGCTACAGGCAGTATCTGCACCGCTTTGGGTTGGATGATTTTCCGAACTGTCCCAGATGCGATGGCATACCGGAGGATCCAGAGCATGTGATGTTTCACTGCCCACGATTTGCGATGGAGAGAAGGAGCTTAAACCAGGTGCTGGACAGGAGCGGGACCCCGGAGAGCTTAGTTACTGAGATGCTGGAGTCCGAGGAGAAGTGGCTTGCGGTTAGCTCCGCAATCATCCAAATGCAGGAGGAGTTGCTGAAAGAACAAAGAAGGAGGAAAGCTGAAAATAGGAGAAGGATGAGTGCCTAAGGGCAAACCTACCCCGCGAAGTAATACCTCAATGGTGGTCCCGCGGGGCTGGGGCTGGAGAGCCCGGGGGTGGTTTTTAGTGGGTGTGAATCCCACACGCGCCCGCTGTTGTTCCGCCGTTCGGGCGGCGGAGCTGCGGCGGACGTGTCTTTCTAAGATTTTCCACCTCCGTGTACGCACAAAAAAAAAAAAAAAAAAACTATTCCTCTTGGCGGGTTTTCCACCTCTCCAATCGTCCTTGCCGTGTTTCATTTGAAGCTGCATATCCTGTTTCTTTCTCACTCCTATGGTTTGCTGTTACGTTCTATTCTGAGCCCACTACTATTTCTATTTTTTTCAACGATGTTCCCTCTCTCTTCATGGAAAGGAAGGCTTGTTTTATGGCGATTACCTTGAACCAGTGCCACTAATAACGAGGCTTACCACCATTGCCATTCCTTTTCACACGATTAACATATCTGAGCTAGGTATTGGCGCCCACTATACCATTTAAGTTACCCATCACTATGTCAACTTTAACTAGCTTCTCCTGGAAAGAAGAATACTTGCCAATATTCCATTGCTTCAGCCCCAGCCTGTTTCACTGGAAACCTCGCTTAAGTTGGAGAAAGTGACCACACTAGGGAGGCACGATACCGTCATATGGAAGGACGCCAGAATCAAAAATTCAGTCCACCTTCGAAGCATGGGATTCGGGATTTATAGTTTACTAGCCTACAAATCGCTATTGGTTCTTGTTGCTTTTTACGTCATGCAAGTACTTTAGATGAATTCTCAAATCTTGAGGTCACACAGAAATCACTACCACAGCGAGGATTAACTTCCTGGCATAACAGTTAATAGTGGTAAGGTTTACTGTACTTATACTCAGGAAGATAAGCTAGATGATATGCGACCATTTATGCATAAGTGGCTTTTCCCACCCCTTCTCA
The DNA here is from genome assembly GCF_905115235.1 of Hermetia illucens. Classification (NCBI taxonomy): domain Eukaryota; kingdom Metazoa; phylum Arthropoda; class Insecta; order Diptera; family Stratiomyidae; genus Hermetia; species Hermetia illucens. The sequence goes on from NC_051852.1 coordinate 41,975,000, forward strand.
TAAACGGGTTTGGGACTACCTAAGGCGAAGGTCTGAACACAGCACATTGCCGGAAGAGCGATGACACGTAGGTGTGGCTGACGCGCTATGCTCCGCATATGGGTAGTGGATATCCCTAACTGTAGTAACTCGGTTGTGAAAACTTACACAATATCAGCAACATCGAAATTCCGATCCAATAGACACCGAAAAATAATATTTAGGGAAACCTTTGAACGTGAGGGAGTAAACAAAAAGAGAAAGCTGTTTGAGCCTTTCAAAATGCACAACAGTCATCCGGGAGAATTAACCTTCGTATAGGCCAGTTCAAAAATATTTGGACTATCCTAGTTTACCAAGGACGACGTGCATCAAACTACGAAAACCTGGAAAGAGCCATTAACTTAATTGACTCCGAAAGTGGAGAAATAAACGCACTTGTGTGGCCGGTTTGATGAAAACGATGAACAAGGGGATCACGGTTTTAGATCTATCTTCATTCAGCGTCGTAAGTTCTGCTATGTTAGCGAAGACTACACCTACAGTGACTAAAAATTAATTAACTATGGACAGGACCAAAGGCCATAAATCCCGCGTGCCTAAGATTGACACAGCAAAGGACAGTAGGTTAGCCTGGGACTCCAATTGATGAGCAAATCTTCACGGATATTTAGCTAAACTAGTCTACTGAGGCAGGCTCTTCTATTTGGAAAGTTCTACCAGAGGCAGTCATCCTCCCACACCATTTCCCCATTTCTTGCTGAAAATCGTCCGAATATTATTCCACGAGATCAATTTAGTTGGATAAATATGCCCTCGTGATGATTAATAGTCAATTTGGAAACGCGCCTTCTGGACGCGGTACTTCACAGTTCATTATAGGTTTAGTGGACGACATTCGCACCAGAGATAAAGGCATTTTTTATGGCGGCCCTATACTCATCCTTGTTTTCAGAAGGGTTGTTTAAACTTTCTGTTGTTTGCGCACGAAGGAAATTTTCCCACTGCTGGACCAGAGCCGGATTACGGAGACCACCGGTATGGAATTTGGCTGACAGACTAACTGTTCTTTTACGAGCAGATGTAGTAGCAGGATTCAATCGAAAGTAAGGGACCATAATATAATTGTCTCCCCCGAGCATCTGGTTTGTTACGAAAATCAGAAAGTAATCTCTAACCTCTCTAAGTCGACTGTGGATCGCGATATGGTCGATCTTGTGGCGGCTCATCGGAGGCACCAACTTGGGCGCCATTGTGGATTCGCCTCCACCACTGCATTCAATGGCCGCAGAGAACGGCTGACGGCCTGACATGAGACTGAGAAACAAATGTCAATAATGACATTTGTCAACGGTTTCACAGAAACTCAAGTTTCTTCCGCCGGCCAGAGAAGGCCAAGTTAAGTTTTGTCTCGTCAAATTCCAACAAATATTTTTGTATAAGAATTCGTTATAGAAAGCTGTAACCAAATTATGATAATTGATGTATTGTTTAGATAAATGAAGTTCCGAAAATGAGGAAACGGATCTTGAATTATTGCGGAATACCGTACGTAAAGTTTGATTAGATATTCGTTTTCGGTCAGTCACATCTCAATTGGCCTTGTGGCGGACCGTCATACAGAAGTCTACAAACTCAGATCGTTGTTGTTAAGGTCAGCATGGCAATGCCTCCCCAGTACACTTCTGCTATCAGACGTCCAAGCAAAATGTTGTCGAAACTCACCTTGGCATTCAAATCATCAATCACGTGTAGTTTCTCCTTCTCCAGCACTGAACAATTGTGATGCTTCTTAATCTGGACCGAAATTTTGATGTCAAGATTCTGTCAGAAGCCAGTTCCCTGGTCAAGGAAACACGCATGGCAGTAGTGGTTGTCATTGTCCAACATGGGATTGGCGAATGGCTGTGAGCTGCTCAAACCTTCCCAGGAGCTATAGTGATCGTACCAAGTTTCACTAATTGAACTGCTTTGGGGGGCAAAGGTCCTATCACTGCATCGAGGAGTTCAGGAGTCTCCAATGAAATTTGAAGAGGAAGTTGCCAGTATTGATTCCAAAGGTCACGGTCGTTGCGAGGCAACCCACATCGCCTATCACTCCGTCAATTATTGTTGTGGGGTTTGAAGTATAAGTTTCGATATCAGATGGAGTCTTCTACTAGCCTTCGCTGGTTCATTGTTCTGATTCAGAATATCTGAAAGCAAACGAATAGCCATTCACTCTGAGTATTGTGTACTTGTCTTTCTGAAATTTCTGATGTGGGTCATGGTTGCAAAACATCCTTTTGTCCACAACTACCCTCGCCGATTTGATTTCAAAATACTTTACAGCCACCCACGGATCCTAGTCCGCCAAATTCTTTATAGTTCCTGGCGTTGCCCCATTACGATAATTTTCAAATTGCACATACCGAATACATATCGGAGCTGGTACATAAATCAGTTGAGCGGACCTAATTCCAATTACCTTCACATACATTCAATTCGACTTGTGTACACTCAAAACAATGCACAATCTAATTAGCTTTTTGATTGTGTATGCGAAATTGTCAGGTTGGTCCACACACCTCCGCAAACATTGTACCGGGTCCTTCCGTATTCCCTTGTTGGCAGTGTGTATCCAAAAAACATGTCGGTAATGGTCCAAATTCCAAAGATATCCTGGTCCTGTAGGGCCCCGCAGGCCATTGAAACGTCTGGTTGTTGCTGAACACTGGCGGCGGACTCTATCAGCCTCAACTGAAATTCGCAATTACACTTTGTGAATTATGCACGCATCTACACCCAATTATTCCCTCCTGGACGCTGAGAGGCTCTCATTATCCCGAACTCGTGTTGGGATTCAAGGAATCGTAATTGCAAACAGGTCAATAATAATATGCTAATTTTCAATTGCAATTCACCGGAGTGGTTTTCGTTATGAAATAGCTTTCCTTCGCTAACAATGTGAAATATTAAGTAGGTAAGCTCGGGCGGGTAGCGCAAGGATTCCATTTGATGAATTATGAGTTTGCCATTTGCTCTGGTTGCAACGCTATTAGTTGTGTAATTAGGCTCTTCATGCAGTTGCGGGACGTTAATGAAATTTATGCAAAGCGTCATGGAAGCGTTGCGAATCAATCTACTCAATTTTCGACGGAATTAGTGAGATGAGAGCTCATGATCGGATTTGCATGTGATGATGGAAATTCAAGGGATTTTAAACACGGAACTGGAGGAGGAGGACTACGTTCTTCCCAGAATGAGCACTGCATGTATGCCTTAAATCATGATTTGTATGTTATTCAGAGGCCAGGAGGATACGGCGGAAAGTTGTTATCTTCTCAGTGAGATCTTCCTTATAAATTAGCATTTACGCTTTCCGCGCTTAATTCACAAGATAAGAGGCTGGATGATTTCCATTTTCGAGTTACAATCTTCTGTGCGAAATACCTCCAGCACTACCACCGCTATCAACCTTAACTTCTATAAAGGACAAACTGCACGATTCTGAGCTTGACCACAGGGTCCTTCGTAGGCAAATTTGCTATGCAATGGAAGTTGGCCCGGGAATATCTCAGTCGTAGCTTAGAATGAAGCGATTTTGTAAAGGTGATAGTGGAAGAATCCCATACTCTTCGGGCACCTTAACCATTGGCTTCTGATAATAGAAATTTAATGTTAGGTGCGTTGTAGACCTCATCTGCAAAGGGGTTACGGTATACATTCGAAATTCTTTTCGACTAAAGACAATTAAAATGAAGCAATGGATGTAGGTATGCTAGGCGAGCAGATCCCCTACCAATATCTCTACCGAGAAGAGATATATGTGTGCAGATGTGATCTATCAAACAGACGCACTAATTTCTCTCAATTTGCCTCCTCCTGCACGATCTTTCGAATGCACTACACCTCCCATAAATTGTCATCGATGCAGCTGGGAAAGTGGATTCAAATTGTAGTTGATAGCCACGAACCCCTTGCTAAACGCATGACCTATCTGCTGCCACTTTAGTCTTTCCATCAACTCGTCAACAATTATTTAACTATAACGCTATAACCACAGGACTATAAACATATGTATAACCCATAATAACGCCAGCCTGGACTCAATATTTACAAAGATTAGAACAATTTTTAAGATAGATTTAGTACACGATTCGGTGAAATCGAAAGCAGATATCATTTCCGAAGTCGAAACTTTCCATATGTAATTATTTATGGAATTTTCAACACCCTCTAGGTAAAGCATCACAGAGTACCTTCCTGTTCATAGAGGGAAGATTATTGCCTTTAAGAGCTACACTTTGAATTCAACTTCCAAATTCTATGTAGGAACTGAAGGAGTCCTGGTACGAAATTAGTCGGGAACAACTTTTTTTTAATGGACCATCGACCTCTCAACATTGGGGTAGCACCCAACTTGGAAGAATAGACGACTTGAGCTTTTCTCCAAGGGCAAGGCAACTCCTCATATAAAACATCATCTCTGGCTTACCGACTAGGGATGAATGTTACCGAGGTTTATCGAAACTGGTATTTACTTATAGTGGTATCTCTCATGTAATGGGTGGCAAATTCAGGACTCTCAGAATTGCTAAACAAAATCTAGATTCGGCCGGCTTAGGCTTGAATGTTACTAGACCGTTTTTGTAATGAATATAATTCACACCGGCAGATTAATATCAAGGAACAAATACCAGCTTGTAACCACTTCTGACACCCTGCTCTTAGTGCGTTGCTGAGGCTGTGCCTGGTGAGTTGCTTCTGCTCTTACAGAAGTCGACTGCAATTAGTTGTAGACATATGATCTGACAACAGTGCTTTATCTCCCCTCCTGCATAGGGCGCTCTCGATACACCATGAAAGGGCAAAGAATGCAAAAAGTGCGGAGAAGGCAGTTACTTTCAAGGATTCCACCAGAACCAGAATGCATGTTGTGTAAGGAGAAAGGTGATGTAGACGACCTGCAAACAGGTGTCTAGCATTTAGGAGGAGGGATAACCCGCACAGGTAAATGAGTTCAATATCAATAAAAGGTAGCCCAAGTCGAGATTACGGTGGCGAAACTTGGGTGAGGCATTCGTTTGGTAACGCTACGATATGGGCATATAGAGCCATATAAGAAAAACTGGTATTCCTGGGAGGCAGTTTTGTCAGAACAAAAATCAGCGGCGTCCGTATCTGGAGCTGATATGCCCCTCCAAGTGTCACAATATGTGAAGAGATTTTAGATAGTGCCCTTAAAATAATTGCTGCCGTTTTCGACGCATGAACCTTATAGTGGGGAAGCCAGGAGCTGAACCATCATTCAAACTCGTATGCGGCTGAACATCGTACTAGCGAAGGTTGTATGTGTGCCAACTTTCTTAGATAGCGAGGTATGATCCATCAGGAGGGTGTGCACTATACCCACTTCTGTCTTTCTTGACACTGGAAATAGTGGAGGCGATAACCAAATCCGCACAAGAATTGAAAATGCCACGATGGTTGACTAATCTACCGCAGCTTTCTTGTGGTGTTAAGAGTAGGTCACGCCTCAAAGAAGATAGTGATGAAAATTACGAATTAAGTGTGTCAGTGTATAATGGTGGTATGGGACGCATTATTTACTGTGGAATCACGAAATCTCAAAGAAGAGGGAAAATGGATCATCGGGAGCTGAAGAAAAAGTACTGGGAGCTCCGAAATAACCTTAAAAAGATTGTACGGAAAAGCAAAGGGCTGCCCCGATACCAATACGAACCTACAGGCCACTGTATACAAGGATGTAAAGAGCAAGAAACTTGGCACACTAGCGAGCTCGCGACTATTGTTCAAAATAATTGCAATACTTTTTCTAGGAGGACTAGGAGGTTTAATATCCTTGATATTGCCGAGCAGGAAGAGTCACGAATCTAAGGGCGTATTGGAGGGAAACAGGCTCCAGGATTTTTCGAGTGGTAGATAAGCAATTTGAATTGTGGATTTTGGAAGGAGGAGACAGAAGATAATTCCGCCAAAAATCACTGGGAGTACCTTCTTCATGTACACACATATGTCTTTTAGACACTATGGAAAATATATATTATAGGGTGATATATAGCCTGCTCCTGTTTATCATGCTTGCGATGGTCTATTTTAGAGAGAATGTAGATTAAGGTATATGCAGACCTTGCAACAGCAGTTGGTCATCTCCACATCATTTGTACCCCATTCCACTCATCCAAGACTTTGCGCATTATTTAGCAACCTGTCATGTTTTCTCGACCTTACATCTCGCCAAACCTTACCACCAAATTCCTGTAGCTCCTGAAGATATTCCAAAGATGGAAATTTGCACGCCTTTTGGACTGTTCGTGTTCACATTGATGATGTTTGGCTTGTGCAATGCGGTGCAAGCTTTGCAGTGGTTCATCTACACTGCCCTACGAAGCTTGGGCTTCTGTTTCTACTTGGATCATCTCATCGCATCTTCCACCGAGTTCGGACATTTGGCATATCTTGAGTGAAATTTTCAATGCTATGATAATAGCCAAATTCTTAGGTGAAATTTCTTCGCTATTTCATCAATCCGGTCCAGACAAGGTGCAAACGGTCGTGAGATTTCCGCTGCTGTAGATGACCAAATATTTTAGAAATTTTTTTTTTGGCATGGTAGACTTCTACCGTCGTCTCTTTCTCAAACCCGCATCCAAGCATTACTTAATGCTTGCCAGTTTGGCCTAGGACTAAAGGTTCGCGAAAGGTTGTGTGGTCTTCAGAAACCGCCCAAGCGTGTGAGACCGCAAACCAATAGCTGGTAGACAGCACACTTTTGGCATTCCTTCAACTAGATGCACCCATAGCTGTGTTCGATGATGCTTCAGACTTTGTAGTAGGTTTGTTCTTCATCAGATGGTCAACCGAAGCTGGCAACGGTTCGGTTTCTTCTCAAAGCAGAATTACAGCGCCTGCGGTCGCGAATTACTAGCCGCGCATTTCTGCACAAAGTATTTCCATACTTCCCTTGAAGGCAGGCCGTACACCTTCGTTCATGGATCATAAGCCTTTCACTTTAGCCTCACGGCGGAAGTCCGACCAAGCGTCCCCGCGCCAACTTCGGTACTTAAGCTTGTTAAGTCAGTGCCTAAGACCCTCGTACGGAAGATCACGGTTCAAATCTCATTGGTAGCAGTGGGTTTTGTAATAATCTCGGGCGCGCGCAATGCTGACCGCATTGCCTACATTTGGACTCCAAATACAAGTTCAAGGACCAACTTCGGCACACCTTCCTGTATCTACTGGGAGATCTCCGAAAAGGGACCTATGCCGCTTTTCGTAGGGGAAGTGTTCCGCTCGGTACACGATCTTGCCCACTACGGCATTCGGACAACGAACCGGCTAGTCTACAGCAAATATTTCTTGAGTCCTTGAGTAAGGACGTGAATTCCTGGGCCAGAGAGTACATCACATGCCAAAAGTGTATAGTCATTAGGCATGTTAAGAAGGAAGTAGTTGTATTTCCTAAACCGACAAAGCGCTTCCACACTATACACCTCGACATTGTAGGCCCTTTACGAGACTCGCACAGCTACAAGTATTGCTTGACAATTATTGATCAGTTTACGCAGTGGGCTGAGGTGAAGAACATTACAGCACAGTCATGTGTTGGGCCCTCTCTCTATAGTGGATTCCACGCTTTGTTGTTCCCGCCATAACCATCACAGGTCAGGTAATGCAATTCGTATTTACTCTTTCCTCAGAGCTCTGGAAGCTACTTGGATTCAAACGCCAGCGGATAACCGCATAGCATCCGCGGTCCAATTGGGTGCTAGAAAGTTGACATCGGACGAACCGCCCTGGTGGCGGGTCTAGCCTTTCATTCTGCTTGCCCTGTGTGCAGCCCTTCACGAAGAGTTTGATGTCAACCCTGGTGACCTGGTACATGGGAGAACTTCCGATCACATGACTACTTAGTACTAGACAAGAGAGACGGAATTGGAGTAACCGAATTGTTATGTCGACTACGGGAGGCCGTTCCCAAAATGAAGCCGCCTCCACCATCTCGTCTCGTTACAGGCACATCCTTAGGGAATTTGAAGTCTGCACCCACGTCCTGATGGGGACAGATGCCAGCCGGAGCGGCTGCAGTCACCATAAGGTCGTCCGGATGTCGGTGGCAAGTCCAGGACAATTACTTTGGACAGAGTGAAAACTTTCTTCCCGGAGGCAGACGACATTGGACGGAAAAGTGAGCGCCGCGTTCGTTTTGATGTCCGTTAGTTGATCATGCCCGAGTTGCTGCATCACGGTTTCTCTCACCAAAGCCCCCCGCTGTATAGGAAAGCAGGAAGCTGAAAAGCCTTTAGGAGAACCGAGACAGATGGCATGTGCAAACATAACATCATATTTGAGCACGAAGTCATTTAGAAAATTAAAATATATTCCGTTTTATCTCCCTGTACATAAACCTATTTACTTCTTGTGCCGTATGGAGTGCAAATTACACGTAGAAAGAATATACACATTCAGATACGTCAGCATTTACAAGGCTCAACTTTTCTTTCGAATCTATTATTGGTCTTTGCCAGGGTCATTGCTCGTTAATAAATACTAAAGCCCTTCGGACTTCTTAAATTAACTCAGCACCACTTACTATTTAACTAATCATTATTTGTTTTTGTGTACTTCCAGGTAAGTCCACACTCTAAATTGTTTGGAAAGGATCCGCAACCTTTGCGAAACGGCACACATTGCTCGTAAGTAAATTACCTCCAAGGAAAAATTCCGCAACGCAAAGATAAAGGTAAAAAGCTTCATTAAACAACCATGAGCTCAGAAACTTAGATTATACCTCTCGCGATAGCAATTAAATCATCGTCATGTCGTCCTGGCGTGCGGATTTCCAAGTCGAAAAACACCTCGGGGGATGCTTTAAGTGCGTCTGTTGCCTGGTATCCAAGTAAACGAGGATTTATGACCTAATAAATTTTTGCGAATTTAAAGTTCCTAATTGGATGGTGTACTTAAACAAAACGCGCACACCATACAACGATGGCGTGGGATTGTGCAGGTTTTCTTGTATCCCTTTGCTGACAAGATAAATTCAAGGACGCAGCCTCACACGGGCTTCTCGCTGCGGGCTTAGGAGTTATATCACGGTAATATTGCGAAAGAGTTCCAATAACTTTGGATTTAATTTTCATGGGGACCATTAAGTGGGCGCGAAGATTGAAGGTAAATGCACGGTTTAATGCGTTGTATTTTCAGAAGGACTATAAAGTGCGCGCTACACACTCTAAATCCCTTCAGCTCATGCGGATATTTGCCATAATATGATTTTTAACACGGAGGTAGTTAAGCGAGAGAACGTGTCCCGTGCAACATTCTTAATTCATGGTTATTTTTGTACATCCAGAAAGTGTAAACCGTCATAACTCCTCAAGTAGGAAGTAAGTTTACACCAGCCACCAACTTTCTTAAGGGTGTCTGATTTGCATTTTAGATGCTCTTGCCGTATATTTCCTTATAGAAGGTGTCCTTTTAGTAAGTTCGTCAAAATTAAGACTAAAGGAGACTCTGTAGATCTAATCGAAAACCGGAATAGTTTTGCATCGATAATGAAAACTAAAAGGATTTTAGAAAATTTTTCAGAAGTTAAGCAACAACAAAAAATATTACTCAACGTAGCTTTGAAGATGAAGAATAAGTTAAGATTGTGTGGTCATCTCCGAGACATTTTGGCGAGGAGACTAACTCTTTGAGGGCTTCCTCTAAATTAAAAGAGATTTTTGTCACAAGCCGGTAACTGACGCTTCTGGAACGGGAGGTATGTTGAAAGCGATAAGGCGGATGATCTTCTCCATGTGCACTTCTGGGGTAGTTCACCGGACCATGTTCACTCGCCAAATTCTAAACGTATTCCCCACCTCGGAGTCTAACTTGTGAGTTAGTAGGTTTCCAGCCCCTTCTAAATATACAAACCTGGGAGCGCGGACTTCATCTTTCTGTCTTAGTAGTAGTAGCAGAAAGGGGTGTCCTAGGCTTGCATAGTAAAAGTATGTATGTACCGAAGACGTTCGCCCAATATAGTTCCTTAAACTGTTCCTCTTCCTCCCTTATCGCCGTCGCCATGAACCCCCTGTCAATTCGGTTGAAAGGTTCTGGTCCATTCAGCAATGTTTTTGCTTCTTTTCTGGATCATCACCAGCGCTCATCCTGTAGTGCCTAGAACCTTGAGTATCCACACCTTATTGTACGAGCTAATCATGATATAAGTTTTTAAGGTATTTCCATGCCAGTCTAGAGTTCACCTGGTTACACCTAAGAGACGTGACAGCCGCCTGGGTGCCGTCAATGGTCGCATTAATCTACCTCTGCTATTAGTTTGCTTGAAGGTGTCCGGATAGTTCAGTGGTTAGAGCACTAGGCTGTCGTACAGAAGGTCGCGGTTCAAATCTTATTGGTGGCAGTGGGATTTGTATCGTGATTTGACGTCGGATACCAGTCGACTCAGCTCTGAATGAGTACCTGAGTCAAATCAGAATAATAATCTCGGGCGAGCGCAATGGTGACCACATTGCCTCCTATCGGAGTGCAATCAATCCAAAAAGGACCAATAGGGATTCCCTTGGGTATGTCCTTATTGCCCCACTGATACACAAGCCAGTCTTTCTAATGGTTCACAGGTGATCAAGCTTGCGCTTGCTAGCGAATGGTACTGTATTTTCCCTAGCTGGAATTATTTTCAGCCTCGTATTCCTACACCAGTTCGGAGATTCGGAGTCCAGCTTGGATTCTGCATTTGTTAGCTTGCCTAGGAGGTCATCAACCGTCATACCCCACATAACACCCCAACCTGTGGATAACCTGGAGTAGTGTTCATGATAATAGAATTTGTATCTGCCTACATTGGTCAGCATTCTGGCTCCCTTTCTTCTCTCTCCCTTGTGGATCAGAGCATCTTGTATTTTTATGTGCGACATACAAAACTGCGCACATGCTGCCTCTGTGGCATTTACCGGTTGACCCAATCTGGTAAGCGTCTTGACATGAATATAGGGGATTATGCATTAGAACACTAATTGTAATATAGTTATCTATGACTTTTCCCACCATCTTAAGTACAAACGATGTCAGCTACATTGGTCTCAAAGATTTAAGATGAAAGGGATACTTTGGAGTTGTTTAGTTTTGCTTCCCCGATAACGTTTCTATACGTCGTCAAGGCATATTTGTAATTCGGCTAGTCCCTAATTTGTTTCGCCCGATTGATGAGATTTCGGACCTCCGTTCTTATTCTGGGTAGGTTCCTGTTTCACCAGGATACGTCCCTTGACGATTTGATTCTTTTAGCCGCCCAGCTGCTTCAATGACGACTTTGTCGAGGTTTTCCACCACCGTTACTAGCTGTATTTTGCTCATGATAGCACCCCTACCGGAAAATGAGCTATGTTATCAGTCATGGGGTACCTTAATATTCTTTTTATTTCGTAGTTGCCCTCAATTTCGAGTTATGTTTAGTAGCTCTAACCTTGTGCTGGTCACAAATGTTGACGGATTCCCTACGTTATGTATTTGTAACTTATCATTGGGGATAAATTCAAGAAGGTATATACTATCTCGATTGATGTCGCAGCTACCCCAAATTCCATGTTAAGCGTTGGCAACGCGGCGACGAAAAGGTAGCACCTTCGCCTTGCAGAACTTCGCCAGTCTATCAAGTGATGCCTGTGGGATCGGAGTGTCGCCTTCTGGGAAGTGTCTTGATACCTCGACTACCGACTACCAGCGAGACTGGAACATAGATCAGGTATCTTGGGTTGCACAAGAAATACCTGCTTGCTACCGATACAGCTTTTTCTTAGTGGAGGTTTACCTTAGTGATGCTCATTGGATCCATTAATGGTTGGAACTCTCATCTATTATATTATCTGGGTATCCTCCTGCAGCTCCAACAAGACACTTTCTTAGGTTTCGCTGTCGGACTAAACCTATAAAGTCTATGTTGCTCAGTTTCTTCTCTTCTATAGTGGATAGGTCCACTTCCCTAGTCGATTCTGCCCTTTCAGCCTCTATAGCTTCCACAGATCTTCCGGGGACCTTAGTAGGCTTTCCAACCGCTGTGTCTTACGAGGGATTCTTCCTTGGTTTCTCCTTGTGCACGTGCACAGGTATATACTATCAAATCTATAATCGATGGGGCAATCGACTTTCGATTCTAAGGATCAGTTATCTATTCATATCGTGAGTAGTTAGTCTTCGCCTTCGTCCTTGCTACTAAAAACTCTACATTATCGTGTGGAGATCGATCTTTTGAGTGATGAGGAGGCACAGAAGCTTTCTTGGCTGGATCGGTAGAACCTGGTACTGAAAAGCTAGTCCGTCCCCATGTCTGTCTTTGGTATATCATTCCCAACACATGTCGGCAGTTCTATTCCCTTCCATCTTGGCAATTTGTGAACTGTGGTCCTAAGCTGGCACGCCAAGTCCTCCGTCGCGCAGTCTACCAATATAAGATCTATTCAAAAACGTATGGTGATGAACACGTGTTCCGAGTGAGTATGTGCTTCATCCCTCAAACATCTCAATGACGATAGGGTCTTCAATTATTTCATGCTTCTTACGAGTGAGCATTTGCTCCGGAAATACTTCCGACAGGCTGGTTAGTTATAAATAACTAGTACACTGGTGCAGTATGATTGATGCCAGGCTAATTGGATTGAAAAATTAAGGGTGAAAACGACCGTTTTGCTCACCTTCGGAATGAAGTCCACTTTCCACTTTATGCCTTGGCATGTGTTCCAAAGCTATTACTACTATTATTAATTATTTTCAGAAGAGATCCTAGAATCGTTTCTATATTCCTTTAGAGTAGCGCAGGATGCATCTACTCTGGGTGATTTCAGTGGCTGAAAGGTTTCCACTGCCCATCAGGATACATTTCCTGAAGAAATGACTACATATACTGGACAGCTAGTCTTATACGGGTCATCAATGACTCTCTTCAGGTCTTTCAACACTGTCTCCAGTTTTATTCTATTTCTGATATCACTGCCTGATTCTGAGTGAGTTATATTATTGCTCAGGTGCCCTGCACGGCAATTTCTTCGCGCAGTACTTCACCTGTCTATCAATTTGCTTGGGTGGTATCCGGGTGTTATTTCCTGAAAAGTAACCCAATGCTACCAGTGTGGCTTCTAATGGAACTTGGCACGCTTCATGATCTCCTGTCAAAAACTCTGAAGGACTATTTATTTGAGGTTGGATCTAAGACAGATGCAAGCCCTTGGTTTTCCGCAGTAGGAGTTCTACATTGCCTGCACGGATCTGCCCCTAGTGCACCCAGGGTTTTCGAGGTAACACTATTTCAATATGTTCCGGGAAATTGCCTTTGCAATTAATACGAATGCAGTCTTTACGTGGTGAAGATTTGCTCGTTTTGGTTCTAGTAGCGTTTGGAGCTTTTTTCCGATCTCAGACAATCGTCCTACTTCTCTGATGCGGCAAATTTCTATGAACTCTATATCCTTGCCATTTCGGCTTCCATGATTCCTTTATTAGTCCTGGTAGGTTTTCCACCAGATGTATCCTTCTTCCTCTCCTCTCTCCTTGGACATATGCAATAGGATATTATGGAATCTAGGATTGATTCAGGAATCCGTTGAGCACCCAGATCGTGAGAAGTTTCGCTTTGTTCGCCGCTTTGCTTCTGAAAACTGTCCACAGCCCTTGCAAATACCCTCATTATTCGCGATTAGGAGGTTTAGGTCTTTCTGTCTTCATCGTTGCAGTTTTGAGAAGTTGCCATTACATATGCTCTTGGCATATCATCGCCATCACTTGTAGATAGTTCTGCTCCTCTCTAACTAACTATAAAGAGCATGGTGCTGAGCTATTCCAATGTGTCCTCGGTCGGGCAGTACATATTATATATGTGCTTGTCATTATCTCTTAAATGGGACACAACGCGCCAGCGACATCTGCGTGCCACAGCTGTTAATTCTTGGCAACGTGCTTTAGCTCTCTTCAGGGCTTCCCGAGAAGTCTACACTCTTTTACCAAAAGGTTGGTAGAATCTCTCCGCCATCCCGGGGTTACACTCATAAATTTCGTCTGTATGGGATAGCCAACGATGTAGTTGTCGCAATTACCAATGTGTGACCAATTCACTGCAACTTTTGCCTTTCTATCAACACGCTTCCCGGTACCTGGGTGCACGCCAATACAGCTCTTCGATTGAGATTGCGTTCGGTCAGAGTTCCATGATGACACGACGCAAAGATGAGACCTTTCATGTATCAGTACGTTTGAAGAAAGATGTCATAGTCTATTAAAGCCTTTTACGTCCACGAACCAAGGTAAAATAAAGGACGTCATCGATAAGCAGAAAAAAGGTTTTGGCTTCAAAATCTTTTCAAATTCTACCACTTTACAGTATGACATTTTGCTTAAACAATATCACCGCATATGTGGCTCTGATAATACCGATTAGTTTGTCTAGAATGCTCCTCCTGCACAAATCATTTCAGATGCAACCACTGTTCATGCTTTTTCTCGAAATCAATGGAGACTCCAAGGTGATCCGCAGAGAATCGATATGCAAACAACTTTTTCTCTTTCAAATTTTTCTTTGTATCGATAAGAAGCGCGAAGATACCACGCCAATTATCGTACTCCAGACTCTTCTTTGAAATTTTAACAATAATCCGCTACTACCAATGAATAGTTCCGCGAGGAGCTGATTCTGAGTAGTCCGGATTCCTAGGTGCCTAATTATATCACCGCGGGAGGCGAGTTTTCACCGATTATTATACGGCGAAATATTATGGAAGAATGCTCCCTTCACCTTTTATCCTGTTCATCCGCATGAATAAGGAGTCGACTGTTAACACCCTTGACCTGTCCATCCTGTAAGCTTTTTTGTCAGGCATCATACGGTTCTCAAATTTTGGCGCACCCTACCCTCCACTTCCTTACAGTCTCACTGTTATCGTTGTGGTCAGCAAGACCGTGTATTTTCATTATATGTCTAGGTAGCGTGCTGTGAGAGACTATCAAAATGTCATCTTTCACAAGCTTTTCCTGATCTGCAATCAATCGCTCTTCTTTCTTATTTGTATTGGAAGTTTCCATTGGTGCATAGTAAGTGGTAAGATGTCCCAAATCAGCTCCGGACAATGAATTTACGAATTACGGTTACCGTTTGCATTAGTTCAACAGCGGAATATAAAAGCGAAGGCCGCAAAATGAGAGGGATGCTCCCACAATGCTATCTTAAGGTTTGTATCGTCAGAACTTTCGTTCGATTCTAGAGGTCCTCGGTATTGTTATTGAGCGGTTATATGGTGATAGTGTTTCAATTCTAGATTTGGCGAATATTAATGAACTGAGGTTACTAAAAAGCATGCCAGTTATTAACTTAAGTACCACGTTCTCCGGTCTAGCAACTTCCTTGTTCACTGGCTCGTTAGGTGATGAAAACGTATGTAACCATCCCGCTCTCTGTTTCAACATTCTTAGGCTTTCGTTATCTTCGATATCGATTACAGCAGACAAGTAATACCGTCTTCGTTACGCTGGGAATAGATTCTCCATCTTCTGAGTCTTCAGCATCGCGAGGAGGTTCCCTAAACCACGTCATCTAATATGTCTATATTCGGTATTGAAAAAGAACACACAAGGGCAGGATATATAGTCCTGCCCTTGATAACCCGCCATCCCACGGAGTAGGGAGTAGGACCATGGCTTATTATTATTCTGTTAAGGGAAAGTCGCACCGCGTCCTTAAAGAACTATTGTGCCCCTTTTACTGGTTATAGTGTACATATTGATCATAGTGTCTCAAGCAGGCCTGTAATCGTTAGGAACTTTAGTATGTTCCCCACGTCCAGATGTTTCAGCTTTGCATCTGGTATTAAGTGTTCACCCAGATGTATCGACCTACTTTGCATAAGTGCCGGACACTGTCCCAGGACGTGCATAGAGGTTTCGTCCTTCTCCTCACAAAACCTGCAGGCAGTGTCCGTAGATATCCCTAGCTTCCCTAGGTGATAGTTCAGCCGACAATGACCAGTGAGAATTCCCACTATGATTCGGAGGTTCTTTTTGGTGAAGTTTAAGCAATCTTGTGTACGCATGGGTTCGTATCCCCCAATAAGCACCCTGGACTGCTCCATCGCTTGTAGGCCCGCCCAATATAGTTCCCTCAACTAGTTCCCTGCTGTCTATCTTGATCTTGATCCATCTGATTTGTGAGGGTTATAAACAAGATTTCCTTGTCCAAATAGCCACTCGTGAACTGAGACTCAGTGAAGGGTTTATAATGTGACATCTTAGATAGAATAGTCCATTATAGTATCTTGCTCTTTTCTTCCGGGTAGTGCGACTAGTGTTGTTGATCCAACTGAACTTGCTTCTTCGACAGTTTCACTTTGCAGTTATTCCAAGGGAGTTTTGAAGCTGATATCAGGAGGTGACTATGATTTCTACTTCCCCCCTTTCACTTGGTTTAGAGTTTCGTCACCAGTTGATTGGTTTTTGATAAGAAATGGTTATTCCCGCGGTTGAAGAGGTTTCTCTCTTTCCCCCGCTTTTTCTAGCTCTTTCGATAGCTCTCTTTTACCTCGGGTATGTTTGGTGCACCCAATCTATACCTGCTTGCTTTTCAGTACTTTCGTCAGTTACGCATGGGCTTAAGGGTGCTTCGTTCGCTTAATGACCAAAGTGTCGTGCAAGCACCTCATGGTTTCCAGGAGATATATCGTACTTAGCCACAGTGGAGTTTGTAATCGCGGGCGAGGAGTACTCTGATTGCTGCTAACATTGCTCGTCCAGAATAACTTTTGGTTTAGAGAGATTCAAAATGCTAAGCTTTAATATCTTTGTTTGCCGCCGTGCTGTGTAACCTAATGATCCTGAAGTGCTTCCCTATAAAATAGTGCCCTATTGGTTCCGGGTGGATTGACGTTCAGTTCCGTTTTTCTGTACCTATTATTGGTAATATTAACCCTAGCTGGATATCCTTTTTAGCTTGGGACCGTATTTCCAAGGATTGTTCTTTTCATCATCAGGAAAAGTCTAAATAACTCCGAGCCATTCGAACTACAACGAATCTTCCTTCCCCAATTTCTTGCCCATCGAATATCGATGCAATTATGTAAAAACAAACAACATCGTCCGACAATAAACTAGCAAAGTTGCTTCCAAGTCAGGAGCTAGCAGCAGATGTTGCCGGAATCCGTACATTCGACCTTGATGAAATATTGGAGAAATTAATATGAAACGACTCCCAATAAGCAATATCTTGTCCGCATTTCAGTAATGAATAGACCCGAGATAAACTCATGAATACACTCATACATCCGCACACAAATCGAGAGAACAAAAACGTATTTATATCAGCAACTGTGATCCTTCTTCACCCTGACGAAATCTTCGGTTGAATTATTTATAAATCGGGGCATTTCCCTTTGATATTCCAATCGAGAATATTTTTAGCCGCCCCATGCTTGCAGCACGAATAGATTGGATGATGATGGCGGGTATTGTCGGGGTACATATCGTGTCTGGATGGGTACTATGAGGGCATTAGTCCTTTGAACCTTTCATCTTGCCATATCGTCCTCGTGTTGCTTCCATGCGGTCTGTTCCTGGAACCGGGTACGAAGGAGCTGGTACAACGTTGTGCTTAGCTGCTCTGCTAAACTTCTCGCTTCCTGAATTCCTTTGTTAATGTTCACCTTGTATCACGGAAATTGTTATATCCGGATAAGCTTGCGGGTATTTTCTTTTTTTCACAGTTAAGTGCTTGTTAAGTTGAGATTACTAGGCAAGAAAATGGTATTTGATTTTCTTTTTGTTTCCAGTTCAGCAGACTCTGAGCAATTGAAGATTGATATTATTGCAAACTTTCCCGATGGAAGCTGGTTATTTGTCATCATCGAGCTGGAATTGATAGTTCGAAATGAGGTCGAGAGACAAAATATTGAAATCTTGACTCAAGATGTCCTCTCTATTCTCTTGCATAAGGAGCTGGCAAGGAGTAGAAAACCCATTAGCATCTGTATTTAAAGATATCCCTTTTAAATTGCTCCATTTTCCCGAAAGTGCAAATACTAAACGTTCTCGGAATGGGATCGACCAAATCATTGCAAGGGTACAAATCTGACTCCATACACGCACAGAGAAGCGTACGTGAAGCGACCATACTAAAAGTCCTTGAAATTATCCCCCAAAGATTTAGACGGGGAGGCGGAAAAAATAGCTGAGCCGAGAGCGAATAAACTAGCAGATGCTGTGATGATTCTGTAGGATTTTATGAAGCAAGTGCGACTGAACAGCTGATACATATATTACGGAAGTCCCTTAACGTTTTTTCCTCTCAGCGAATTTTGAGTTTTCTAAAGGCTTCGCTTGGATGTCTTCAATATGTGAGCACTTATACGTGGGGGCACTCATCCTCAGCGCAAAGACCACCAGTGTCCTACTCCCATCCATCTGTCGTTCCCCGGTCTGTAGTTGTCTTTTTTTAAACTCCACATAGTATAATGTCACCTAATCGAATATTCATGATATTTTATGGAAAGATATATTTTGTTAGCATGCATAGTGTGTATGCGTCCGAGGGCTGCCTGCCTTCTTTCAAGGATAAGGCAACGTAAGTTTCTCAGAGATGATAGTTGGTTATGCATGGGAGACAATAATTCAAAAATTAATTTGGGCATCCGGAAAAAAAATGATTTCATCCACGCGCTTGTAATGAGATCCCATCACCATCAGATACCAATTGTTGCATTTTTCCATCTGTTAAGGGCGTTGGAAATAGCAGAACATTTTCAGAAAGTTTTCCACTGATAACCTTACTTTGGCCCTCTTAGTCGGATACACACAGCGTACATTGTCGTTTTCTTGCTTTAATCCAGGGTAACGTACTGTTGTGAGCCTTTGATGACAAATGGCGGATATATTTTACCACACTTGGCGAGTATTACTTAAATCGAAGAAGGTTTCCTTGTTCGAAAGATTGACGTTGATTCGAAGATGTCCTCAAATTAATCGTACAGCGACTGTTATTCTAAATAAGATCCTCCTACAGGGTATTTGACGATATAATCAGTTTTTTGGCTGAACCAACCATGAGACAACAAATCACCAAAATGAACATGTTCTAAGATATATTTGGAAAAGTACTTTTGGGCTGGGTTATTTTTCCACTCGCTCTGACCGGTTCTGCTGTTTAGGCATTCCATTGTTAACATGTTCGTTCTTCAGTGATAGACAGATTTTGATGACGGGACTATTAATGATATTTAGAGCAATCTTGATAGTTACGGCTTTAACTAGGCCATCAGAGACGGGGATTTTACGGCTCGAACGTGACTAAGATCAGGAGGGTGTACACCTTTCGATGTTTTATAAAGGAAGATTCCCAAGAGACCGGTTAGTCCGATTTGATAGGCGAAGATTCACATGGATAAGGTCAAACTCTTCCAATCACTGGGCCTTAAAAACCCTAAGACCCTTGTGGATCATTTTGAGGTGGTCAAGGTACGAGAACCTCAGGTGAACAACCAGCCTTTCCGTGTCCATATTCTAAAGGCTGCTGAGAGTAGGGCGGATAAACATGCAGTACTCGACGTGCACCCCAGCTAATCCTTTGATCTTTCTCCCAAATTTCGACATCGCATTGGTACAGAAATCTTAGCTCGGGGGAAGCCGAATCATTAAAGGACTGAAAAGTTTAGGTTGGTGCCATATTCTTCAAATAAATTTGATTGCATTTTTTATTTGTTCAAATTATCATCCTCCTTCATTCATCCTCAAAGAATCTCTGTGGCTTTTGGGCAAAAAATGGGAACAAGTGATTTTTACAGTCACTTTTTCAATCCAATTTCTTTCCCTATAGATAGTTTTCAAAAGACCGGAATAAATGATAATCTGAAGGTGTAACGGCCAGGGCTATACGGGGAGTGGGTCAAAACTTCCCAGCCAACCTCGTCCAGTGTTGTACGGTGGCCAAAATGTATGTGGTCTCGCGTTGTCCTGCTGAACGTAGACGGCACGGGGCTTACATGATCAATTTTTAGCTCCTGGACAGTCTCACGAATAATTTTTTTGTACTTTTTCCACTATTTCGTTGACTTTTGCCGTGATTGATCGTCCAGAGTGAGGTGCATATTTGATATCGAAATTTCTCGAACTCAAATACTTGAAACATCGTTGTTCTGTTGTTACAATTCCGTCACCATTAACTGGACAAATTTTTTCATGGGCTTGAGAAGGATTCTTGTCTTTCAGGAAGTAAAGCTTCAAAATATCACGAATTTCTTGCTGGAGAACTGTGAGGGGTTGAGCGAGTTCCCTGATATCACCCTACTAACCAACAATGGGACCTTCAGTGTCTGATCTGAAATGCTTCTGAGATCAAAGTTGTATACTGTTCAGTCTGTATTTCATCATCTAGGTCCCTAATCCTTTTGGTGAACTCTGGAGAAACGGTTGGAGGAAGTGTGGTTAAGTTATCAGGAATGAATTGTCCGATGTTTGCAATGGTAACATTAGTACGGGGACGGACTAGTGTCAAAGGTCAAGAGTCTAAAAAGGGCATTCGAAACAACCTTTCGTTTCCCAGGAAGGTGTTTAAAATCTGTTATACACAAATACTGGCAGCCATACATGAATTATTTAAAGAGGTACAATTCAGGCATTAGGACTTTCATGAAGCAGGCATGGCCAGAGTGTTGTCAGAACATTGAAATCAGGCTCAGTGCTATTCTGGTCAAGAAACAAATGATTCTATCTTTTCTTAAAAGGTCGAAAGGTTCCTGAACGGAATCGACTCGTAAGATCCTGGAGCTACTAATCTAAACACACTTCCCCGCCAGCGAGGAGCACCGTGAGTCATAACCCCGCCTAGAGGTTATGTAGTCCCAGCCGTGAGAGATCAAAATCATGTTACTGAAAAATTAAGAAAATAGCTTCATGCGTGACTTGTAAAGATTTATCGGAGTATCGGAGTGTATTTCATTCCGATATGTATCACGTTAAGATATGCGAGTGGTATTCATACAGAAAGCAGACGGTCAAGGCTATCGAGTGCGCGAAGACCTTTTTACCAATCACCCTCAACTCTTTCATGATACACCGTATCCTGGACATCTACTTAATGACAATCATAGTGAGTTTGCCCTATTTTGAATCTGTCGAATCAACTGAAACCGCTCTTCATGGGGTAATTACTATAGTTGAGCAGTCACTAGACAGCCTAGTTTGTTCCCTATTGAGAGAATATTTAACAGGATGAGTGCCGCACCCATTAAGGAGGCGCTAACCAGAGCAGGATTAAAGAGGTGTCTTATGCATTGGAACCAGAATAAACCAATCTAATTTGGGGGCTAGCCGCTTGACTAAAATTGACGGTATTTCCCACCAAGCCAGGGATACCCCATTTCTACCTTCTTATAAAGAAATGGAATGGAAGATTCGCACTTTTCCCCAATGTAAAGTAATTGGGTGTGATTCAGGATCCTAAGTTAAATTGGAGACTGAACACAGAACTGAGAGTTGGAAAGGCCTTTATAGTCAGGATGTACACAGTCATACGTCTCACCCAATGTAGGGTTCTATCGCATGATAATTGCCACAGAACAAGAAAGAGAGTAGAATCAACCTTAATAGGATTGAATAGGAACCGAAGACAGATGCTCTGGATATATTCCTGCACCTCCTTCCCCTAGACTTCCACATTGAATGCCCTGTTGCAAGCAGTGCTGTCAGATTACGTGAGTGCGGATGTTGGTCAGTGTAGCCCCACGGACAAATCAACATCCTAGACAAACTCTAGGAATTCTCGGATCGGTTGCCTCTACACGAAAGTCAAACTTCAAGGGGAATTTGGTTGCGGGTTTCCCATTTACGACAGAGTGGAAGACTGACGATGTGTTGCAAGGTTATAACATAGTATTTTTCACCCATGGATTAAAGATTATCTTTGGAATCGGTGTGAGAGTTTTATTGTATACGAACGATATATTCGACTGCCAGACTGGGCACCTCCTACAGTTGCGGAGAGAAGGGTGAGACCCTCAGACACTTTCTTTTTGATTGCCCCTCTCTAGCTAAAGCTAGACTGCAGGAACTAGGCAAACACAGAAAAAATATCACTGGTTACAGGGTGGGCGAAGCTGTTATCCTTCGTAGATCCTGCGGGCTAGCTCTGAAGATCTAAGCCGACTTCATCGGGTTCACTTACCCTTCCCGCAGCCGTCACGGCCTTAGGAGTTCGTAGCATCCAAATGGTGCACCACAGCACTAATTGGGCTCCTACCTTTCCATCTACTCATATTTATGTATATCTTTGTTGGCCCTAAACCTTTTTGCCTTTTGTTCGTGCTGCGTTCCGTATTCAAGATTCCAAATTGTTGCCATAATGTTTTCATTAACTGCTACTTATTCGTGGGACGGCCTTCTGTATTATCATCTGGAACTTCAAAAAAATTGCCCGAGTATGAAATTGCCGGGTTTAGCGCTATAAAATTGTTAGGGCCACTGCTGTTCTGTACTAATGCCCTTGGATTTGTAGATTTCAATTTGTGACTACCAGCTATTTTTTGGCGATGAAGTACCCTTTCAGCTTTTTAGTTTCTTTTCCATTACTGCATATAATAGATATAGTACCAACATAGTCGACACCACTTTGTGCAGCAGCTTCCCTAGACGGACATGATCGCTATCAGCTGCCTGCTCATTTTGACTTTTACTCCAAAAAGCTTCCTTATTCAGGACTTGACAGCAGCCTTTTACGATTCAATTTTCGCGTATTTTATTGAGGACCTACTGGGCTCCTCCACAAAGTGTTAAGTGAAGATGATGCTAAAAAATATTCTGCTGGAAATGGAATGGTTTCCTAGTTGTCGTAAAAGATGATTAAAAGGGATTGAGATTCGTGGCCTAGATAGCTAACCTCGCTAACTCTCAGAATTGATCGGAAATAGCTACCAGGGTTTTGAGTTGAACTAATTTTTCGGCTATGAACTTTTGATTTCTTAAACGATTTATGATTGCATTGTAGAATGTGTGATGGAATCGAAGCTGCTTGACTGCCCACCTTGAGCCAGAATCACTGAGATATAGGCTGGCGTTAAACAAATTAAGATGGTAGGACTCTGTGGAGCGCTCTACCCCATTTTGCGACACTAGACACACCCTCACGACATGGAGACCGGTTTCATAAAGTATATTCTGGTTCAAGATGAGCAGCCCTTTAATCGTGTAGTGCTAAGTACCAATGGATACTTCCTGCGCAGAGCAGAAAAAGTCTTTCTACGGGCAACTCAATACAAATCTAGGAGACCTAAACCACCATTAAAGTGTTATTGCGATCGAAGGGGTCATCTGAATACCAACACCTTGCTTGGGCACGGAGAAACACGGTATTGATGCGCGTTGTCTTTGGTCTTCTAATAGTCAGTTGACCCTTTTCATAATAAGCAATTCCCTGTGGTTTACTGAGGAAATGTTGTACGAGACGCGGCGTCAACTGCATTGGAACTACTCATCACGTAGTTCGATTGAATGAATTGGGAATTCGATTGTATTAAGCAGAATGGATTAGCTTGTGAATCGACTCGAAAAAAATGGTGAAATCTGCCCAATAGTAAGGTTTGATGGGAGACTATCCAAGTGCCTCCAATGCAGATGGTTTTGGGTAGTGCTGAGGTGAAAGAGCATGTCTCCAAGGAAGCTCGAAGAAAGGTCAAGTTAGATATACAGCACAGCGAGTGCTGCTTCAAAAAACTTCTCGCAGAGATGAATATATAAAGCCACAGGGAAGCGCCCACAGGGTTTTAATAGGAGAATTCAAACTTCGGGCTGCTCCGCTAATAAGGGTTTATTTCTGCAGGAGAACAGGGGCGGCAACAGACTCTAGAGGCTTTATCTTTGTAATACCCACAGTAACAAAATGAAAGAAGTACTGGAGATCAGGCTGGGAGACCGAAAAGCGTTGGGCCTTGACTGTATATCATACAAAGCCCTAAAGTTGCCTGTTAAAATCGTAGTTGTTTGAGGTATGCTTGGGACGCGGATGGATGGATACGTCAAAAGCTAGTATTGTTGTCTGTAGCTGGTAAAGCTCTGGACGAGCCATCCTCCTACTGATCCATATGCCAATTGAATATTATTTATTATTATTTTGGAACGAATTATTTATAATAGATTACCCCCTGCTGTAGAGAGTCTGGGATGCTTATCAGATCGACAATTCGAAATGGCAAGATCTACTACCGACTTGCTTGGCTGAAAATATAATGCACCCATGAAGTGAAGTGATTACCCTCCTTATGCAAAATGCATTCAACTCGGCTATTTGGTCTCGAGAGTTGATTGGTGTACCCAATTTCTTAGCTGCGCTTGTCAGTAGCTATCTGACAGAAAGAATGATTAGGTACAACATAGAAAATAAACCCAGGGAATACATTGACTCTGCGGGTGTTCCAAAGGGCTCTGGACTGAAATCACTATAATGATAACATGAATAACGATGCCCTTAATGTTGCTAGGGAGTCCATGATAATGGGTTATCCCGACAACATAGTGGTGTGGTGTTGTATTCATCTGGATCAATCACTGCTATAAAGAAGGTGGCTGAAAATGCATGTCTTGCAGAGGCGGTATTTATTACGAATTGTTGGAAGGAAACACTGCCCACATCCGAATTAGGAACCATGTCATCACTGCAAAACCAGAAATCAGGAGGGAGAACAGGTGCTAGGTCGAATTTCAACAGGCATTTGCAGCATCCCTGCATTAAACCGTCCAACTTGAAGGGGTGATGTGAAATGCTAGAGGCAGGCCATGGGGTCGTAGGTTGTTAATAGTTTTAGTGCTGCGATCTATATTGTCCCACGCAGCGCCAGTTTGGGGAGCTACATATCACTTGCAACGCTTAAAAGGTGGATGCGATATAGAGCAGGACCCCTTTCCTCGTCTGATCAGCACGTAAAAAACGGCGAAAAGGAGAAAGCGTTAAGCAGAGGAACGGGAGGAAAAGGGGTGATGGATCCATAGATTGGTTTCCTACATCTAGATGTAGAGGCAGAGAAAACATGGTGAGACAAACTATGGTCTTATGTTGTATGGGTTTAAGTTAGACAGCTCACCTAACTGTCCTAGTTGCGACGACGATTAGACGATCCAGAGCATGTCTTCTTCAATTGCCGTAAAGTCGTCGAGAAAAAAAAAAGTATGGTCTTGGGGTTTAATTGGGCAAATGCTTGGGTGTTAGAAGGACTGCAATGTAGTTGACCACATAGGCGGTGAATTCAGCGTAGGTTCAGCTGAGGCAGACTAAATCAGAAAGTAGTGGCTGCGAGTACGGTTCCGCGGGGAAAAGCATAGAAGTTGCGTGGTGGTATGAGGGGCTACAAATATTCCTCTCTGGAAGTCTTTTGAAGAGTTACATTTTCGAAAAAAAAACTTCCAGCCGAGGAGTTGGTTGCATTTTCAATAGAGCCACATGGGATTTAGATGTAAGCAGCCTCTTGATCGTACCGCCTGAACCTTGCATATGAGTATTTATCAGTTGTGGAAGCGCATCTTCTGATGCATTACGGAATTCAGGCTAGTATTAGCCTCATCTCCGGAGCCGAGTGGTTAGAGCACAGGGCTGTCGTACGAAAGGTCGCGGTTCAAATCTCACTGGTGGCGGTGGAATTTGTATTGTGATTTGACGTCGGATACCAGTCGACTCAGCTGTGAATGGGTACCTGAGTCGAATCAGGTTAATAATATCGGGCGAGCGCAATACTGACCACATTGCCTCATATAATATACTGTAGTGTACCGTTACGGTCTTGAATGAAGCGCTTTAACACGATTCAAGGCCTTGATCCAATATGGATTGTTGCGCCAACGATTATTATTATTAGCCTCATCTAAGCAGCGTAGATAGTTGCTTACGGAGTGCCATTCATCTTATATTGAATTCTTCGTCGATGGTCTGTTTCCAACCCGCTTTTCCTGAAGCATGATATTTCCAATAGCAGTTCCCGTCTTGTCACTTTTTTCTTGATTTCCGAGATCACACTTGTCTTAAATGTGAATGCCTCATTAAACGGCACTGAAGCGAAATTCTCGATTATTTATGGCAATCACCTGAATTGCTGAAATATGATAAGCAGTTTGAAACCTCCTTTGTTGAGTACAATTATGGGGTCTTGTTGTAATTGACTAACCTCTTCATCACCGGACAAAACGTCGTCAAGCTAAAAGTGCCCTCCAACGTTTTGGGAAAAGTCAATCGTTTGTCATTCGTTAGTTGATGTAGGGTCTTAGCAGCTAGGAATGGGATACTGTTCTGCCGAATATATGCATACATGTTGATCCGCGTTAATAATACGCTTATACGTTCGTTGAATAATGTGACTTTCCCGAGGGAACGGTTGTTGACGTATTGAACATATTTTCAAAGGTATTTGTTCTGCTTTCTGTTGTAAAGACTGCATGCTGAGAAAGATAGTAGTTATCCATTGCTCAGAAGGAACCCGGAATGGGAGGGGCAAAAATGAGGATTGCGCGAAAAGCGGTCCACACGCCTTTCCAGACGTGAAAGTGGTTTTAACCAAAGTGATCACGTGCTGATCGAACGCCGCCATCTCTCAGCCTTGATAAATGTAAGTATATATAGGGGGCCGATATAGACTCGGACCACTATCTCGTTGGCATAGTGTTCTGAACTCGAATTACGGCATCAAATATAATACCCTCTGACAATCAAGTGAAAGTGAATACTGAAGCCATCCGCAACACAGGCTTCCGCAACACCTATAAGAGAGAAATGAATGCCGCAACAATCGCAGTCAACAGAGATCCTGGAGATGAAGCATCAACAAATGATTTTCATAACCACCTGAAGAAAGTTATCTTTGATACGGCCACAAACATCCTTGGCCCCAGCCGCAAAAAAAGTCGGAACGGCTGGTTTGACGATGAATGTAAGCTAGCAACTGAACGGAAGAATGCTGCATACCGAGTAATGTTGCATTCTCAAAGAACGCGGGCACGCGCAGAGACTTATTACGAACTCCGTCGAGCGGAGAAGCGACTTCACAGACAGAAAAAGGAAGCGTGGGAGAATCAAGAAGTCTGTGAACTAGAAAAGTGCAGGGAGCAACCGCACCAGGCGCGGAAGTTTTACCAACAAGTCAGCAGGATGAAGCCTTATACACCTCGATGCTCATCCTGCCGAGACAAAGAGCGAAATCTGATTTTCGACAGAATGGACATATTAGAGCGATGGGTTGAGTACTTTGATCAACTACTGAACAACCAGAACATCGGCGAGTTGGAGGTCCGTCTACTGAACACAACGGACAAATACTGCCACCACCAAGTATAGGAGAAACAGTCCGTGCAATTCATCGGCTTAAAAACCGTAACTCACCAGGAGCCGATGGAATTACAGCCGAATTAGTTAAATATTGAGGCGACCAGTTACACCAAGTGGTTCATCAACTTGTGCTCAAGGTATGGGACAGCGAATCAATGCCTGGCGATTAGCAATGAGGCATTATCTGTCTCATACATAAAAAGGGAGATATCATACAATGCAGCAATTATAGAGGTATCACGTTCTGAGTACCATCTATAAGATATTCTCCTCTATCCTGCTAGGCCGGATAGCCCCATACGCCTAGAACATCATTGGCCCATACCAAAGAGGCTTCACTCCAGGCAAATCAGCAACAGATCAGATTTTCTCTCTGTTGGAATATGGACAACAATTGCACCATCTATTCATCGCAGCATAGCCAGGGTAAAACTGTACACGGCCATGAGAGAATTCGCTATCCCGACAAAATTGATAAGACTGACTAGGTTGACCCTGACCAATGTACGAGGCCAGATAAAAGCAACAGAATCAGTTTCAAGACCATTCGACATCAACAACGGTCTACGGGAGGGGGGGGATGCGTTATCATGCGTTCTCTTTAACCTGGCCCTGGAGGAAGTGATCCGTGATGCTGTAGTAAATGCAAGAGGTATGATTCTCTTTAAGTCCACCCAACTACTGGCCTATGCTGACGATATCGACATCATGGGAAGAACGACCGGAGACGTGCAAACTGCCTTCATCCAGATCGAGCAGGCGGCGATTGGCGCAAGATCTTGGGCTGCACATCAATGAAAGCAAGACAAAGTATATGGTGGCAACGTCAGCCCCGAAAACCAACCAATCAACAACATCAAACCGCACTGGTCAAAGAGGAAGAATAAGGATAGGAGAATGCAACTTTGAAACCGTTGATAATTTCTCCTATCAAGTGTCGAAAATCACAACCGATAATAGCTATGATGATGAAATCCGCCCACGGTTGCTGTCAGCCAACGGAGCTTATTTCAGCTTACGAAAACTGTTCCGCTCGGAACGTCTCACCATAGGTTCACAGCTCTTACTGTACAAGACAACGATCATACCAGTCCTCCTGTATTCCTTGGAGACGTGGGTTCTTAGCAAGAAGAATATCGAACTCTTGGCCGCGTTCGAGAGAAGAATCCTCGGAAGAATTTTTGGCTCCTACATGAGGATGGACGATTCCGTAGCCTACATAACAACGAAATCTATGAGCGATATCATGGCCGTCCAGTTTTGGATAAAATCCGGCTCAATAGGTTACCGTGGGCGGGTCACTTAATCCGTATGGATCAGGATGATTCAGCCCGGAAAGTCTATAAGGCCAATATCTATGGTATAAAAAGAAGACGAGGCAGACCTTGCCTGATATGGAGCGATGGCGTAGGTCAGGACGCTAGACAGCTTTTGGGAATATTGAATTGATGGACCTCGGCGCAAAACCGGGATATCTGGAGTTCCTTATTGAGACAGGTGTAGACCGGATACCGGTTGTTACGCCGTTGATGATGATGATGATCTATTTACGTTATGTTTTCCTTTTATTAATATTCCATACGATATTCCTTCGCTTCTTAAGGGTTAAGGATTGATACTTGCTACATTGCGTCTGGTGATCCTTATGTCACATGTTGCATTTAGTAACAGCACGATCTTCCAAAGTTCTAAAGCCACTGGTTAATAACCCCATAAATGTTGACAACTCCAGCCGCCAAGTGGTGCCCTTCCCTCAACTCTTGATTTAACTTTTAGGAAATCATAAAAATCTCTGTGTAGATTTGAGGACGTCACTACATGTGACTATAGCCCTCTTCGAACATGGTGATAGTAGTTCGTTTCAGCTGTATATGCTCTGGAGACGCGGATGACTGATCATTCTTCCCTCCATCGCCGTGAGCTTCGAAACCGTTGACCGCTGCCTGGAAGTTAGTGAGTATATTCTCTGTCTGCCCATACTTCTTGCCGACTTCTCCCGTTCAAGTCAAGTAAGGTTCGCTTCGGATATTCTCATCAACCATCACCTACATATTGTTGCACAACTATTCACAGCATTGAAAACCTTCTCTGGAAGTCATTCCACTGATGCAGTTTTTCGGCCCCCGTAGTCAGATTTGTGGAAAGAAGGAACGTTAGGCTTGAACCATTTAAAATGTTCATGTTCTCGTAAACATTTTGAAAGCACATTAAAATTAAGGCAATAAAAAAATTGATTGCATACTGAATTGCTCGGAACGCTTCAATGCATGGGTTATCCGGAGTAAGCGGGGTAATTTAGCAAACAGAAAAATGCTTGGCCTTTTCATCCGTAACTTGTTCCCTACATTCAAGATAATTTCATTTTATATTTCATTCAAAACAAGGCTTCTCTGCAAGCGTATCCTCACAAGGTAATCCCCTGCCCCAACTACTTAAAACTTCAGCTTTCAAAGAATGCTCCCAGCAAATATTTTAATGGGAGCCCAAAGCACTCATGCTCTACATGATTGCTTCGTAAATCATCAAAAAAAAAAAACTGTTGCCAGAAATTAATAAAGATAAAATTTCAGGCCTACTACAGATGAGGTGGGGGGCAAGGAAGGTCAAGGGGATACTGCACGTGCCGATTAAAGAGACGAAATGTGTATCCACCTTTCCTTGCAATGCCAAACAACATATTTTTAATGAATACATTTTTCAAATTTCTGAATAAAAATTTTTTTCCATTAGTGTATCCGCAACGGAGAATCCTTAACCAAATAGCATTACTCGAAGCACCAGTCCCTTGGCAGCAGCATACACTCGGGTGGCTCAATTTTCATTACGATTTATATTATATGCAACAGACGTGAACGAGGGTTTGTAAAAATGTAACTCGGGTCCGTTTCGTAACGAGACGGAAAGCCGCTTTTTTGCTTCATACCACAAAGTATTCGCAACTCTCTCCTAGGAGTCGCTGCCCTTGCCCTCCACCCCAATGTCCTTGCATGAATAATTATGAAAGTCTAGAGAATTATATATCAATGTTATGAACTCCATTTAGGCTGGATCTCGGCCGCCTGAAAACGGGGAGGTGGAAAACAGAGGGGCAGACGACACAATCTTAAATGAAAAAAAGGATCGCCTGGGAGGAAATTCGCCTGTGAAATTCGTGACATTTTATTTAATTTGTTGTCCATTATTCCGGGCTGAAACTCTATTTACAGCATTTGCCAGATATAGGGCGCTAGGAGCAGAATAGAATTAGAATGATTAGAGCTCAAAGTAGAGTTTTAAGGATGAAATGAGGCTACTTAAGGATATTATTACGTTAAGCCCGTAGTCGTGCCACTAGCCTGGTACCAATTGTTTGACGAGGATGCCGTGGATTGTCCCTTTGTCTATTCGTTCGTGGTAATGCTCTCTACTTGAAGTTCTCCAAGAACAGAAGGTTAAACTCAAAGTTGAAGAAAGGACTAACCCCTATTTGCTTTCGAAAACTACAATCAGAAAGTAGAATTCTCACGCAATTCGAAAAGTGTGTTCAAACTCTTAACGGACGTTTCGACACTAAGCGAATTGTCCTTTTTCACTAATCGAAAGAGTGCTTCCATGCGAGCTGAATATCAATTTCTGCAGCACAACTCAAGGACATTTATACCTAATCTTATTTGCAACTCACACTGTTTCACGACTCCAAGGGTTCTTACCAAAAACAATAGAACAACATAAAGATCGAGACAAAGACGCGACGAAGAAAAAAACGGCATAATTGAAGACAACATAGTCAACTTCACTCTTAACGCTCCAGTAATTTCGGAGATATCAAGAGCAAAGCAAAGTTACAAGAAACTTCATTATGTCCTTGCCATTCATCCGGTATCCTTTGGAACGGCAGAAAGGAAAGACATAAACTACGAGAAAATAAAGTAGGACAGAACTGGCTAGTGAAAAACTTAGACAAAGGTCAAGCCCCGAACGGAACCAACTTAAACGGATGGGGTGAGGTAAATTATCGCAGTGTATCTACCCGAGGAGCAAGAAATCAGATAATTGAATGTAGGCTAAGTATATATCTGGAAGGATAACAGACTTAAGACGGACTAGAAAAGAAATTGTGTATTTGGAGCATTTGCCAAGTGCGACAAATCATTATGGCACGTTTTTGCACCTTTTTTAATGGAATTCCAGAATGGACAAGAAAGTCACACCGTTTTAACCAGTCACACTCAGGACATAAATATGAATTCAACATATTTAATGTATATAAACAAATAATGAAAAAAGATGGTCAAAGATAATTAAAATCTTGGTGAGTCCGGGAAAATGGAACATCAAAGATGCATCGGATTTTTTTTATCAGAGATAGAGCGAACATCTGTTCGCATGTCGACATAAATTGTTAATGTGCTTTTATACATCGGAAAGCTGTGATTTCTCTTTCGGGCTGTGGATATCCAGTTCACTCAGAGTTTCCTTTCTTTGTTTAAAAGACACTTCAAAAGGATTGACATTCGTGGACGACTTTTCGCTACCGATTGTTCCCAAAATTCTCATTTTACAGACTGCATCATAAATTTTAAATATGAGCTATTCTCTGTACCTGTCGCACAGTGTTAAAGAGGTTTACCGAATTCAAAGGTACCTGGACTCCCTTCTTTATCCATCCTATAAAATGTTTGGAACTGTTAGGTTCCACTAACTTTTACTTACTTTTCAGCGTTTTTATATTACAGGTATTACTAAAACTTACACCTCTCGTGATTCTAGTGGAAGCCCATTTGCCAGTTTGCTTGTCGTTATACTGTCCTTAGTACTATATAAGGCTCCTGCTCGAACATTACCTTGTTGTGGTGGGGGAGCCGGCAGTAATATACTACACCATTAAGGGAGTCCAATCATGAATATGGAAACTATGAATTTTAACTCTCCAAGCGGTAACAAGTCGCATATTTCGAATCTGCGTTCATAAGTAATCGTGGTCGAGGCGCGGGCCGAATTCATGTCGTCCTACACAGAAATCTGTAAAAGGTATGCTCCCCGACTCAATGGAACGGACAGTTAGTATCTACGGAAAAGACAGCCACAAAGGAAAATATGGCAACTGTTAGCTTGGAGAAACTAGAAAGTCGACTGCGGCCGGCCCGTCCAAAGTACTACAAGCTAAATCTATCCATAAACGAAAGAGAGAAGCTCGGGATACGGGAACTTCAGCCACTCAAGAGGAGGAACTACAGGCTGAATCCTCCCTGTCACAACTTTATTGTTCACCCTTACCGGGAAGAGCTGAAGAAAGGAAAGCTGATGACGTGGACGTTATTCATTTCACGCCAATATATTGAAGTGGACCCAAGCGGCTCAAACACGCTAAACCTAGCAAGATTCCAAGCCGGCACTTGAAAAGGCACTGCTAACGAAGGTGCAGTACCTTAGGAATGAAGATGTGGATGTGGCTGCACTGGCAGAGAAATCGGACGCAAGGAAGTAGAATCTTCGGTGCAAGGTGGGGAAAATCTGGTAACCCTGGTGCGACCCACACTGGATGCACCAGATTCCTCTGCCAACGGTAATGCGTTCCCACACCAGGGACTGCATTTAGAACCGGTGTGTTGGGAGGTGATCAAATCGGCGAGAGATCTTAAAGAAGCTGGTCCCTCCCATAGGAATACACGAACGCGGGAAGCCAGAGGACGTATGCTCAAGCTGCTAAATGTCAGAGAGCTGATTTACCATTCTCCGGGAGTGCCTGTGGTAAAAATCCTGAAGCCTGGAAGGAAGCCAAGGTTTAAAAATCAAAGAGTCATTTGGAGTGCATTCAAAGTGGCTTAAAGTGGCTCCACCAGGTAATGCCGTCTTTGAGTTCTAGCGGTCGGCGCAAGTTCACTATTGTTAGTACTGAGCTGCCTAGGGCAGAACATGTCCGATATTGGTTACCTGGCCCTCGACGGAAGACAGGGGACGTCATCCGCGTCTTGGGTGAACAGAACCTTGGCATGGACTTGAGACACTGGAGGGTAAAATTTATTAATGGCAGGTAGGACAAATCTTCTAACGTGGAGGGTTTCAGTTTGGTATTCGAACTGGACTAAAAGAGTTTGAGTGTGTTCAGGGGCAGTCACTATATGGTGCTTTACTTTTTCCTAGTTAGATTGAAATTCAATCATATCAGAAAACTGTAGAGCATCACCTCTATTTTGAGAGCGAAGAACAATGATT
This sequence comes from Hermetia illucens, assembly GCF_905115235.1. Taxonomy (NCBI): domain Eukaryota; kingdom Metazoa; phylum Arthropoda; class Insecta; order Diptera; family Stratiomyidae; genus Hermetia; species Hermetia illucens. The sequence continues at coordinate 42,008,502 of NC_051852.1, forward strand.
GTCTTTGACTCGCATAAGATAGAGCAGATTGCAGAATCTTCGATGCGCCTTCCCACTATGAAGCTGTGCACGGAGGATGGTGTATACAGTGGCAAAACCCAAGTATGGTGAAGGAACTACAGAGTGAATTCTATCTGCTAGTAACTTGGACAAAGTTCAATGAACTTCTTAGCAATAAAGTACAGCTCCTCAGGCGACTAAGGGCCTCGTTGGCGCTTGAAAGTGAATTCAAAATTGCATACTTTTAGAGTACTATGAGGAGGCTTGTTTTATTTCCCGAGACCAAAGCGGTAAAGCGGTTCCCTTGTGCAACCGGGAACTGCAAAAACTCAGGAAATCAACCAGTTGACTTCTGAACAGTGATTGTAAAAGCAATAATAATGAAGACTGGTTAAACTTCCGGAATTCACAGCGTGAATGTAAGAGACGCGTTAAGTGTTCGAAACGAGATTACCTCAGACCGTACTGTAAGGAACTTGAAGTCGAAAGAAAGATTTCAAGGCGTGAAAGAGCCCTTAAAAGTGATCAGTCGACCAAGTTGGATTCTTTTAGAAAACCCGAAGGTGCTTTCACGAATTCTAGACTGGAATCAGTGCAGACCCTCTTTTAGGTACACCATCTGGAAAAACTGGTGAGAGAATTGGAAGAGGGAGAGTTGACGGTTCTGGCATCCCCTTAAAAACGAAAGTGTTGCAAGGTAAACTGGAGCACTGTGAAAACGGTTGTTACCTATGACAAGGTGAGAGCTGCCATACTGTCATTTGAACACTTCGAAGCGAAGGTGTAGATGACATCTATCCAGCAATATTAAAGGAAGGTATGGAGCGATTGCTAAGAGATATTTTTCTTGCATGTCTTGTTTTCGGCTATGTATCTCCCTCTTGATAGAACGTTAGGGTAGCCTTCATACCGAAACCTGGGAAAGCTGACTATTCTAATCCATAGACCTTCAAACAGACCAGCTCTACATCATTCTTGCTGAAAGGTTCGGAAAGACTAGTTGAGCGTCAAATTCGTGGGAAGGTGCTTAAGTCGCACCAACTTAGTGATAACCAATATGCTTACAAGGGTGGGAAATCCTGTGACTTTGCTCTTCATTCTTTAGTTTCAAAGATAGAGGATGCAACCCTGTAGGGTGAGTACGCGATGGGGGTGTTTGTGGAGGTTGGAGTGGCGTTTGATTGTGCGCCTTTCCAAAAACGTAATGCCACCAGGGCGCATGTTGTGATGATACACTAATTAAGTGGGTCTATGCTTTGAAAATGCAGAGATTGCTGTGTGCTGAAGCGGGTGTAGATCGTTATCTAACAGCAGAAGCAACGAAAGGCGGGCCTCAATGAAGTTTTTTATCGCCACTTCTGTGGAGTATGCTAATCGACTAATTTTCAAAATGCAAAATTTGCCAATACATGCTCAAGTTTATGCTTATGACATGACTGTACTTGGTATTCTAGAGGTAAAGATGAAGCGAGCTTTTACAGCTTATGTTCTGTTTAGGCGGACCTTTGTCACTGTGGGTTAAGATAAGACAAAAAAGTTTTCGCCGTAAACTAGCCGCACTGCAAAGAAATGTGTGTCTGGGAATTAACGGTGCCATAAGCGTGGCAGCTGGCCTAGCTTTAAATGCATTATTCAATTTGCGGCGCTTGGATATATTTATTCAAAGCACCAAAGGACCAAATCTATAGGAAACAGTGGACGTGGGAGGCACAGAGGATTGGGACAGTTACTGGCAGAACTGAATACAGTTCTGATAATTCCTTTTGATTCTCGGGTCCCCATATCTGTTTGGTAGAAGATGTGAAGTTACTCTGAAACGTGGAGAGGGAAACCCCAGGGGAATGTGTGATGAGTTATACGGAAGTCTTCTACACCGATGGTTCAAAAACAGAACAGTGTTCTGAAGCCGCATTCTACCTCTGGAATAAAAATGAGAAGTGAGCCTTTTGGAACAATATTCAACCGTTTTTCAAGCTCAATTATTGCGATCTTAAGGGCGGCAGGGGCATCATAATCTGCAGTGGTAGCCAATCTGGACTCAGAGCATTGAGGAATTCGTTCAATTGCATTCATTCAGCAATGCGGAAACCGTTTGAACTCTATCTCTAAATTTAATATGGTGAAGCTACTCTGGGTATCTGGTCACTGTGGAATTAAATCTCGGATGCTTAGCAAAAGATCGTTAGCAACCCCATGACAAAGACACAAATGCCAGCGGTTGAACCGTTATCTATTGAAACCCATAATCATCATCATAACCAATAAATTGCTGTTGATAAAATGCTGATTAATGGTGGTTACCGAGGTTATCCACCAGCTCACGTAACATAATTTTCCCATTCTCTTCCTTGCATTGTATATAAATGGTTGAACTTACGGTTCATTCTCTTTTTCTCTAGCCTGCGTCCCGTTCGCAAATGGGGTTAGCTTGCCATGATCGGCTGTGCCATTTTGTTGTCATTTGCCTGATCTGTATACTGCCCCGAAGTTTTCAAATTATCATCCAGCGTATCAAGCTAGCGTCCCTTTGATCGGCTTTTGGTCGTCTCCCATCGACTTGTTCAGATCATTCTTGGCAAGTGAATTATCGTCACCATACCTTCGAAGATATCTGGAAATTTTTCCACGATTGGTCCCATGATTAAGGCATGTTACGACATTTGTCTAACGTAACATCTTCGTCCCCATTACTTTGAGGCGCAATTCATTGTCCTTTTCAGTCGGCCAATACATAGAACCCCGACAGACAGGGCAAACGAAACTGCGGATTTGAGACGTTCGTTGATGCGTCGATTACAAAAAAGTTGAGGAACGTAACTTCACCCACGTTGGGTTGATGCGTGAAGTAATTTCACAATGCAGTTCTCCATTGCTTGATAGCATTGACCCGAGATATTTAAATCGCTCAGTTCTGCCACTGACAGTGATAGTGCCTGTTTCATGGGGACCAGTCGACAGAAATTCTGTTTTATTCAGATTCAATTTGAGACTGTGCTGCATGATGCGATCATTCGATTTTTGGACAAGTTGCTCAAGACCGGCTTTGCTATGAGACGCTAGGAAAACTTCGTCTTCATAATGTCCCGTGTGATAGTGTCTATAACAAGAAGAAAGAGGAGTGGTGAGAAGGCGCTTCCTTGAGGAACACCGACAGAGACACGAAGTAGTTTTAATACACCCGCCACACTACGAACTTTACTTTTCGGATCGTGGTAGAGCAATTGAAGCCAGCGCTCTCTATACCCAAAAATGTAATATAAAGAAAGCGCTGCTTTTCACGGTGTTCCTCCATGAGTAGTTGCGTAGTTCTTGACAAACCCGGCTTGATTCACGGTTATTTGAACTTACGGTTCTGATTTTCTCAAACTAAGAGTTATAGAACAGAGCTCTACTTGAAGTCTTACTAGGATTTTCAGGTCATTCTTCATAAGAAACATTAAAAACCCGTTATATTTTTTCGTAAAGGTTCTCGTCGGGTGGCTGGAATTCAATTTTTTTCGCCAGCCGATAGAATCCTTAGTGTTTCATCCTTCAGAACAGAGTTGACAGTTACATGGGTTCCCACCAGAAAGCTAATTCTGATGCGAACATTATGAAACTATACCCCCGGCAAGCCAATCAGTTTCTCCACCTCGATAGCTATATCCTTTATTTCAGAAGACCCATCAGTGGCTTCTTTCTGTTTTAAGTCAAGTTTTAGGATACCTCAGAGCTCCGCAGATCATGTAGTTTCTATTACTCTCGATGGAAAATTTGTACTGGGAGCCTACTTCTCTTACCAAAGGCTCGGACACCATGCCTGCAGTGAAGCATCCACTGTGAAATATTTTTTTTGTTCTCACGCGCTGATTTCAAAGTCAGCTCTACTTCAGGAGCATCGTACCTGCAGCGGGCGCATGGGGGATTTGCACCCACTAATAACTAATCCCATGCCTCCAGATCTTCGCCGTCGGGAATACCATCTAGGTATTACTCCGTGGTTTCTCTGTAACATCTCGTATGTCATTGTCTTGTAACTTTTCTTCCCTTTACCTATTTCGGTAGGTCATTTTGTATCTTTACAATTCTGGAGGCAAACGACATTTTCTCATTTATTCTCTCCCTCGCACAGGTTTATTCCCTCTCCCAAAAATCTTGGACGAGAAAAAATCATATGTTCTAGATCCTGTGGGTATTCAATACTTTCTATGTATCTATCTAGAAGACAATTTGTTGAATCTTTTAAACTGAAGTACTGCATACATGTCTGTCCGAAAAGTTCCCGGAGTAATCTTTTATAATAGGCAATGTTGGTGCGGAGGGCGGCGCTTCGGATGGAAGAGTTAACGGGAGATTCAAGCTTCGAGGCGGAGTAGCACCGAAAATCCTGGTGAATGAGAAACGAGCAGCGTTTATGGAAGCGCCAGAAATTTCAAAAAGCAAGGATGTGCAAATCGCGAATCGAGGAAATATTCATTGTATTCTTTGACGCAAAAGGTGTGGTTCATTAGTGAATTCGTGCTACAATGATAAACAGTCAATAAAGAGTGGAGGTCTCAAACGGCTGAAAATGTTGGATAGATGTTGTTTTTTTTACCCAGACTGCTTGGTGGTCAGCTGATTAACAAGCGCTCGTAGATTTCGAAAAGAACACGCCCCCTTACATTGTTCAGCTGTCCACTAAAGAGCCCACATGTAAAAATCACCCACTGTAGTTTTCGCTCCACGCATCCTGGAGTCCAAGGACAGATTCGGCAAACGTGGCACTAGGTGAAACATACCAACCATATATATGAATTCCTTTCATCTTCCCATTTTCGAGTCCTGCTCTCCGGTACTCCATTACTTACTGATTGGTGCATTCCTTCAAACACAGCAGTTGCGGTTTTACACAATGAGCAGCAGGAACTCCATCGATGCCGACCTTTTCGACGATGCTATTGGTGCAGTCGAAAATAGAGTGCTGATGACATGAGACCTAGAGTCGTTTTATTTTTTCACCTCTCCATTTCTTGTGTTTCTTTGGATCTGATATACTAACATATTTCATCTATTTGTCGCCTACTTTTAGGTTTCCCTACTAAGATGCCACATGATAGGTTTTCCAGCCCTTGTCACCATCTCATACCCTAATGAACTTTTTACCATTTAGTGCTAAAGTCCGTTAAAGTGGTCTAACCGCTCAGCTATAAGTTTTAGTATACAAAAATATGAGTTCCGGAAAAAATAGGATACATTGTAGAACCGAGGTTGTTTGAGATCCGGAAAACCAACATTCAGTATACCTTCAGGTGAAATAAAAGGTTGTCTGCATCCTCCATCCGAAAGGTCCCTAGCCCAGACTAGAAATCTGGCAGCAGCTTGATGCGCGAACACATAGAAGCTGCTCGGTAGTTTAAAGGTATCTGACACCGTGTGGATCAGGTACCTCCCCGCCATTCTACCAATCATTGTGGATGATTGGAGCGCCGAGGGGTAATGGTAGATCAATGCAAGAAACGAGAACGGGCATATCAGGAAATGCCATGCCGCGAAGAAACTGAGATTATATGTATTAAAATCTAATTCTTGCCTCTTTAAAGAAATATAAAAGATCATAAATCATGCAAGAATCTCTGCTTAAAAAGAAGGTTAAAAAACTTATTATACTATCTAGACTTAATCCGAACCTAAGGATAATGCTTACACCCGAAAATTATGTGTTCCTTAGGTTCCCTAACCATCCAAGTGTTACATTTGTCCGAATTTATGTGTCCACCCCTTTTGAGAAAAACTCTATTATATGTGTGATTGGTTTAAATACGATTGAGTAATTTTGAAAGTCATATTCTCACTCGCTACAAGAGTGTTCCTGTAGTGCCTTTAGAACATCTACAGGGGAGAATTCGACCAGAAGCAAGGGTATGTACTTTTTGAGTATTTTACAAGTATGGAAAGAGTCACCTTGATAGTTGAAGTACAGCAAAAAGTTCAGCCACTAAAACCGAAGTGACCAAGTGTCCCATCCGGACTAACTACTGCACAGGCAGACCCACCACGCATGAACGCAGCATCAGACGCCAAGACCAGAAAACCCCTTGATTTGAGGCCGTCCACTGACCTGCCATACATAGCCGCCACCTGGGCTTCACCACAGGTGCCCCTCAAATTATATCACAGGATAACCCGAATCTTATTAGAGGTTGCGGGAATAACATTGGGAATGACAGTGTCAAACAAGCTCCGGAAAGATTTATAGATCGAGAAGAGACCATTTCCAGCATTCGGGTTCTGAACCGCCAAATGATAGTTTTTGGGATTTCTATCCTTTAATTTAGGAAGGATGCGGCTTCTTGGGCAAAGCAAAAATCTGATGCAATAGGGTGGTTCTAGTCAGCCCGAAGTATCTTCTCAGGATACAAGCACATATTGCGTTGAGCTTGTTTTCATTTCTTCGGATTCATGGTGTCAACTTGCCTGCCTTTACGGTTTTAGGAATAATGGAGTTCAGGTGGTCTCTGACTGAACACGTCCTCGTTATCTCCCTACCTAAAAAGGTAGTTTGGGATTCGGTTATATTGTTATGTTATCTTCGAGATTCATCAACAAACGCATTTATCTGCCTTTTGCAAACATTTGAAAGCCGATTACCAATCGTCTCCAGTGAGCAAAATAAGGAAATCGTCCGCATATTGGAAGTTTTTAATGCTATCAGACCATTTATTATCCAGTGATGTTGCACGAATATTAAATATCACTGGACTTAAAACGCATCCTTGGGGAATTACATTTCCAACTTGAACGCTGTTCAGTCCAGTGATTGGACATTATCCTTGACAACCATAAAGTAAACTTTATGTCACTAAAGGTAGCCAGATCAACCTTCTCATAGGCGTTATTTACATCCAGCATCACAGCCAACAGCTGCTGAACTCTACCTTTTGCTATCGAAATACCCAAAAGGATATCATTGATGCAGGCAGACGTATAGGTATAACAGTTAGCAGACAGGGCATTGTATTCATCAATGAAACTATTCATACGAATATTGATCATAGAATCAAGCAGTTTGGCAAACATATTAATGAGAGCAATAGCGCGGTAACTGGTCAAAACAACTCAGATGGATTGATGGTAAGGCCAAGTGGACCATGAGAGAATGGGAGAATTCGGTATCCCGACGAAAATGATAACACTGACTAGGCTGGCCCTGACCAATGTGCGAGGCCAGATAAAACCAGCAAGGTCACTCTCAAGAACATTTGACATCAACAACGGTCTACGACAAGGGGATGCCATATCATGCGTCCTCTTTAACCTGGCCCTCGAGAAACTGATCCGTGATGCTGAGGTAAATGCGAGAGGTACGATTCTCTTTAAGTCCACCCAACTACTGGCCTATGCTGACGATATCGACATCATGGGAAGAACCACCCGAGATGTACAAATTGCCTTCATCCAGATCGAGCAGGCGGCGCGAGATCTTGGGCTGCACATCAATGAAGACAAGACAAAATATATGGTGGCAACGTCAGCACCGAAGACGAATCAACCAACAACATCAAACCACACTGGTCAAACACGAAGAAGAATAAGGATAGAGAACACAACTTTCAGACCGTTGACAATTTCTCCTATTTAGGGTCGAAAATCACAACCGATAACAACTACGATGATGAAATCCGCGCACGGTTGTTGGCAGCCAACAGAGCCTATTTCAGCTTACAAAAACTGTTCCGCTCGAAATGTCTTACCATAGGGTCAAAGCTCTTACTGTATAAGACTATGATCTTGCCAGTGCTCATGTATTTCTCGGAAACTTGGGTTCTTAGCAAGAAGAATTACGAACTCTCGGTCGCGTTCGAGAGAAGAATCCTCCGAACAATTTTTGGCCCCCTACATGAGGATGGACGATTCCGTAGTCTACATAACAACGAAATCTATGCGCGATACCATGGCCGTCAGGTTGTGAATAAAATCCGGCTCAATAGGTTACGCTGGGCGGGTCACTTAATCCGTATGAATGAGGATGATCCAGCCCGCAAAGTCTATAAAGGCAATATCTATGGTTGAAAATGAAGACGAGGAAGACCCTGCCTAAGATGGAGCGATGGCGTAGGTCAGGACACCAGACAGCTTTTAGGGATATCGAGTTGGTGGACCTCGGCGCAAAGCCGGGATGTCTGAAGTTCCTTATTCAGGCAGGCCTAGACCGGATACCGGTTGTTGCGCCGTTGATGATCATGATGATGAATTGCCAGTTGCACGTTTTATTATTTGCAGCACTTTAAAGGCAGTGACCGTGACAGCTGTTTGTCATCTTTTCCAAGTGGAACACTTCTAACATATTTAAACCTTTTTTACATAAAATCGAGAATTTACACATCTATCGCTTCCCCACCAGATCAACTTTTTAGAAGTATGGAAAGCAAAACTATTCCAAACCGATGATTCTGAAAGTAAAGATATGTGTCCTTTAATAAATATATTTCTGCGGATTTCAGTGCCCCGGAAGCAATACTTTTCTTGAAACTTTACTTTCAAACATTAACTCTAACTTTTCGCAGCAGTACGCCCTGCTACTGTACTTCGCCTCATATTTTAGCCAAAGCTAAGTGCTTGAAATTTTAATGTGCCCCACACTTTCCTGCAAATGTGACAGCCGGATGACAAACACATCGTGTCCTTTTTGTATACTACATATTTAATATGCCGCGAAAGTGACTCCCCTGATGTACATTTGGAGAATATGAACTACTCAACATATCAAGCGAACAACATTACATGACAGCGTCGCGTGTATGGGCAAACTGGAGTGACTTGAAAGGGTTGGGAATGAAAAATCTGCAATAGAGTTATTTGCCTTCAGTGTTGAAAAATTCAAGTTTTGGACCAATGCAGAGAATTGAAGGAATGCATACTAAATATAGTTTTCTGGCTCAAGAGAATTGAGTAAATAATGTTCGCATAACGAACTTATTCGGGAGGAGTCTTCTAAGTACAGGTAATTGTGTTTCACTAGCCTTTTCGTTGTTGATCAAGCTTTGCCTTTACCTTTCCTTCTCTATTTTTTGGGAATTGTTTTTATTACGGCCGATATAATTCATTTAAGTCTCCATCCTACATTAGAAACGTGGTGATGAATTTTCTCCCATTCCTTACGAGTTCCGGGACGTAATGAATTTTTAGCATATCAATGGCATGACGAAACCAGATACATTAAAAAGTCTGCTTCCACTGGCTTTTTAATGATTCATTATCCGCAGAAGTTATCGGAGCCTAGGATGAGTCCTAGCCATTTTCAGTTTTCAACTCCAAGCCACTTTATCTTTCGAAAAGATTCTCAAGTTGCTATGTATTATCTTGCAAGCTTCTTCGTGGATATTATTGGTCCCTCGCAATTTTGTTCTTTCTGGCAGTTTGCCCTCATTCCAACGAAACAGTCGCCTTATCTCATGTAGACTGAGTTATATACAAGGTACGGCCATCTCGTCAAAGAAAATTCTCTGCCCAATTGGACAGTGGGTGAGTCCTAGGGGGTTTTACGTGACTACCTCTCTCGTGGACTTAATCCCACGGTATTCTTAAGACACGGATTGATTTTGTGACCACAATCAGAGTCCCGCTGTGACAAGCAAAAACGGTACCAGTCTATACCAAGTGCATGGCTTAGAATTCATAATGGTGGATGCAAGACCTACCTAAATCCCTACTGAACTAAGGAGTACGACACCCGTGTTGAAACGCAACTGCCAAATTGGACAATACTTCTGATGGGCTATCGCGTTTTTATGGGAGACATAAACGTCTAATTTGCAAAAAAAAAGCAACGATTCACTACAGAATAACGATTGGCCGGAAACCTTACTGGCTTCGTCAGTAGTAGAAAGTTAATCGCAAGCTCCACCTATTTCCTATGTAAAAAATTACTCAAAGTCGTATCATCATAATGGATAAATACTTAGCTAAATTAATGACTGTCATCGGAACAAGGAATACTTTCAATATATTGGATGTCAGAACTGGGTTCTTCCTTTCTCCACCTGCACACATAGTTTATAAACTAATCATCGAGCGAAAATTACTAATAGTATTATATATGTAAAACCAAGGTAGGAGAGGTATAGGGACTCGATACAACTATCGTCATATCAAGTGTTTGACGATATAACTTGATTAAATTTGCCAAACTACAATGGGCTGGTCATTTAAGGCAAGTGCAGAATAATTGAGCACCAACACGGACTTTGAATGGATGAAAACAAAAAGGAATCACAGGGGAAGCCAGGTTGGAAGACTAAATCAAGGTGGATAGCAGAGGGAAGATAGAAAGTTCGGTGTGAGCTGTGTCTCCATCATAGCAGTAGCAGCCCCTGGTGAATGAATACTAATATGAATCTTACCCCAAAAGAACTGCATTCTTTTGTTGATTATTCTTTTCTTTTCTTGAATCTGTGGATCATATAGTTTGCAGACATCAGAACCACATGATATTTTCCCAGAGATTCCCAAATGGATGATTGCTGGCTTTTCCGAGTACTTGGGGTGAGGCACAGTTGATAGCACGCCCATCAGATATTGACCGTCACGTTCAAAACGAATTAGTTTTCCTCTAACGCCTTATAAATTTTCGATCGCTTGAGGAGTGCTGCCTCTGTGCTAATGTGTCCTATTAGGGTTTGATTGAGGATGCTGGGAGTCCTAAGTTCGCATCCAGTTGATGGAGGACCGGACCACTTGGGAAGCAATTTACTTCCTTTCTTGGGGTCCACAGACCCCTCTCTTTGGGTTAAGCAGTTCAAGTTAGCAGTGATTACTACCTGTCGCCACTTTCGGTTACGCTGCTGCCAGGGCGATGAGGGTGATGAGTTGCCCCTTCCCTGGATGAAACTGTCAGTTAACTTTTTTTAATAGCTTCAAAAACTGTCCTGTTTTCCTTCTTAAAAGCAATAAAGGCGCTACTCTAATAGCTCGGATTCTTTTGCAAAGACTGCGAATCCTGTTAGAATGTCAATTTAGGTTGATTACTTAGAAATTTTTTGCGTCTATGTAGGTGTGTTTCCTAGGATCTAGGATAGATATCTGGATATGCTGCTTTGCATCTGTGAACTGAATTATATATCAAACAAACAACATAGATTGAATGTCACACACCAGCCTTGGATTCAGGGCTCATTGAGGCCACTCGTCCAGACTTGTGGCTTTGGATGTGGCCTAGAGAATGCCACATGTTGCTTACGAACCACTTTCAATTACCTTTTTCTCTGCAGAATTAGTTCTTTAACCAGAACCATCTCTCCCCAAAAGCGTATCCATTATTATCGTTTAATCGATCAGCATAATGAGCTGATCATTTCAGTGTTCAGTTGCTCAGCCTTCAGAGCGCAACAAGGGTGTTCTTTTCCCAATCGCAAGTTCATCATCTCTTGCGTCTTGTACATTTGCTAAAAAGTTTTTCTTATACTGGTAGGGGCCACCTAGATTTTTTCTGACAATCAACTGTCTATGTGTGTGCACTTAATGATCGTCGCTCAGCTCTCGTTTCTACATTTCAAGTTTTTCGAGAAGGAAGTTTGCGCAACTGAAATCGATAGTTGCTTGTACAGGAAAATTATAATTAATTCAAGATTAGCCGGATAGCGGATATGCAGCTGTTATATATCCTTCCTGGATATTCTTATAGGCTATATAGATCCCTATATCTTTCCCAAAGTATATTATGTAAATTGTAGTCAGAGACGTCGTGAGTGAAATAAGTAGAACAGAAAGAATTTATCTTTGTTGACTTTGTGTGGTTAGTTTCACCCATGCTGCAGCTACCCTGATCTCTAAATTGGGTTATCTGGAGAGCTTTCAAAACCATCATATTAAACCAGATTCTAGCATTTTTGCCGACACATGGTAAATCACTGACAGTTTAGGGCCCAAATTTTTCCTAAAAAACCTATGACTTACTAACGCAGTGGTTGTTTTATAATAGTGAGAACGTATCTGTGAAATGTTGCATCTAATTAACACCTAAGAAATGTGTAAAGTACCGCGGACTCAAATTCAATAGTTTTGAGAACCGGAGCTTGTGCCGTGACAGTTCCAAGCTGTTACAAGAGCTGATTCTGTATCTTTTTAGCATACACTACGGAAGTGACGAGTGCCCCGAAAATACTTTCAGCTCTTCCTTCCAGTCGAACAGCGAATCCTTTTGGCTATCAAACTAATTCGACACCTCAATTCCAAGCAAGTTTTTAACTGAATGTCAGGCCAAGTGCTTCTTGCATGATGACAACTCAGTAACAATTTTCAGAATTAAGTGTCTCATAGATCGAGCTAGCTATTTCATGGTATATTCCTACCAACTTGAAGCAAATCCAAAATGGCTACAATGGTGTCATCGTCATGGCTTTCCCCTTAAGCCTTCACACCGCTCATCATTGTGGTTTAATTGTCGTAGTATATCTTGCCGTTGTCAGCCGATCGTTCTTTTCTGCCGATTGAGCTGATGAGCTATAATTGTGAAAAGGCAAATAATGCTTCAGTTTTCATTTAATTGTAGTTGTCTCCGAAGTGGGTTTGTTGGCCGCACAAAGGTGCAGAATGACTTGGCTGTACTGAGGTCAATTAAAATTGAGTTTGCCTAATACCATGGATTCATCGTTCACGGCCACATCTCAACTCCTATAACTGTATAGCCCTCGACCGAGAATTATATCTTGGCTTGGGGCTTGGATATTCAATTTCTCTTTCTGAACTAAGCCGTCCCTCCTTCAGTGCAAAGTGGGTAACCAGAGTCAAATGAATGCAATATGACAAGTTCAGCCGAATTGCAAATCACAAGCAAAAGAAAGTTTTTAAACTTGAGCACTATTCGTGTCTAGAAACCATACGTGCCACGTCAGTTGTGGAGGCTACAAACCAGAGACGTTTCCCTGTAGAAAAATCATGATAAGATTGTAGGCAACCTCGATGATAGAAAAATTGTTGACACTGCCTAATCCAACAAACGACCCCTGAATACAAAGTAACATTATTTTACAATTGTGAATAAATTGTAAGATCCACTGACGTTTGTTATATCGAACCTATTTTACGAACTTTATGGTAATGCCAGCGAAAAGGATGAGACTTAACGTTAAATGATAATGTCAAACAAGCAAGCAACAATCAACAAAGTTTTTCAAAGGCAAAATGAAAGAAAAATAACCCATAAAGGAACTTGATGACAGTAAAGTGTTCATGACAATAGAGTTTGTACCTGATGGCACTTCTATTTGCCTACTCTCTACTTGATCAGGACATCTCTGTGTGTGATGTGTTATCTAACGCCTTTCTCGATATGCATAATCGGGCCTTTTCCACTAAGATTCCGCTGAGATTCGGGTATTGTCTCCTGGGAAGTAGCCCGATGCCACAATTGTCTGTCAAGTTCTCCATTGAGACAGCCACGAAATCTCCAGTCAGAGACTCTGAAAGAGATACATACTTTAAATTTCAAAATCATGCAAAACGTTGACAAAAGGAATCCTAAAGTAACTGCGTACTTGTAGGCCACGAATCTGTTCCCAGTAAACCCAGGTTTTTGAGGTGAAGGAGAGGCAAAACCTCTGGGCATTCACATCCTAGTGGTCCATTGTACTCGATTCCCCATTTTAACGGAATATCCCGAATTTGTTTATGTATCCCAGGATTTCTGTTTGTGGATGTAAGTATTTCATCATAGGTGGCATACCCGCTGCAGTTGCACATCAATACCAAAAGTCTGATGTATGATGTGCCTGACATAGAAAATGTTTCGTGGACCTCGCTTCCTCATTATAGAATGGGCATATATCATCTTGGAAAATTCCTATTCTGAACATATGCCCGACTAATGAATTATGGCTTGTCAGAATGCCCAAAATACTTCTGCAAGTCTTTCTGCTTTTCGGTAAGAAAAACTTTGGATGGCTCTTATTGGACAAGTTTGGTGTGTTTAACATTAATCAATGCAACTATACCGGACATCCAGAGCAGCTCGACCATATTCGATGGAGAAACAGAGTTCAGTCTGTTTCTGCATTCCTGAAAAATTTTGGAAGTAATCAGCAGTGCACAACGTCCTCCGTGTAGCTTAACTATCGCTACAGATTACGATGTGCCTGACTTCCAACCCTTCGTCAATCATCCAGGTCGCCGCGTTTAGAATCGCATACCTTTCATCCTGAAAGATCGTTGCATATTGTCCCAAGGGAAAAACCTACTTCTCGTTTTATTCGATAGGTAGAGTCCTGCTACAAAACCTTGTTCCATTTTTAAGCAATCGGTGAAGAAGGCGGCAGTATATCCTGACATGCATTATTCCGGTTCAGTCCAGTTTTCCCTTCGTTTCAAGATAACTTCATATCTTCTACCAAGCAGGTACCTGGGACCCGAGAATCAAAAGGTATTACGAAAACTGGATTCAGTTCTCTCAATAACTCTTACAATGCTTTGTCCTCTATCTTTGAAGTCAAAGAGTGAGTGACCCACAGGACTTTCAACGCTGGTTAACGTGTTGGTTTTCACTTAGTGGGTGCGACTTTAGCAACTTCTCACTAATGTGATGCTCAACCAGTCCCTCTAGACATTCTAGCGAAAATTGATTGATTGATTGATTTGTCTGACGTTTTTTGGATTTGAATAGCATGAAGACTACCTTCAACTTATGCCTCGAAAAATATTTTTTTGAAGTGCTCTATTCCCTCCTTTAGCATTGCTGGATAGTTGTCATCCATGCCAGGTGCTTTGACGTGTTCAAAGAATTGTATAGTAGCTGCTACCATTTTGTTGGTGACAACCGTTCTCGCAGTGTCTCAATTTCCCATGCCAGACTTTGATGTTGAAAGTTTGGCAGAAACCGCCAATTATTTCCCTCCCACTTCTCATACTGTTCTGCCTGATGAGAGAGAGCCAGTATAGATTTAACTCTGGTGTTCGTGAAAGTTCCATGCGGTTTTCTAAGAGAGTGCAACCTGGCTGAGTTATCTTTTTGGGGACTTTGCACAGCCTGCAAATCTCCCTTTCTCCTTCCAGGAAGAAAAGAATTTCGCTTCGAACGTTCACGCTATGAGTTCTGGAAATTTAACTAGTCTTCATTCTTACTGCTTTTGCAAGCACGATCCAGAAGTCGGCTCGGTATTTTTTCTTGAGTCTTTGCAGTTCTCATTTTCAGCATGGACCTGTTTTATCGCCTTGGCGTCCGTAAATAGGACAAACCTCTTCAAAGTACTCTAAGAGTTTGCTATTCAGAGTTTCCAATTGATCTTCTATCGCCAAAGATGTCGTTAGTTGCCTAGCGAGCTTCAAACGAGCTTCGCCAAGAAGTTCATTGAACTTTGTCCAACCCCTTTTCCTAGGATTCCGCCTTTGTATTACTGACTGTTCGCCTGCAATAGTCAGAGTAAATTTTAATTAACTGTGATCTGAGAGAGCGACTTGATGTAGTACTCGCCAGTCTCTAATCAACTCTAACAATTTTGTGGGTTAGGTCAATTACTCCACTTCTTCTTGGACCCTCGAACGTATAGGTCCACCCTACTTTCGCGGTCATCAGACCAGCTGAAGTGATAAAATCAAACAGCTTGTCTCTTCTGTGACTGGGTTCTTAACAGCCTCATATGCTAAGCGCTCGCATCACAACCTATTGATAGTGTAAGGCGACTTGATTCTCCATACACTCCCCCCTTAGATTCTGTGTCGGCGGATTACACAAAGAATCATAAATAAAAAAATAAATAAATAAGTAGAGGCAACTGTGGCGTTTCTCCTCTTGCCATTAATCTGGTATTGTAAGTTGACGGTAACAAGGTTTTGTGAACAGAATTCTCCCGGCATGGTTGCCCCTAACAATTTTGAAATCAGGACGTAGGTTCTCGATCTTGGGAATTTCTCATCGAAGAACATCTTTGTCCCCTTTATTCATCCAATACCACAGATTTTCTTAAAACAAACCCATGGTTCTTGTACCAGAAACATATAAGGACAGTTTTGCAACTTTGTCAGCTTTGATGCCAGCAGAAAGAGGATTTGGCATGCTGTAGACAAATTTTACTAACCTTTATGTTTGTAGACATAAGTGTAGTGTAGATTTTTCCGTGGGGGAACGTGAATATGGTGAAGCCTCCAAAATCAGCGCCTGATTCCTCAAAGGCGCGGATGAATTCGGAATCTAACTCCTTACCACTTAGTGAGTTGCAATCCATTGCGTCCATCTTTATATGTTTTTAGACACCCTTAGTACAGTAGCAACTACTGCAAGTTCCCTCACCAAGATAAAGTGGTGTCCGATGGGAGACCCTGACCTACCTTAGCCCTGACTCCATTAGTGCTTCGAGTTTATATCCAATGTTTCCTACGGCGTCGCCTTGGTCACGATTTCATCAATGTCCTTACATTGTATAACAATCTCCTGCTTTCTGGCCAGTTTTTGTACTTTTTCTTCTAAAGAGTTCTTCACGTTGCCGAGGAAATTTTCAATCGTTTTGCGCGGAGATTTCTTCAGTTCCAGCATCGAATCTTCTTTTTAGGAGCATCTGATTCGGCTGTCGTTTTCTCCAAAGTCATCAGCTCAGGATCGGGTTTGACCTTCCTGAGGATTTCGGCATAAGTCATATCACCTTTTAGCAGATGATAATTAATTCGGGCTATAATCTTCTTTTATGTGCCGCATTTTTCTTTCCGTCAACTTTGGTTCATGTCTCCTTGGTTCCTTTTTGGGGCTCTACCTCCCTTGGGTCGATTGGAGCCGGCGGCGCAGTTTCCACGATTTTGATAACTTTGCTTGTCTTCCTCCTTGCCTTTTTGCCTTTTCGCGTCCTGCGAAGATTCAAACAAATCGTTCACTCTCTCTCTACTCCTCTTTTCACGCTTATCGCCCTTTGAATTTTGAGGGGGTGTCACTTGTACTGCCTGTGTGACGCTTGATTTCTTCCAGGCGTTTTTTCCGTCCTTGGAAATATTGTACAATACTCGAATGGCTCGGACCATGTTTTTGATGGTCTGGTGCACATTGTCCTTTATGAACTCGGACAACTCTATTATTTTTCCTCCGAGTAGAGCAAACGATGATTCGTCCATATTCTGACACTGCTCCTCTGCTTGGTTTTCCCACTGAGCACTTCCGTATTTAATAGCCTTACGGGTGCTTCCCTGATTTCCTTCCTTCATCAACGTTGATTTCGGAGGAGATCGCAGGATCGCCGAGCTTCCCCTAAATGGATCAAACACTTGCGAAATGTTCCGACCAGGTGTAGTCACTCCACTATGGGCTAATGAATGACCAGTTTGTGGGGAATCTTTCCGTATATTTTGAACAGGCGTTCTCGGGAGAAATGTACTCCTTTTAAATGCCTCTTTCTCCATGCTGCTTGTAGTATTCGATGCAACGGTGTCCAAGTAATCGACCGCCGAGGCACTGCAATCGAGGGATATCGACGGCCGCAGCCTGCTTGCCCATTTCCAAAAGTCACCGGTACTGGGGTTCCGAGTCCCTGCACCCTAACTTTTTCTCTCCTTTTTTCTTCCATATTGGTTTCATGTTCTGGGTGCCCTTCCCCTTAGCAATTATTGTCCACAGGTGGGTGTTTTTATCCCTCCTACCCGACCTATGCATAAACATGCCAATGCACGCACACCTCCAAATGCGTACATGTGCATCCGCCGGGCATTGCCTTATGCGAACGAAGGGACGCGCCGCACTTGTCTGTTTGTCTGTGTGCCTGTTTGTCTGTCCATCTCACGCATTTTTCTCGGAGACGGTTCTAGCGATTCACACTAAATTTGTAGGAAAGGTGGGAACTGTATATATATATATATCATATATATATTTTCAAATATAGTCATGTACGGTATCAAATGAAAGGTCTGAGTTAGTACTTCCCGAAGCCGGTCTTAGTTTTGACATTTGTTGGAAAGGTGGGGAATGCGGGGGATCGAAAATTATCATTTCTTTAATGGACCCTTCTCAGAAACAACCAAACCGAAAAATATGAAATCGCGCTATTATTAACAAAGTTTTATTAGGTTAAAGTGTCGTTTCTTTGCAAATTCAAGACTGTGAATGTCAATATCACCCGAAAGTTGATACTCTGACATAATATCTGTACAGATTACGTGCTACGTTCTACTGAGCCAAATGCACACTCAAATGGCTTTAAAAGAGAAATTCACAAAACCTTTCATACCTGAAGCGTCCATGTAGTATCGATTGATGGTGAACTACTACTAACTAGCTAGAACTGGTGTAGAGTCGTGCAAGCCTTGATTATCCTCATTAAGTGAAGTGTTCTGCTGAATTTTCCCATTCCAATCGTGGATGATTAAACGCGATAAAGGGTAAAATAGATTTCAGTATTAAGCCAAGTCCATTGACAAACCTTTTTGGCGGGCTATTTCCAGAGAGGGAGCAAGCTACTTTTAGGCTTACTACATTTTATTCAGATGCATATATTTTATGCAAGAAGGATTCAACGTAGTCAACACATGTACTTAGATAGGTTGGAGATAACCACAGATAGAGCCACTCAATAAGAACAGAGAAAAAGCACGCGCTTCATACCCTTACTAAAAATTTCTGAAGATTTTCTGAAAACTTCCTTTTGGGAGTTAACAATTTCACACGTGCTTGTCTATGAAATACGAAAAAGACTAAAATATTGTCGGTTTGTCGTATTTCCCGAATAACAGACAAACTGACCTTCTCCTCACGTTCCTCCGAAAATAAGTGAATGTGTCAGAAGCGTTCCCAAACATGTTGCATTGCAGTTGGTTTCAGGTCTGCAGTGTGCAATCCAGGGTCTCACGTATAAAGAACTGCAGCGTGTACTTAACGAAAGCTGACGGGGATTGATAATGAGCACGCCAAACGGAATTCAACTTTGAAACGATATATTAAAAGAGAAATCCTGTTGAAAGTTTGTTATCCTGTATTACCTGAAGAAACGTCTGGAAAAATACATTCTTAATAAAAACTGTTTAAGTTCTTAAGCTGAGTCGGGAACATGAAGAAATTGATTGAATTTTATCAAAGGAGTCGCGAGAATAAAGTGAAGGATTTGATTTCTCGATTAATCATTTTCAAACAAGAAAGTTTTTGCAGCCATTATTAAAATGCACCATTACTAATTCCAAAGACCAATTCAATTATCCCAAATGAAATATTACTTCATATCAAGATTTTCACACTAATGCTGTCTGCAAAATGTGTTAAAATCACGATAGAGCCTTCAGCTTAACAAGAGCCACCTCTCCGACCCTTGTTCTCACCTCCGCGTCACGAAACTTAATATTGCAATCAACTTTCAAGGTCGAATTGGTCAAGTCCAGCCACTAGGCTAAATCAAAGTAGTTCGAGTGGTCAAACAAGGTGATTCCAATTACTGTGCGGCTGGAATTTATTGCTTACCCTCGGAAGCCTTAATACAAAGCACCAACAAGACCCTGAACACAGCTGTCTTTAAACATGCAACTTTCGCCAGCCGCCGATGGTCGTCGTGTCTAGATGTGGCTGTGAACCTTGTCGTGGAAAGGAAAGAGGTTCAATAGTTGTCTCAGCTGGCGAGAGTTCAGAAAATTTACAGCCGAGTCAAAGGATGTGAAATTGATGGGACTCTTCACTTCCAGTCCGTATGTCCTTTTGGAGAAGAGTATGCTCCTAACCAAGTTATGCACCACTGTCCCGACAGGAATCACTAACAATTCCGTAACACACCATGCCTGCGAATCGCGATAACACACCTAACAGCACTTTTGAAGATTGTAATTTGAAAATGGCATGATTTATGTGCATTTCCACCCAACCCTTGTTAGTGTGATTGCAACAAATTGCCAAGGAACTTTATACAGTCGTCGGAAGGGTAGAAAGCTGGCGGGAATTCAACATTGCAAGTGAAAGTATTAAAGGCTCATCGGTGCATACACTGAATGCCGGCCGACTAGCCTGCTACTTTGAATGTGAAGGCCAGGATAATCATCCTGTTTAAATCGCGGTCGTGTACTTGCCATGGTCATTGGGTTTTGATCAGTTGAATTGAAGGGGTGGGTATTTGGAAACTATAGCGTGCTGTTATGAAATTCTTGTTAGTGAGAGTAGTCTATTCAAAGAGCTTAAGGACGTTAGTCAGGACTCGCTGCGTACGTTATCACTTTTGATAATTAGCTGTAATATCAGGAACATTGTAATCTTTTACGACAATCAGGATTCGTTAGTTCTTGCCTGACCAAAAGCATATCGTCCTCAAGGTCATGCCCTTAAACTGTCTACTTTCCACGAACTAAAAAGTATACATCACGAAGCTAATCTACACTCTAAATATCTCCCACAATCCGCCCCTATGCCATATCCTGCAGTTAAACTCCAACTTCAATTCTCCCGGAGTAAATATGAGAAACTTATCAAGCAACAGAGGATGGGATACGAACTAACCTTCTCCCTTCAGTTCCTTCTCGATATAAACTAAAATGTCTTTTATAATTTGCCTGCATCTGCCCATATCATCGGACCAAATCGAAAAGGATATCCTCTGATACCGAAACGAATCGGGAATCGAATTCAGGACAGGACAAGATATTTTCTTCGACTTGCGTAGCGTGCATTAGTCAAAAAAAATTCCAGCAGAAAAAGCCGCCCCAAAATGAATACTTGAAGTATATTATTAGTGACTTTCCGTTTGACATTTTTCCGGACGAGCAGTTTTCCTTTTCCGACTATATCCCTTTTTTTGCGAAATTCGTTAGTACGGTTCCTTGGGACAGGACTCCCACAATATGGGTGGCTGTAAGGAGCTCCTCTGCATTGGTGGTTCCATTTGGTAGTCTTTACGTATTCTCGCTTCTATATTCGGGGAAAATATCTTCTTGACACATTTGTCGAATTTAGTTTATTTTAATGGCACAAAAAGGATTTTTGTGTAAAGATGTGACGGAGATGGGGTTGGTGATATGAGCATTCTGAGATGTATGCTAGTAAGTATGCAGTAAATGGTCGTTTTGATATTTATCATGCTGGGCAGGATTACTGTCGAAGAGCTACGGAATTTATTGATTGACGGATTCTGGGTAGCTACTCAGTGTGATGTCCGAAGAGATTTGATCCTTTTTATTGAATGTCAGCTAGAACTAATGGATTTTCTTATAAATATCGTAACATTGCAGGCGCTAGTAGATTTTTGGGTATTCCTGTGAGATTTCTGGAATTCAATTTTAGATGAGAACACATATGTAATAATTGATTTAAACCCTAGTTCAGTTTGGTGTATTGGAAATGTAAGACTCAGCTAAATAGCTTCTATTGGTTACTAAACGTCGAATCGAATTTGATTTTTAAAAATTTTTTTTATAGGTAGAAGAACTCTTAGAATATTCTTATGAAGGGGTGTGGGCAGTGGGACTCCCATTCCTAATCTTATGTTTTAGATTCTTTACCTTATTCACACTCCTGAGGATTCTTAACTATGCTCTTTACCAAATTCATGGTGCGCTATTTTTATCATTACTCCTCGTGCTTCAAAATATTCTAGGAATTCTCTTGGATAGTTGACGTGTAGGCATAATCCCAAGGTTCTCTTCCGACAGAGATTGATTCGAAAGCCACAATCAGGGCCCGGCTATGACTATTACTGGATACGAGGCCAATCTAACATATTATCACCATCCATTAATGGCGAATGAT
Organism: Hermetia illucens; assembly: GCF_905115235.1. Lineage (NCBI taxonomy): Eukaryota > Metazoa > Arthropoda > Insecta > Diptera > Stratiomyidae > Hermetia > Hermetia illucens. Next base: position 42,030,139 of record NC_051852.1, read on the forward strand.
GCGACTCCCCGTAGAAGAGATGAGTCGATACTGATGACTTGACCTGGAGAACCAGTTGGTAGAATTTATCCCCTTTTCAGATGCAGAAAACACATGCTTCTATGTCATACTTGACCCTTCTCTGTCAGGAGTTTTTCATTAATAACGAACTCGCACCGATCACCATCTAGACGAGGTAGAGTTATCGAGTTGCGTAGCTGTTAGCTGCCTTCATCTGGATCGAGCAGGCGGCGCGAGATCTTGGGCTACACATCAATGAAGGCAAGACAAAATATATGGTGCAACGTCAGCACCAAAAACCAACCAACCAGCAACATCAAACCGCACTGGTCAAGCGGGAAGAATAAGGATAGGAGAATACAACTTTGAGACCGTTGATAATTTCTTCTATCTAGGGTCGAAAATCACAACCGATAACAGCTACGATAATGAAATCCGCGCACGGTTGTTGGCAGTCAACAGAGCTTATTTCAGCTTACAAAAACGGTTCCGCTCGAAATGTCTCACCAGAGGGTCAAAGCTCTTACTGTACAAGACTATGATCTTGCCAGTCCTCATATATTCCTCGGAAGCTTGGGTTCTTAGCAAGAAAAATTGCAAACTCTTGACCGTGTTCGAGAGAAGAATACTCCGAAGAATTTTTGGCCCCCTACATGAGGATGGACGACTCCGTAGCCTACGCAATGACGAAATCTATGAGCAGTACCATGACCGTCCGGTTGTGGATAAAATCCGGCTCAATGGGTTACGGTGGGCGGGTCACTTAATCCGTATGGATGAGGATAATCCCACCCGGAAAGTCTATAAGGGCAATATCTATGGTAGAAAAAGAAGACGAGGCAGACCCTGCCAGGACGCCAGACAGATTTTAGGGATATCGAATTGGTGGATCTCGGCGCAAAACCGGGATGTCTGGAATTCCTTATTAAGGCAGACCTAGATCGGATACCGGTTGTTGCGCCGTTGATGATGGTGATGATAGCTGTTAGGGTTGATTCACCAGATGTTTACTAAGTTGTATGCCCCATTTTTAGTGTCAATCCACATTTTGCTCCGATATTGACAAGTATTTCCGCTCGCAATTAGGGCACAATCACAACCAAATTAAATTTCCACAAAGGAATCAACCGCAAATAGCCGGGTCAAGAGCTCATCCCCTAGCATATTGTCTCAGAAAGCCATCGCAGTTCTCATCCTACCAGATAACATCCGAAGAAGCTTCCTGGTGAGAGCCACCTCAGATGTGTCCCTTGCCGACTCGGGTTTGATCCCCACCTTCGAGTTCGCGAGGACGGCAGTCCCGAATCACTCGGACGGAATCAGCCCAGCGCAAAGAGCCACAAGGAATCCTTTCCTCCAATTAATTGTAGCTCTGCGTGCAATGCAACACATGTCTAGACGATTTGCGGTTTCACTTAGGATATTAATAACTCATCAGATGCCGCCTCAGCTTTGCCCTGAGAGCAACGTGACCGAAGTGATTACCGGTTGTTGTTTGCGTTTATGTATAATACAATTCATAAACACGACATGAGTAAGAATTATATTTATGATAAAAACCTCCTAGTAAATTGAGGCCTGAGTCAGATGAGGCTAATCTAAACTTTTGTTTACGATATAAGAACTCCAACTTTTACCCGATGGCGGAATGGACTAGTTGAGGACAAACTTGCTCCCACTGTTTCTGGAGAAGAGCAGAAACAGTGGGAGAAAGATTCTACCCAGCTAATCCGGTTTGCCATGAAGTAGATGGTAGACCCAGGATGCCTCTTATCTTAAGTAAAAATTTAACACAGAAGATGTAACAAGACAGCGAAAGGCAAAACACACACACATATCAAGCCGCATCGAGGAACTGTCACCTTCGCCGGCAAACGCACCGATCTATTCCACTAGAAGGGTAAATTATTCAAGCTACAATCCTCCCTCCCCCTCCCATCTTGAGTTCAAAATCCACGATAGAGCTCCGTCTGGTGGACACACAGTTCGTGGACTCATATATGACTCGACTTTTTCCACTTCCGTTCCATATAATCTGCAACTTAGATATAACACTCTCGTCTAACAACACAGGAAAAGAGGAAGGCAATACGCCGCCTAAAATTCTGGAAGCACAAGTCTGCGCAGATACTAGGAAACCCAGCGGCTTTACTCGGTTTGAGTGCATTAATGGCCGAAATGATTTTTCATCTGCTTAGAAGAACAGTCCGTAACCGCATGTTATGGTGACTAGCCACTTTATCCACAATAGAAGGAATTTCACCGGATGTGATACGGTTAAGAACGATGGTGAAGTGTTCTCTGCACCTGTTCAATTGCTCATTATCGTGGATGAGAAGTCGCGCGTTGACGTCCTTCGCAAGCCCATTAAAAGATTTGTGACCATTTGCAAGCTATTTGGTGATGCGGTATACATTCCTGAAATCATTGCATTCTGCGGCATCTTCCGCTTCCATGACTAGCACAATAGGAAATTCTCTTACGATGTATACTACGTTGAACTTCTCGAGATGTCGCTCGGTATTGGAGTTCGAGCGAATGACGACCGGCGTCACTCGCAGTGGTCAATAGAGCGTCGAACCTCTTCCTTTCATCGTTCCGCTTTCACTACTCCGCAGTCAACCAGGTGTTATGACACCCCTTCAGGACGTGGCAGACGTCCTGTGTAGCACCCGAGAAAAAGCATTTTCGCTGACGGCCCAATGGTTATTGATATTCTCAGGCGGGTTCCTCAGTACATTTGCCGTCTAATCAGCAAAATATCTCTCCCATTACCGAGCGACAGCTGGGTCATACAAGCGTTCGACGTTGAACTTAGGGGTTGAGCTTCTCGAATTCTGCAAGAAATGGCACAACAGCCAACCAAAGACGACCACCAGATGATGATCCTTTTCGAGGACAAGGTCAGCGCCTCTCTTGTTACGTACATCCAACAGATAACTCCTAAATTTACTGCTGATCACAAAACGGTCGATCTTTTTGTTCGTGCGACGTCGGTCAGTTGAAACCCAATGGACCTTATGGCGGGCTCTGTGCTCGAAAAATGCGCCACCAATGACTAGGCGGCGGAAGTTGCAGAAGAAGGTTCGTACCTTCCACTATTACTGCTGCGGTCGCCCAGGCCGTGTTTCCCTATCATACGTCCGAACAAGGTGTTGTCAGATATCACCTTGTCATTCAGATCACTCATTATCATTGCAATGTCGCTTTTAGGAAGCCTCCCCTGAATTGTATTTAATTGCTCGTAGAAAGCATTTTTCTCGAAGTCTCCGTTGGTGATTAGCATTGTACAATTGTCATGCTGCTTGATCTGGACCGAAATCTTGCAATTAGAAATCTGTCAGAAATCGGCTCCCAGATCAAAAAAGCGCGCCTTACAGTAGAAGACAGAAGCAACTCGACACCGCATCTGCTACCACTTGGCTTTCCAGAGTACAGAAGCGCATTGCCGTTAGTGTGGCAAGAGGGAGAGGAATACTCTTCAGAGTCTCACCACGTCATTTCGCTTAGGCCCAGAATGTCCAACTTATGCTGCTGGAATTCCTGCTCAAGTTGGAGAAAGCGAGCATTCTGCGGACCCTCGCTACCGTTATCGAGGAGCTTGAGCACATTTCAGAAACCAATCATAGTCCGTTTTCGCGATTCTGTAGCAGTAAATTTTCTAAATTTGCATTTTTAAGCTCCAGCTCACTGGGCACTGTTACTAACAATGTTATAATAGGTCAAAGTTGTCGCTTTTGTGCAAAGTTCCTGCAATCCAAGACTTTGATTGTCAGTGTCATACTAAAGTGAATACTCTAACATAATATGTGCATATCGATTACGAACTAGGTGGTAAGAATATTTGAGAGATATACAAAGCCTTTCCTACCTAACCGTTGAATTTCCGGTCTTCTACTTGTTTATTAATAACGTTCTCTCTTTCCTCATTTGCCCGTGTTTATTTTACGCAGGCGAAGTTCAGTCATTCGCTCTGCTTCGTCTGCGCTTGACTGCGCTTTCTCACAATCCGCTTAGATCCTTCTCAACATCTTTGTCCAACTCTCTTGAAGAGCAACTTCTTTCACTTCTGAGCTCCTTTTGAAATCTGGGCGTTTCAATTACTACTTTATGTACTTCATCAATCACATCTCTAAAACGTTTAGTTTTATCTTACGTTCCTCTTGTGGCTTCGCCTAAATCTAGTACTCTTTGATACTCTTCAACTCCGTCGTTAGAAACATCTTTGAATATTTCCATGTAATTTTGCCTCCCTTTCCCAACTTTAACTGCTGTACAACGTAAGCTCACTTGACCTCCTTTTTTTATGAGAACATTTATCGTGTGGACTACCCTTCCCGGCTCTGCACTCTCTATCTGCCTTACCTGCAACAACGCCGTATGTGAGCCCTTTTCCAATCCTGTAATTACTTGGTAGACAGCCTAACTTCTAACTTCCCTTCGCGAAGGTCGATGACTACTTTCACTCCCCGTTCCCGAGATTATGCTAGCCCATATCGCCCTAGAGCCTGGTTTATTTGACCCTGCCTCTTTTCTTAGTGTTAAGCATAGTTAAAGCTAATTTATTTTTTTTTCGTATTGTTCGTTAAATAAATCAATCAATAAATAGCAAGGATCTTGCCCATCTTATCAAACTAGGTAGCAAACTGATGAAGGAATCAATGTCGACGAACTTTTCGACAGAGCTGTCATTTCGAGGGTATGATTTCAACGTTTGTCGTCAGCTTGCCAGATACAAGCTATCTTTGCCGTTGGAAACAGCAAACCAGGATTAATTATTTGAAAGTACTCAACTTCCACGTTTGCTACCAGTTGCTATGCTTGCGGCTTACCCTTCTCATTAAGGCTTTTGTGTGACAAAACCTAATTAAAATCGATTCGATGTCTGTCTGTCCGTCTATCAGTCTATCTGTCTGTCTGTCTATATGTTTTTTTTTGTAAGGAGGTGGAAATTTTCAAAAGACTCGGGCTTAGATACGCCAGATTATGGGAGTTTTACCCACTAAACCTACTCCCGGCTTCCCCCGTACCCCGGGGAACCATTCTTAGTTATTACAGTTAGCTATTGGAGTTAGCTCATTTTAGCTATTTCTCCACTCTTCTACGCGCGAAGTTCGTAACTGCGCTTTCCTCACCTCTTCCGCTTTTCGCAGTTTGGTCTGGATTGATGCCATAATTGAGTTCCAATACTCCTGCGATGTAAGCATTCTCCTCATCACATTTTCCGGTATCAGTGCTTCATCTCAGGTTTCCTTTACGTTTCTCCTCTCGTTCCTGAATCTCGGACAGTGGAATAATATGTGCTTGGGGTCCTTGGGGACTGCCTCGCAGTTTGGACAATTGGTCGATTTGTCCAATTTGACCCTGTAGAGGTACTGGCGATGCCCCATGCTTCCTCAGAAACTGGGTAGGATTATAATTAATATTCCCAGCCGCTTTTTGGTGGTAGGGATCAGCTAGTCTGTCGGCCCTTTCCCGAGTGGTCCCAGCGTCTCACCCCTCCCCTCCCCCCTTTTGGTGTTCTTTGTCTGCAACAAAGAAGAAACTGACTTCAGATTGTATATACTCATCATCTTATCTGTCAAAAGCCTTATCTGAGACGGTTCTGAAGACAGAACACACTTTTAAGGCTGTCCTCCTATAGACCGCATTCAGTTAATAAGCATTACATGATATGCGAAATGCCTTTTCCCGAATAGGGATGACATAAAGCAAGATCAAGCTCACCATTCTGGTAATAAGTAGCCTATGAGGATACCGTGGCCTTGCCACGTTCGCATTATTCCTGACAGGTCCATAATCATCGCGAATCCCTTGCCATAAGCATATTTCAGGTGTTGTTTAAAACTTCCCTTGGTGTCTATTATCAATCCCAAGTATTTGGTGGTCAGTTTGGGAGTGACGATGTGATTGCTGATTCCAATTCGGGCACTTTGTGATAAGGACGACTTCCGTTTTTTTCTGCGCCAGTGTCAGTCCAGCGATCTCTAACCAGGCCTTAACAGAACTGATTGCTTCGCAAGAGTATAACTCACCATCCTCTAGATGATTTGCGACTACAACCAATGCTATATCATCGGCATAACTGACCACTGTGGCCTCTTCCGAAATCAGAAGGCTAAGTACATCATTGCATATGATTTCCTACAGTAGTGGGACAGCCGCGGAGACAACCTACTTCGTTCGTTCATTCTCGCAAGTATCTATCGACAATAGCTGCGAGGCAGGTGGGAACACCAATCGCTGCCAGGCACTTTCGTAAAAGGTTCCAATTGGCCTAATTAAATGCATTCTTCACGTCCAGGGTCACCACCACCCAATATTGTCTGGTACTGCCCCTTCCGTGAATTGCATTTTCGGCCAAGCAAGTAACCACTTTGATAGCGTCAATAGTTGATCTGGTTTTACGGAACCCATACTGCCGATCTGAAAGGCCTCTCTGGCTCTTGGCGATCGGGAGTAATCCGTTGCAAATTACCCGCTCCAATATTTGCTCCATAGTGTCCATTCTTTCGTAGCAGTACCAGCTTCTGCCGTTTCCATGCTGTAGGGAATATCCCTCGGACATGCACACTTCGAACAATTTAGCGAACATGTCCGGTCTGGATTTTTCCGGGAGCCTCAAGGCTCTGTTCTGTATGCCATCCAGGGCCGGAGCTTTGTTATCACCCATTCTGCTGCAGATCGCCAAGAGCTCGTCCGTGGTTACTGCCGTCACATTCAGAGGTCTCCAAAATGTGTGCTGTGGAAATATGTTAAGCCGCAGCTTCCGATATTTCGATTTGCTATCTTATTGAGCAATGAGTCACGATTTCAAAATTTCCCACGATGATGCCGTGGCATTTTCGAGTGATTGAGTGCGTAGAAGAGCGCAGGACCTCACTCATTCAATACATTAGGCCTATTTATTGTAGCATCAAAACTCACAGTAGAACTGTCTTGAGTGTAATCAATGTACACCAAATTTAACGCGTTGCAATTTTCTTATGCAACTTGAATTTGAATGAGGGACGACATGTGGGAGAATTATGTCCAAGATGGTTCCCGTCTCCACTGTATATTAAAAAACGCCATAACAGCCCATTTATTACAGTAATACATACATACATATGTAGGTTGGATATAACAAATGTAATAGACTCCACGTCCTAGTAATTTTTGTGTGAAAAATCACATAACCCAGTGGAATACGAATCAGATGAAACCATTGGTTCTCCCTCGATCCCTTCGCTCTCATGAACCCGTAGAGTACCAAATTATAAAGGCTAAAATCCTCGTGTGTACATTTTCTCTGAACCCTTGTTTGATTTCGGCATTTTGCGAGTATATATAATTCACAAAAAGAAAACGTTCATGTTGATTTAGTTATATCCTCATATTCCTTTCAGCTATCGCTTTCCCAGTGACTGCTCACGGCAGAACCCAAACGAAACAAAATCTGGCTCCACGCAGCGAACACAGGCGAATGCTTTTAAAATGTTAATTTCCATTCGTGTTCGCATTCGACTTCTGAATTATAATTGTGAATACGATTTCATCGGGAGTAATGTTTTATCCTTGTTAGAATAAATGGTATTGCTTAACAACCGGCAGAAATGTAGGGAATCCAAATAGCTGCAGGAGTCTCTCAGGCGGTAAGTTGCGAGCACAATACCGCCTCTCATAGTAACATAGCGGGATAGGTGAGAAAGTCCTTCAAAAAGGCTAAAGTACTTGGTGAAATTGCTTACATACTCGTTCACGGCAACGTGATCAAACGACCCAATAAAATTGTCATCTAGAAAAATTATTGTAGTTTGAGGAGTTAAGAGAATCCCGTTTTAATGGGGAATATTTCAAGAAATATATTTTGGTTCTATATGGAATGTCGAATCTGTCGTTATGTGTAGAGCTGGTGGTGGTTGTGTAGGAAAGAGTTAATACATAAAGTATAGTCAGCACATAGCATTTAACACCCACCCCTCCCCAACCATCATTTTTTTAGAGTCCAATCAGAAGGAGAGAACTTGTGGCAAAAATCTGATAACTATGATATTTATAGGTCAGCGATTTATTGTCGTGAACGTATTTTTAGAAATAGCTTGTTCATCCATTATTTCGGTCACTCAATGAACCTAACATCACTGATATCCCCTTTGATACCTGTTTACGGTTTTGTGTAAAAGAAAACCTTATTATAATTGGTTGAATGTCTATCTGTCTGTCACGCACATCTTAGCAGGAAGCGGTTAAAACGATTGACACCAAATTTGATGGAAAGCTGGGAACTGTGAACCGTTATTCGTACATCGAGTGACAGCATTCTATGGTGAATTGAAGGGGGGGGAGTGTAGCGTTTTTTTCTATCAAATATAGTTATGTGGAGCAATAAAATGAAAGGTCTCGGTTAGTACTTTCCGAAGCCAAAGTTTTGACATTTGTTGGAAAGATGGGGAGTGCGGGGGGTCGAAAGTGACCTTTTCTTTCACGGAACTCTTCTCAAAAACTACCAAACTAAAAAATCTGAAAAAAAATCAAGAGACTTCCACTATATGGTGGCTAGGCTCCAAAATACCCTCCATCGGTATTTTTTTTTGTTTTTATAGGGTAGGTGAATGCATTTACGCATACAGTGGTGGACTCCCGATTCGGTACGTCGTCGGACTACCAACTAAACACCTCCCCATCGTCAGAGAGCTAGCCTGGAACCGTTTGTCACATTACTTCGGGCTAGTCCCCGAACTCTTCCGCCTTGCGGAGCCTTCAAATCAGGGAATTCCTTTCACCAACGGGTGGAGAGGAATGGAACTGTTCGTTCTGCCATCCGGCTCCTCCACCGGTCGAGTTCTATCTTCTTAGTAATGAGAAGGGCCCGAACGTAAGGGCAACACGGTTCCACCTGTCAGCAGTCCTCACGCTGACGAATCCCACCTTCCACAAGAAAAAAAGTGTGGTGGGCGTCGTCCACAACTCCATTGCAAAACACACAATCCTGAGAACGCGCCTTTCCAATCTTGTGCAGTTAAGACTGAAAACTTCCATGCCCACTTAAAAATTGGGTAAGGAAATAGTCCGATTCAGCCTCGCACCTAAGTTGCCGATGAGCTGCGCAGTCCATCTGCTTCTAGTTTCATTTTGCCACTCGTCTAGAGTGCGTTGCCGTTCTTCACGAGCAACCACTTCTCTTGGCTCATCTCCCTTGCGCTTGTATATGGCCTGACGCTCTTTAGCAAGAAGGGAAACGGGGATCACTCCCGCGATCACCATCACGGCCGGTTCAGAGACAGTGCGGTATGCAGACGCCACCCGCAAAGCTCCACGTCTCTGTACTTGCGCGAGGCGTTTACGATATACCTCCTTGTTAAGGGCCCCAGCCCATACCTCCGCGCCGCAGAGCAGGACAGACTGCGTTGGACCCATCAGGAGACGTCGCCTGCTAGACGTAGGACCCCCAATGTTTGCCATTAGCCTACTTAACGCCGAAACTCCAGCTGCAGCCTTGTTCGCTGCTGCTTTGATTTGCTCAGAAAAGCACATCTTTGAGTCAAGAGTCAAGCCAAGGTACTTTACCGTTGATTTTGACTCGATTATCGACTCGCCGAACGATATGGGGCGCAGGGTCGGAATCCTTTTTTTAGTCAGGATGACTACTTCGGTTTTTTGCAGTGCTAGGTTAAAACTATGAGAAGTCATCCATCCGCTTACTCGTCGCATCAATATGCCGAGTCTGCTTTGCGCCTGTTCGACAGTGCGTCCAGCAGCAAGCGCTGCGGCATCATCTGCATAGCCGACCAGGCGCGACTCTTCTGGCATGTCGAGTTTAAGTAGACTGTCATAGGTAGCGTCCCAGAGGTCCGGCCCTAGGATGGATCCCTGTGCTACCCCCGACGTGACCTCCATCCACCTTTCACCCTCTAGTGTTTCATAGAGCAGGGAGCGGTTCTTCGGATAGTCCGTGTTCTCTTACGTATCCGTAAGAGATAGTTCGGCGCGTTGAAAGTATTGTCTAGTGTACCTAGAATGTCTTTCCATCTTACGGAATTAAAGGCGTTTCTGACGTCAAGTGTTACGAGGAGCACCACCCGTCGAGTTCGGTGGCTATGTGCCTCTGCTCGTCGAACGGCGTCCACGACTTCCATGACAGCTTCAATTGTCGATCTCCCTGCTCTAAAACCAAACTGCCTGGGAGATAAATCTCCGGCAGCGCGTATCGCTTCAGCGAGTCTACTGCTGATGAGCTTTTCGAGCACTTTCCCAGCAGTATCAAGCACACATAGTGGACGGTATGAAGACGGCAATTCGGGGTCGCCTTTCCTTTATGGATCAACGCAAGCCTCACAACCTTCCAACGAGCAGGGAAAATGCCCTCTTTCAAGCAAGCGTTGAACGCGCCGAGGAGTAAGTCTGGCCGGTGTTGGAATACCAGTTTGTTTACCTCTACTGGAATACCATCTGGTCCTGGTGCTTTCTTGCTTTTCATAGAGAGGACTGCCTGTTCCAACTCTTTTATAAAGAAAAGTGGACAGTCCTCTGCGCTCTCCGCGCCGACGTCGTCATCCCATAAGGGGTGCGCAGGCAAGAGTGTCCTACAGTGCGGTCCATCTGCTCCGCCTTAAGTGAACCGGCTTCCCGCAGAGCGCCGATTTTTCGGATTACCAGTTTGTAACCGAGTTCCCACGGATCCCCATTCACCTCGTCGACCAGATCTTGCCAGCAGCGAGCTTTGCTCTTGTTTATTGCGCTGCGGAGTCTCCTTTTGGCTGATTTGTACTCCATCATTATGGTACATGCCTCCTCCCGATCGCCTAGACGTTGTGTTAAGCGGCGGACCTTTGACAGAGCTCCGTAAGGGCTCTGCGATTTCCACTGTCCACCAATGCATGGATGGTTTGCCGTGCCTCGATGTCTTCCTGGGCATGGAGGCTCCGAAGACCGTCGTTATCAGGCTCATAACTGAATTTACGACAGTGCCAGCTGCGGCGCCACCGCCCCCAGGAGTACCCCCAGCGTGGCCCCACCTGTTCCCAGAGTTTCGACAAACTTCCCGGTGTTCACTTTCGCGACGTTCCATGCCCAGAAAAATCGCCGGGGTTTCGCACACCGAGAGTTTGTGACCACCACTTCGAAAGCAATGTATTGGTGGTCACTTGCCGAGAAGCCGAGAGCCCTTCATCGGTATGGAGTTCAAAAAAAGTTAATAATAGTATATTACTATAACTTCTAGTAATTGGCTGCAAGATCCCCTTACGTTCATCCTAGAATCCTGAAATTTTGCAGCATTGAGCATGATCCCATCTAAGTTTGGTGGTAATCGCACTATTACTATTAAAGTTAAATTAGTTAAAATTATCTGTCCGTTTCCCGACTTGTTAGGTATCTGTTAGTGCTCTAAGTGTTCACTTTTCGCTTTCCGGAGGTCAAATTTTTCAAGACATGCAATTGACCACCTCTTATTATTGGTTTTAAGCATAGGACCCCGTCGGTCTCTATTGTAATTGAAACGGTCTGAGTGGTCCAGTTTATAAGTAGGGCATATTCTTTTTCTATATTGTCTACTTTGCACACCCGCTTTTGTAACTTTCTTCCTAGACGTCAAGTTACTAATATTTTCTGAATAGTAATTATGAATTGTCATATTCACCCTAGTTAGCGTCGATTTCCCTGTTTGCGTTAGAATGACAGGCTTTCAGCCTTGGAGTTGCACTGCAATGTCCTGTTTCCTTATGTGCATCTACTAGTTTTGCCAAAATGTCATTTATCAGGAATGAAGGAGCGCTGTTATCACAGATAGTGGAGGATCCTATCTTCTGAATAAATTTGCCCAGCTGGTAAAATAAAAAATTGGAAACCAAGGCAGCAATGTGCATCCAGATGACTCAGTAGATAGAGCGCTAGGCTACTGTAGCGGTTGAAATCTCATTGATGTCAGAGAGGTTTGTATCATGACTGGAGGTCGGATGTCAGTCAACTGAACTGTGAGTGAGTACCTGAGTCAAATCAGGATAATATCCTCAGGTGAACGCAATGCTGCCCACATTGCCTCCTACAATGTACTGTAGTTTACCGTTACGTTCTTCAATAAAGTACTCTGACACGGTTCAAGGCCCTTTTCCAATTCGATTGTCGTGCCAACGATTATTCATACTAATCTGGAATGCAGTCTAGCAGCTTCAGCTAACAGTCTGAAGCTGACTCCAAAGCCTTGCGATAGTTGTCAATGTTATATGCTGAAACTTCAATCAAGTTAGAGAAAGCGGCCATGGGCACTGCTATTGAGGAGCATGAATGTTTTTTTTAAAAATTGCTATTAGTCCTTAAGGCTATTGCCAGGCGATTTATCCTTATCTGAGACGGATATAACATTTTATTAGTACAACGAATTCCAAAATGTGCAGACTGCCAGCACAAAAAAGTCTTTCGTTTTTAGTGAACATAACCTACGTATATTGGTTACTTTTCTAATATCTTTCACATTGGCTATATATAGCAGAAGTCATCCCCCCTCCCACCTATTAAAAATCCTACTCCTCTAGAAGCGTCAGTCTCTTTCACAAAAATGTTTGTCTAATTTATTCGCTAGCGACGTCAATTTTTCCGACTTCATCCTTCAGAGTAGGTTAGATAGGGAATACCCCAAAGACAAATGTTAGCTTTAGTTTAATCTTTATGGAGTCCGACTGTTGACCACCCAATCCGTTAACCTTCTCACTATCAATGTTTTTGGAGGGGTGTGTGTTTTTTCTAGTCAGCCAAGTTTCAGTGCCAACTAGCTGCAGCTCCACACTACCTGGCATGATGTGGTATTATTATTTAGAACTAGTGAAGCTACCTGACTGCTGGAGGGATTCGATTGGTGCCACCCGCCTGTCTCCTGCTTCAGTGTTGTCAAAGGCCTTCTTCAGCTATCAGTGTTCAATACCGTACACGTTTTCCAAGCAGACGATTTGCTGTTTTGATTACCTAGGTCCAGGCTATGTTCTCTTGACGAGGATCTGTTTTATTTTTGTGGTTGCCTCGAGTGAGCTAATCTCTTCACAAAAGCGTCTTTAAAGTGATAATTTAGCACACATTCTGTTGTCGTTCTCTGTCGTTCTCCTCTGGTCTGGTCTTCTCCTCTGGTTGGATTTGGTTCCACACCAATTATGAAATCAATGGACCTGTCGTCAGAAGTGTGTTATCTTTCATTGAAGAAAGTATCGATTCGTATCTAGTAGCTACCCTCATAGTTAGAACCTCTCATGTTGATGTTGAAACTCGCCTAATATAGGTAAAATGATATCAACTAAATTAAAATTCCAATTTTCCCCCTCTAACTCCACTAACGTTATTTGTTCGCAAATATGAGTATTTGGATATCTATCTTTCTCACTGTTAGAATTCGAATCGATTAAAAGAAAAATTTGACATCATGCCGGGGCACCGAGCACCTCTTATGATTGAGTGGCGTTAAGAACTGCCACTTATAACGTGACCGATACTAAGCACCTAGCAGCCTACCTTTTCTACTGCTAAGGTGTCTTTATCTGGACATCCAGTTGCCCCGAAATCTCAGCACTACTTAAATGCTTTTCTAGAGCCACACATAAAGCTATTGTTCTTTTCCTTTGCCCTTTGTCCAGTTCATAAGCGGGGTTGGCTTGCTGTGATCAGTTATTTTATCGAAGGCCTGATCTGGATGTAGTCGCGTTTCGGCCGGCTTTTTGGTCGCTTAATGCCTACTTTGAGATTCTGGTCAATCTTGGCAAATTAATTCTCGTTAGCACAAATTACATGACAATGCCATTGAAAACGTCTCTCTCGCAATTTTTCTACGATCGGTGCAACTTCATATCGATAGGATGTTACGTAACATCTTTATTCCCATTACCGCAAGACGTCGTTCGTTGTCTTTTGTAGTCGGCCAACACTCAGAACTATTGATAGCAACAAAGCGGATTCCCTTGATACGTCAATAACAAAGAGTGCCAATTGTGGAGCGCCACTTCATCCAGGTTGTGCTCATGCGTGAAGTAATATAATAAAGCAGTCGTTGAATCGATTTGCCATTAGCTGTAGATGTTTTCGACAACCTTTTGCCCTCAACTTAGGTTATCGCTTAGCAGCCGACGGTATATCCTAAGACAATTCACCCGCAGGGATGGTTTCATTCGTAGGTTGTTTTGTTTCCCGACTCTAATTTGATGATAGGAGTTCTGCCTCAGCAAATGACGTCAATCAGTCTTATGTCAGGAGTGCTGACAGAAGCGGTTTGCTTCGTTTTGATCATTAAGAACTTGGTTCCAATTTAACATGTGGATAATCTTTGCCTTTTTATAAGTTGGAGGTTATTTCTTCATTTAGGAGTGGATCGTCATGATTAAATTTTAGTTTTGATATTTGATTATTATAATATTTTTTGGGGAAGTAGGTCGATTTCAGCAGAGCTCCGTTTTGTTGGAATTTAGAAGATAATTTCCTCTAATTTTAGAAAATGATATTAATACAGTATTTCGGGGACCAACTGTCCCCTTCTTCAGTGTTTCGTTTCCTGAAATTCTCATTAAGATTTTTAGTTTTAGTCTTTAGTTTTGTTTGGAGAGGCCTCTCTCTATGCAAAATCCGAATCGGCGCTGCAGGAAAATTCAGATAAACTACCGTCTCTGTGCAATCAGGCTTAGTTATCATAGTAAATCAATTCAGCCCATCTCATATATCCTCTGTGCAGGATATTTGAAATGAGGGAACACTAAAGAAAGCATAAAATAAGGATGCAATCGGTCCTGATTTTCTCCCGCTTACTTTCTTTCTGGTTAAATGTAGATCCTTCCATTTGGACGAAGTGACGGTATTTAGTATTCAAGGTACAACAATCTGTGGGTCTAGAGATTTCGTTAAGTAACGTGCGAGGTGCAGAAGTACCCTGAACCCATTCCCGCAGTGTTATACCAGTGAATCTTGACAAGCATTTTTGTCACGCCGCACTTAAGGAGAAAATTTGAAAGAATTTTCAACAGATGAGTTATTGGTCTAGCCTTGTGGTTCGCAGCCATCAATTCAGAATGCTCGATGATAACCCCAGGCACTCATACGCATCACGCCAATTAATAATCCAATTTCGGAGTCAGAGAAATGTTAGCAGATTTTCGAATACAACTTCCATAATGTAGCCATAAAATGAAGTCCTGCAAATTGGGTTTTTTAAGAACCATTCAGTTACGAACCTGCTATTTCTTTAAATATGATTCAGGTGCTTATCTCATCGACGAAGTGCAACCCTTCTCACCGCGCGAAAGGAGGGGAAAACAGTTATCAACACAAAAGGGGGCATCATCGTATTGCTTAGGCTATCCAGTGTTTCTGCATTATACCACTAGTCTGGAGTTTGCCGTCACTGAGTACAAGATTTTAATGGCGTCTGCTGCGGTCTGAATGAACATGTTACGCTTGGGGCTTAGGTCAGCCTTTGGGAGAGTTTCATTATTGCCAGTATTCTGTTGAGAATACTAAGAGTTTCTTTGGTGTTGGTGTGGTGTTTCGTCCAAGGCGTATGGTTTCGCTGCACAGTAACCAAACTCACAGAGTCTGGCTCTACTGGACAATACATACATACATAGATTTCATTTAAAAATCCAAAGGAACGAGGTGTAGGATCACATTGGATTGCAGATTCCCCGTAACATCTGCCTTAATGATACCTTTAGTACTATATCCAGAAAGGCAGCTGAAATCTGCCTCGTAAAGAGCTGTCTGCACGGATTAATCTTTGTGCAAGGAAGTGTGTTGGACAATTGGCCACAGGGTCTCACCGCAAGGCTGGATTTCCATGTTCCTGGGCCACAGAGGTACTAAGATACGCTGAAACTTTAGATGCTCTGAGAATACTACAGCCAGGAATATTTCCACTTTTGGTAAAACTGCCCGTATTTATGCCTTTAGCAGATGAAGAAAATGTCTTTGGTCAGCTTCCTTCATTCAGTTTACGGTGGACGAGGTTCTAAATACGATGCAGAATCACTTCTTTAGAGACCCCGAACTTTAATTCAAGTTCATCCGCTATGGGGGTGTTACTATTGGGAGCACTGGTAATTTTGATTTTGATAACTTGATCAAACTTCTTTAGTCCGATCTCTTGGGGTTTCTGCAAGGATAGAAAACTCTTATAGTGTCGTTTGCAATGAAAAGTACGGAAACATATTTCTGGAATTAAGGTTGAAACACAGAAAAAGTGCAGCCAGTTCCTGGTGATGATATATATCTGCAGTAAACAGTGCTGTGGAATGAATTATAATGTTGAAGCTTTTTGATGAACTATCCTTCTCCCATTCAGAGTTCCTGTATTAGTGCGAAGGTGATGTGTTTCTCCAGGAGGAAGACCAGTATGGTAGCCAAGGCAAACATGCACATATTCGTACTGCAGTCTGTTTGGTCTGCATAGAAGAACTGTAGGTGTTCATCAGACTGTCGTTCTTCGATTTCTCCGACTGCTCGTTAGAAACGTCAATTGCTGCCCGGTTTTGCGGGGTGGAACATTTTGACGTTCGCGTTCCTGATTCCTGTGTCTGGAAGCACTCTTCATTAATCCGTAGTAGGAAAAGCTGGCTTGTCGTCTGGGGTTCCTCCAGCATAATCACTACCTAGTCGTGTTGGGGGGATTCTGGGGTTTTGAAAGCGAAGGGATTGGACGAGAGTGTTTTTGTTAATTTATTTCTTCACAACAAGGTGCGAACAACCGATCCCCAGAAAATCTCATCGTATGGGATAATCTTGAGCTTCATGCCCTCCCGGGCTTCTCGGATCTACCCCAATGCCATATATGGCTCGAACAATCTCCTTCCACGCAAAGATTCAAACTATCCATTTGGCTCCTCATAACCTAGGTCCTTTAGAAAGGAAGTTAAAACGGAAAAAATGGATAAAAGCTATCAAGCAATTATTTCGTTAGAAGATACGATTTCAAATTGCCGCATATTTTTATCATTTGATCTACAGAAGTAATTGAAGGTCATTTATATCCATCCGGACCATGCACACTTACTCAGCACGGACAACTCTAGTCACATTCCGTTCATGCAAGAATAATTACATTTCTCACCCGGGAAACTTATCACACACACCTCCTTGCACTCTATCTTCTCGGAAAACATTTGTTAACTCATTAACGCTGTCCGCATATTTCTTCACGCGAGAATACCGTGAAATGGCACGCATTGTTAGTCGGGACCCTGCTGTTATATTAGCGTTAAATGGACTTCATTACTTTTACTCCACCGTTAACTGGCATAATAGTGCCGAAAATGTTAGAGTTAATTATTATCTACGGAACTTCTTGTACATAAGTTTTGCACGTCACTTAGGTATTTCTCGGAGAGGAGCTATAAAGGCAATGATAGTCCGGCGGTTACCTCCTTTTCCAGCCAGCGCGGATCCATTGTTAGTGGAAGTATCCCTGGTCGTAGGGAGTAGACGGTAAAATTAACATATTGTGAACTGAAGGATATTGTGGAAGATTTTTCGTTGAGTCCTGAGAATGGGTTGCTTAATTATTTAAATTAATGCGGAAAGTTCAGACCGCCCGTCAAGAGGAGTTGCTTTTTTGGTGAATATATTGCTGCAGGACCGGGAGTGAAACGAAGTAATCAGGGAGCTTAGAGTTGAAGACGAAGCAGATTCAGAACCATACCTGGCCAATTGTTTTCAAGAAATTGAAATTAAACTTAAAGTGGTTGAGTTTAGTTAAATTATTTTAATTTTGTACTTTGAGTTTTATGACTTTTTGGAGTTTTAAAGAAGAGAGGGTGCTGAACAAAGTATTTCATCTACTGTCTCTAAGAAGCAAAATTTGCAAACATGTTTTTTTCATTCACAGGTGTACCTAGCACGTTGTATGCACGTCCCCATTTAAAAAACTCTCACCTAAGTCGAATATACTATTAAAAATGTAGACTAATAAGGAAACACAGCTAAAGGGATGTTTACTGTCCGAATTCGTAAGATGATAATGACCTTGTGGATTAGACTTTCTTCTATCACGTTTGTCAATTCCAGTGAAAATAATTCTATCCTAAAGGTTTTGCGACCTTGATCAACTCCCCCACTTTATTCAGATAGCATAACCCTTTTAACTCTCCTGCATCGGGCAAAAAGATAAGGAAAGTATGCTATATGCTGCCTGGTATCTTCTCGTGGCAGAACTCTAGATAGAGCTATCAGAAAACGCATTTAATATAAGTAAACGATGATAATCCGACGTGCGTGCGTGTCATGTTCGAAGATTTCGACTCTCTTCTCGCTATTGAAATGTCACTCTCGCCATCCCCAGAATTATCCAATCCTCCCACTTGGGCGAGAGATCTAGCGCTACAAACTGGATATGGTATCGTCGGACTTAATACGATTAGAGGCTACCGCTTTCATGAACTCCTTCAGTAGGTCTGGATACTGAAATTTGGCTGCTCGGCCGAAAGCAAGCGCAAATTCGGTGGTTAGGTTCATAACAACGGTTGATAAAAAACGCTACTAAAACCTAGTTTTGGGCAGGATACTGGCTCAGAAATTTTGGTCCAAAATGAGACACAATTAAGTACTGCGCCGGGCATCAACGGAGAGAGAAGAAATGGGTTTTACTTGCAGGGTTTAGAGTCTTGACTCCATAAGCTCAATACTACCATCTGACACTATCCAACTGACGCTCAGCACTGCAAGAACAATTCTGCCGACCAACGGAAAATTACTTAAAGAGTCCGCCTGAGAATTTTGAACGGGCCTCTCCTCTATTGATTGCATCGATTAGTGATAAAGTACGAGAAGTTCAAAGCAACCTGGGATAAAAGGAAATTTATTATTGGACTGGTGAAGCCATCGGAAGCCGCTGGAAATAACCACGATTTCGAAATCATACCATGATAGAATTTTTGATATAACAACCAAAGACAAGGACAACTTGAGATAGCGAGAAAAATACGTCATCAGAATAAATAATTATTATATTTCACATCCGATAAAGTTTGGTCTCGTGAATGAAATAGAGAATCACAGTAATTTGGGAATACTAATTGCTACTCCAACTGGAGAGAAAATCACCTCGGCTTCCAATACCCCGGAGTAAATTCGGCGAATTTGACGGCCTCATTGCAATTACTGCAGAGTTACTATTTCCATTAGCTTATTTTGCATAAGTGGCAGTAAATTTCCCAGAATGCATATTAGGGTTCATTGCTTTCCCCAGAGAATCTGCAGACAGTGTTATGGGATATCCTAGCTTCTCCAACCTTAAGGTCGTAAAGGACAGTATTTGAATGCGAGCATTTGAGGATTATTTGCATGTTCCCTGCCATGCTGCACAGATGGAATGGTTTGCGCGTTTGCGAAAAACTAATGACAGAAAATCACAAGAAAGTTTAGAGCCGAAAGCTTGGTTTGACAGTGTTACATTTTGTCATTAAGAGTTACTCTTCTCGTTACCAGTGACATCACATATGCTGGAGAAGGCGGAAGGTTACTGAAAACTATGGTTTCTCAAATATTCGGACTTCGCTGTCACGCAAAACACCTGTTTGACCTCGTGATCGGACGATTTCGACGGAAGAAAAACCTACAAAACCAAGGCTTTCATTCTGACAGGTCATCAGGCTCCCTCCCTTAATACGAAAACACTGAAAATGTTGTCTAAAATTTGAAATTCAAGTTATCTTAGCTTCAACATCAACCAGACTGTATGCTGCTGTATGGAATGTAGCAGCTATTTTTAATCAAATCTTCAAGCGTACTGTAATCGGACCCAATAGAATCTCCAACGAAAAATTGCTTCAGCGTATAAGCCAAATATCAATGCACGCGTTGAAGAAGATGATAATGGTGGTGGACAGGTTACACGTTAAGGTAGAGAGGTAATGCCAATACTCGCTATGTCATCTACTAATTCAATGTATCCGACGAGTGAGTGCCTTTAGAAACACTTGACGTGGGGCAATGGAGAAGGAGTGAAGAGAGCCGTGGCATGTGGCGAAAAGCACTGCTCGTTACCAGTGAAGATTTCAAGCCTAAGCCTGTCTAACCACCTGGGACAGTACATTATATTATACTGTTTTGTTCGCTCCCGCTGTACAAATCGTCTAACTGTTTCGCCTAATGAAAATTTTTTCTACTGTGTCCAGCATTCCAGGACAGTACGTTGACGGCAACTCAGAATTTTCTCCGCCTTTCTTTATAAGTGCGATCCTCGTAACCTTCTAACAAGGGGAGAACTACCATCGCCAACCACAGAATAAATTCAACTTGTGGCTACATAAGAGTTGCAGCATTTCGCTGGAATATAGATGATATTCGATGTTTCTTTCATGCTTTGTGTACAAAATCGTCTCTATCAGTTCCTTTACCGTAAAAATTAGCCCGACTGCGATACGTCCAGTGAAGCCCATAGTGTGTTACGTAGGCACCTGTCGTGAGACTTAATCCTACGGTCCTCTTAAGACACGGATTGATTTTGTGACCACAATCAGAGCCCTGCTGAAACAAGCAACAACGGTACCAGTCTATACCAAGTGCATGGCTTAGCATTCATACTGGTGGATGCAAGAATTACTTCAGTCTCTAAGGAACTATGGAGTACGGCACCCGTGTTGATGCGCAACACCACGTCGAGGCCCCAAGGCCTCTTCTCGCTTGAGCACAACCACAACCACCATGAAACTCCCACTAGGGGGGCCAACCGCAAATAACCGAGCTGTCCTCACATACAACAGGAGTTCACCCGAAGTATGTGAGTCCAGGGGCTTTCCCGGTTCCCATGGTACCAGTATACCCCTGGTAAGGTTTCGTGACCAATTTGCCACTTCAGATGAGTCCCCGTGCAGACTCGGGTCTGATCGCCCTGATTAGGTCTTTGGAGCATTCGCCTACTGAATCACGGCCGACAAACCAAAGTGATTACAGCGTCTCCCGGTGCCACCACTATGGAGGTTCTCCTCAACCACTTGGTTTTGGTTTGGCCGAAAGGGTTGCCGCCCCATCTTCCTCGCCGCCACCTCTGAGCACCTGCGATACGTCCAGCCGATATCGTCGGTTCGAATTTGTTGGACTGGAAAAAGTGCCTGCACAATTTCCTTTCGACGTCGAGTTTTCGGATTATCAGGTCATATCCGAGTCCATCCGTGATAATGGTCGTATAGGAGTCCATTTGTAATTAAGTGATGGCTCTCCTATTTGGATCCGGGGCTGGTTGTTTACGTAAATTTCTACTTCATTTTATCTAAAAAATATTCGCTGGTTGTTAGAAAAGGACAGAAATGATCCTTTACTTTAAAGGAGAAGAACAGATGATCATTGACCGCGTAATTTTCCAGTGTCCTTCATTGTTACACTGCTGGCACTAATGACTCCATGGCATCGGCCAAATCGAAGATAGTGTTTATCCGCTGCGTTACTGATATTTAAAACAGTGAATTCTTTTTTGGCAGTCATCTCAAAAGCTCAAGTTTCACGAGTAGACTCGTTCCTTATTCAAGGACTCTCCATTCCGTATTTCAGATTTGATTACTCAGTTACAGAGCGTCCCCCGGAAAGCAGACAAAGGCTCGTTTGACTCGGAGCACATAACTTACAACGACCTCTGTTAAGCCTTTGAGTTCATCAACCACAATATACTCCTCTCTAAACTCTCTCATAGCTACATAGCTACATAGCTCACCCCTTACCACTCTGATTGTCCCTGCAGAGCTTCTTTTCATGGTTATCTATCCTGTTCCTGCTTTCCATCAAGTGTATTAGGTCCTCAACTATTACTATTTTAGATTTTTTTGGTTCTGTTTCATCTTCGCTGGACTGTTGTATCTTGTTATTCATCTTAGATACGTTGGTGCATTGGTGTTCGACGAGCATGCGGACACTAAATGTCAGAGAATGCCACTTGCCGCTTAAATCTCCCAACATCTTTTCTGTCCTCTTTTGCGGTACATTCATCTTTGTTTCTGAATTCCTATCAAAAGCAGCATGTAACCTTCAGAGACGACTTTCGTTTTAATTCCCACTTCATCAACATTATTAATCGCGTTTCCAAAACGTCCGGGTTTATCCTACGCTTCTTCTCCAAATTTATCTCAATCCGTCCTGCCTTAATACTGTTCAGCTCCCTCGTTAAAGACATTTTTGAATATTGGTCTATAATTTAGTCTGCCCTCCGTAACTGTGACTGCCTCCCTCTTAAATCTGCACCACGCAAATTCACCGCCTTTTTCTTTAAGAATAACTTTCCGCAAGTGGACTATTCTTCCTGTCTCCTCATTAGCAACACAACCGACTTGTCCTCTTGCTAAGCACATCGGGTTTGATTCATTCTTCTATCGCTTCTTAGTTTTCAAAACGTCCATATCTCTTATGTCAACTTTGGACGTGAGTTCAAGGCAGCAGAAAACTGCCTTTGTCATCAGGCAGCTCTAGAATGTCTCATAAAACATATTTTTCTCATCTTTAGCCCAATTTTGACAAGATGGATTTAATTTCTCTTGTAGCGTGACCTCGCTTAACGCTATTGCAAATTTCTTGAAGAGCTTTCGCCAAAGGTGCCTTCTTGGATATAGAGAGAGCATTCAATAACGTTAGCACAACGCCATCAATGAAGCCTTGATCGCTAATGGATTGGAGGGGTATCTTACGCATTGGATTATATCCATACTAAAAACCAGAATAATCTAATCGGATCTGGGAGGCAACCACTGGACCAGAGCTGTGAACAGAGTACGCCCCAGGGTGATTTCAACGCTCCGATATTCTGGTTAATTGTGATGAACGATATTTTTCGAATATTGGACAGGAGCGGGGTGAAGGTGGTGGTGTATGCCGACGACCTGGTAATATTAGGGTCAGGAATGTTTCCCTCCATTATGAGTGGCATCATTGAAGGAGCGTTGCGAAAGTTGTGCCTGTAGGCCCCAAAATGCGCACTGAACTGATGCTATTCACCACCAAGGCAAGGGTACCTGTATTCCACCTACCGCGGCTGAATGAACAAAGGATGGTTCTTTCCTACAATGTAAAATATCTTAGTGTAATCCTGGATCCAAAGCTAGATTTTAGATTGAACATAGAACTGCGGGTTAAGAAGGGCTTCTATGCCTCCAAGAGAAGGATAGTTCTATTGACGTGACGCTGTGATCCGAGCCGAGTACCAAGCGCAACATAGCATGCTGATCGACCGCCAAACGGCCATTGAGGCCTTGTATTCAGCGGTATCCTCTAGGCTAGTGGCGCAGTGCAGAAACGCGCTTGATAGTTTGGGCGGCCAGCTCAAGATCACCCTCCTCTGGGTTCTCGGTTTTAGGAACATCGCCCAGGCGGGGCTCTGATCTTGGCAGTCCTTCGGCGGGTACAGTCGGTGTCTCGCTGGCGACTGTCAAAGGCATAATATACTCGCACTACATAATAGCCGCGGACCTCAGATGGCGAAGGCTCACCACCTGTGCCAAGTCATGGAGGATTTGGCCCACTTATAACAAAAACCGATCACTAGAGCTTCTGTGCCAGACGCGATTGGTCAGCTCTAGCTGAAGTCACGCTACGGGCACTGGGTAAATTCTTCTTTTGGGACTTTAGAGAGATTTCTAGTTGTGGGGTGGGAGAGCTGCTTTCCACCGTGAATGCTATGGAGTGGCTCTGAAGATCTGAGTCGGCTGGATTTTTCCTCCTTGCTCTCATGACATCAGTCACGGTCTAAGGAGTTTGTGGCATCAAAACGGCCTACCACATCTATAATTAGGCTCCTCGCAGTATCTACAGTAGAACAGAAGGGGACTAGTCCGAGCGCCTCGGGAAGTCGTGAGGGGTGCTGAAGGGCATTTCAAGCAACCGCGAGCGATGGGGCTTAGGTGTGGTTGATGCACTATACCCCACTAAGGGTGAAGGGCAACCGTGTATGTATATAATATTGTCTACGTGTAATTATATTCTTATGCAAACATTGGAAACGCATGGAAAGCACGTAGAGCTGATTATTGAGTTCATCTTGTTCTTCAATGGTTTGGCACACCAAATTGATCCTTGAATTCCATGATGGTTTGCCCCAGTCATCTGAGTTCAAAGGCCGTAATCTTCAGTTCGATATCCTCACAAACAATCTACTACCGACCTTAATGACTTCCGTACATGGGTTGGCTTTGGAATCTGATATTCCCTTGCGAAATTCCACGACGGTTGATGTACATAGATGTTCGTCTTTATCATGCAACGATCACCGTAGACGAAGGAAGTGGTTAACCCTCTGCAGGTTAGAGCCCCCTAGAGTCAAGTCAATCCCGAATGGAAACTACACTAAGGAATTGCAATTATTCGATTATTATCGATATCTGCTCCTAGTTCAATGCAGGGTACTGGAAAAAATCTAAATGTCATTTTAATATGTTAAAAACCCTCGTCAGTTGAGTTTAAGTATGTCAACATTTGACGAAATACCTACAAAAATTTGAAAGTTCATATCGGTGCCCATTCTTGGCCTGCATCCAAAATACCAAACTGCAACCAAGGAAACCTATACTCAAAGGCTCCTTTACATAAAATTAGCTCCAAGGTCTTGAAATAAGCAGCTTATTGTATCCGCAAAACGTCAAGCACAATTACTCGAAATCAATACATCACTAATACGCCCCAAGAATGAATATTGAGAACGAGCAGCCCAAGCTCACGAAAAACACCAAAATAAACTTCACCTTTTCATTCAAGTGCCTCAGATACAATCGCCTTTCGACAAAACGAACTCCAATTCTGGTTTAAGCAAACAGGACACCTCAAGCAAACATTCTCAGTGACACTTACAAAAGGGCTGAAGATATCAAGGCGCCGATAACAATATCAACGGCAACAACCTTATTCTCGTCAAATCCATGAATGTTTGTTGATGCCCATTCTCAGAGTTCCGCCTCCCCGTCGTCTCCCTCCCTGGGAAAATCTCTAAATAGGAAAAAAAATTTGTTTGTACGTTTGTGGCTTTGGATTATAGCTTCTAGTTTTCACTTTACAAGCACTCTTCGTCGTACATGTGTCTGTATTTTTCTTAGTATATCCTGCAAACAATAAGCTCTCTCCGTTTTCGTCCTGCTGGCTTGCGGAGGGCGAAAACAAGGGAGCGGGGGAGGGAAGAAATGGATTGACAATTGAGGCTAATGTTGACACATTTCCATCAATTTTATTTGAATCGTGTTGAAAATATGTGAGTTGATGGTTAATCGAATGTGGGAATCTGATAAAAAAGATACTCCGACGAGCGAGTGCAGGGTAAATGTGAGAGGCAGATCAAATATTGACAGTGAAAGGGTGTGGTATCGATTTCGTAATGTAATTTAATCATCGTTTGTTGGAGGTAGATTTTATTATGCATTTTGTATCAGCAAACGGTAAATGGTTTTTTGTTGTTCAGATATTTGATGTTGTCGTTAGATTATATTGTATGTAGGCAGTTGGGGTTTAAAAGGATAGAAAACCTGAAATTGAGGCACTCACAAGTGAAATTTATCTTGGTCTATCACGTGTCTTTCTGGAATTTGAATTTGGACGGTTGCGTGATAATTTCCATTAGAATAGTGGACATTTGTGCCCTTATTCTATGCAATGCTAGACTACCTTGAGAAACTCTATTACACTGTTAAAACCTCACTCGGCCCTATAATACTAAGGAATTCTTCAGGTCGACATACATCATTTAAAATATACTTAAAACTAGCTCACACATATCTGCATCTATCCCGTTTGATGCAAAACACTGGAAAGTGAGAAAGGCTGGGGCCTGTTTCTTTGTCTAGCGTGGCCCGGCGGTTTCAATCAATCTTTAGATTGCTTCTCATATGTTCAGATGCTCGCGTCAATCTTAACCAGCCACTCGTCAAAAATGCACATGACCTGACCTCATGCTCATGGAGGAGTTCCGTATCTACATCTTCTTCCTTCCTTCTTCAGTATAATATTTTGCTCATCACTTTGATACCAAATCTTAATTAATTTCTGGACTCTTCTTCTTTTTCTTCAGCCTTTTTCCTGTTCAGAAGCGAGGTCGGTTCGTCGTGATCGGTTTCGCCATTTCGCTCTATCGAATTCCTGATGTGGGTGCAATCTTCAGACTTTTAAATCCCCATCCAGCGTATCAAGCCTCCCTTTTGGTCGTTTACTATCGACTTCGATGTTCCGACCACTCTTGGCAAGTGAATACTCGTTAGCACGAATTACATGATCATACGATCGAAGACACCTTTCTTGCAACTTTTTCACGATCGGTGCAACCCCATAACGATCGCGGATATCCTCATTTCGGATGTGATCTGAACGTGTGACGCCACTAGTCCAACGTAGCATCTTCGTCTCCATTACCGCGAGACGCCGTTCATTGTCTTTTATGGTCGGCCAACACTCAGAACCACAGAGAGCGACTGGACGGACAACATTGCGGTAAATTTTAGATTTGAGACGTTCTCCGCCATGCTATTAACATAGTATGCTGGTCCCAAGCCCAGGTAAAGGAGGAGGGTTTGAGGCAACGTACTCTGTACTATCCTCAGTAAAACAAAAATAAAATGCTGAGATCAGGGAAAGAGATAAATAGAGTATAGTTGGAGTTATCCTACTATGCTAAATCCTACCTGATCTCTCTTGGTGACAGGCCCCGCGACAGGTCGACCAAGAAAATGCATAGAATGTCGTTACAAACATGATGATCGGATTAAGTCAAACATTGACAGAATAACGTCATTAAAACTGTAGCTGCGGACTAGCATGGTTTGAACTTCGTAAAAGACCCTTGCATATGTAATTATATGAAAAGTTTACGCCAAAAGCTTCAGACACTTTTGGTACGTAGCAGTAGAAAAGTACTATTCAGAAGCCAGCCAGTGTAGAGAGTGAATGAACCTCCCACCCCCTGTTTTATTTCTTACACAAAGCAGATAGGTAACCAGTAGACTTCAAGCAGATTTTGGCTTTCTCAAGCATAGGGGAAAGACGTAGGAACTCTAGTTAGTCCTGAGCCAAGAGTAGCCACCATATCGAATTGACTAGCACATGTCAATGGTTGGTTCGTTGTAGCCGCACTTAGATACTATAGATACAACTGGTCTATATACGTCACTTTTTACTTTTTTAGATAGTTCTGCCTTCGTCGTTGACAATAGTCTGCTTTTGACGATAAATTCAATCCGATTGTGATTGAAGTAATTTATGCCACCAATCCACAACATCTTGTCCCTAATGCAACAAGATAGCATTTGTTTCTTTTGGTGGCTACTTAGCTTTCGAAATCATACTAGAATTCGTTGTTTGTTTTCGCAGCGAATGCCAGACAAACTTATGCGATTGAGGAAGACAATATATAATAGATAAGGGCAAAGCTCCTTGCGATGTTCCCTCCTGAGGAGATGTGGAGTGTGGCTCACGTTGTATGTGGAACAGTTCTTGATAAATCTGGCATATGTGTCCTGTTCACCGCTTTGTGAAGCATAAGATATCGACAGCCAGCTTTTCGTATTTAACTTCGTTGATCGTTATCTACACGCACACTCTCGTCTGCAATTGAATATTCATGCTAAAACATCCAATATTTTCACTAGATTTAGGCAGGCAGCTTTCTTTTTTTTTCAAAAGTGCGAATACGATATGCTGAATAATAGAACCCAAAACGAACAATCTGCTGAAAAACTAACACCACCGTTCGCTTCCAACAACTCCCTGCAACCGATTTGTCAGTCTTTTCTTTCTTTGTTTGATCCCGATCAGGTCTAACTACCATCGTTGTAGTGCTATGTTTGATTGAAGGGATAATGCAACCATATGCAACTCTTAGGATGTAGCGATGCTGTTGTAATATTTAGTCAATGTACCCCCTGACACCTCCACACTGTTTATCAGTCTTTCTACTCTTTTATTTACAGAATGCACCCGGCGACTTATGTTAAAAACCTGTTTATCTTTTCCTGTTTTCTCGCATCCATGCTCTGGAATGTGGAATGTGTCCATTCTGATTTTAAATATTGTCTTTGTGGGTTTACGTTACAAAACAAAGAACCAAAAGAAAGCAGTTGATAAATCTGCTAAGTAACAGCCTTTCTACCAGAAAAGCTTTAAATTAGCTGCAATCTAAATCAGCCCTCGTCCTATTCCCTAAGCGAATTATCAGAATTTAAAACTGCTTATCATAAAATCCCACCCATCGCCAACTAGGGAAATCCCAACTTTACAATTTATGAAATGAAAATGCAACCGCTGAATTAAGCCATCAATTATTGTCATGAATTGAGACGATTCACATTTTTATTCAGGAAGAACCTTTTACAATAAAAATGGCCGTAATAGCATCTGACAAAGTGCAATTCGTCGCCATTAAATTTAATGCCGATGGTGTCCCTGCAATATGTTTCTGAACTTCTTTGTGCTTTCCACATTTATCTTTCTCACTTCTCGTCCCGTTGGACTGTTCCATTGGTTGTGGTTGTTGGAATCAACTTCCTTGCGGGATTGCTGCCGCCCGTTTCGGAAACTTCTTCCTTCTTCGGTTCATTCGAATTGTCATGACAATTTTGAAATTGTTCATGGAAATTGCTTTGTATGTTTGGGAATGTTTCAAGTTCTTGAGATTGTTTTATGTGATTCGGAAGACGTTGGTTGATGATCTATTGAAGGATAAAGACGGAAATAAATGGTTTTCTGGACTTCCTTTTCAAGCTATAATTACTATTTGAAGTATAGTAGGTTATCTCGCGGTTAGTGATAGAGCAATGAAACCAGCTTATTTGCTTTGAACTTAAGATGGGGCAAATTATGGTTAAAAGGAAAAAAACGACTCCATTTATATTTAAGATCTACTTTACCTCAGAGATTAGAAAAGGGGGAAGAATATATATCCTCCCTTTTACTGTTTATGTAGTCCAATTGTCTCAAATAACGAAGATCTAATGGATCAGAAAACCGATATGTCTCTCTTGGTCTCTCTTTTTCTCCAGCGCTTAGTGTCATTTTACTAAGCGTCATCAATTAAATACTCTAAATGCCTTAAATCTAAACTAGATAGTCTGCGGAAGCAAGTCTTCATTATATGGTCGACATAAATACCTTCGGAGGTTCCCCCTATTCGCCTAACTAAAGTCAAGTCATATTTCATGCAAAGAGCCTCTCAAAGAGGACTCTTTTCAAATTATGTGACCAAATTCAGAGTCGATCATTTTTTCGCTCAGAACGGTGCCTAATAGGTTTAGTCCCGGACATCAACGATCCGAGCTGCAAGGTTTTTGTATCTCTATTTTTCCATTTGTTAGAATTATTGAATTGTGTTCACTTTTGGATTTTTTTTTTACTAGCTGAAAATGTTGGCACATGCTCACATGCATATCTCCAAAGGATAGAGAATTAGACCCTATAAGGATTACAGCAAGAGAGGAAAGGACCAAATTCCATTATATTGTAATTACAAAGTAACAGGTCCTGTCAGCAATTTTGGCGGCATAGACATATTAACTACTTCTAGTATCACACCTTGGCTTCTGATGAAGGGAACTTATGACAACTTCAAAATTCAAAATTCAGATGAGCCTTGCTACTTGTTGCATATTGTGGCATCCTGATTGGGTTGGATGTGGGGGCAAATTTCATGATGTTCGTGGTGATGAATGGAATGAAGATTCCAGTTAGATTGATGCTAAAACAAGAGTCTCTATGGTTTGCTACTGAAGTCGACGTATGAATTGTATATCTGTAGCTTCTTTGCAGCAAAAACTAAACTTCGGGAAGAAAGGAGGAGTAGGACCTTTTGACAGCTGTAATATTAGAAGGAAGTTCTATTCGTTTCTTTCTTGATTTAGAATAAAATAAATAACCACTGGAAGACTAGCCTTTGATTTCCATTGGTGTAATAAGGTTCTTATCATTATCGGTTTTTCTCCAGGAAGGAATACGTGGCGAAATGAATGTACTAAAACATATTAAAAAAAAGATAACTAAACTATAATGATTGTTTTGGGAAGGACAACGAGAACAGAATCTAATCGATTCAGTTTCTCCGAGACAACTCGTGGAAGTAACGGGAAATAGCAGCTCCCCCATCCTACAAACAGAGATCTTTTTCATGCCGCCAAAAAATTGGCTTTATCATCTATAGATTTGTGTTAACAATAAAGTCAAGCAGGTATCCACCTCTTCTGCCGACCTCCGTGGTGTCCTAATGCGATGGTAGACGTCAGATATTGTCATTCGTGCAGTGGTACTGATCGGTTGTCAGCAAGGTAAGCAGGGAAGGTATACATGGTTTCTATTCCTGATTGCTTAAATTTGGCCGCGGTTTTGTTCCTAAAAGTCCCACTTGGATACGGACACGGAGGTGCCGGTGGTGGAGATACATAATCTGTACAATCAATATCTCTAACCCCGTGTAATAAATTGCAATATTTGCTTTTAGCTCTTTGATGGCTCAGCCTTATACGAACTATGATTCCAGTATTAGTACCATGTCTATATCTTTCTCGGGGAGAAAAACCAGCGGGTTAGCCGAGGTGTACTCCGCATGCTGTAGATTTATCTGCGCTATTGTAGCATGGTTCATTTACGTTGGGAGTGGTTCCCGTCAAACCATCAATCTCCATCTACTTTAACAGGTCGTTGGTGGCGTGGACCGAGTCCAAATCGTCGTCCGGTTTTGAGGAGCGGAACACTTCGACCTCTGTATTGCCCCGAATGGTACTCTGTAGTCCGCTTTTACCAGTGGCGGAATAGGAAAGGCTGACTTTCCGTCATGGGTTCTTCCCCTTGGTCACCACTCAGTTCCTCATAGCGATGTTGAAGTTTTGAGGGCGCAGTAATTGGATGAGTTTGTCTTATCCATTGGGGTCTTCATCAGCAACTGAATGGGAACAAGAGATCTCTTGAGAATCTCGCCGTATGAAGTAACCATTAACTTCACGGCCGTTAAAGCTGATCATAGCAACGTATGAACTGAAGTTATTAATAATAAATAAATAAATTAAAACGCATAGTGCAGTAACACATAAAATACGAAAAACATCGAGAAAAAAAATGTAAAAAATAATTTTGGTCGTAATAAAACCATAGGTATCAGCTATTTCAGGAAGTTAATAATAATAATAATCGTTGGCGCAACAATCCATATTGGATCAGGGCCTTGAAGTGTGTTAGAGCACTTCATTCAAGACCGTAACGGTACACTAGGAGGCAATGTGGTCAGCATTGCGCTCGCCCGAGATTATTACCCTGATTTGACTCAGGTACTCATTCACAGCTGAGTCGACTGGTATCCGACGTCAAATCACGATGCAAATTCCACTGCCACCAGTGAGATTTGAACCGCGACCTTCCGTATGACAGCCTAGCGCTCTAACCACTGAGCTATCCGGACACAAGTTAGTTCTAACTTTTCCCGTTGTTCACTTTTCCGACGGTATTTTGTGCCTATCTTGGGGGCCTATCTGAAAACTTTTCTCTTCTTCATGAACCTCAGATAATGTAATATATGACATGAGTTTTACGAGTGGGGCTTTTATGATGGCTGTGAAACTTATATAGGGATCGTACTGCCCTTTTACAAAGCATGCGAAAATGAGCTTTGATCCCACTCGTCTTAGACATCATCCTTGTTAGAGATAAGCTAGCTGTTGCTACCTTATTCACGGTAATGAATTATTTAATGGTCCCATTAGAGGAGGTGATTTCATGGCATTAAAGGTTTCTTCTGTAGGTAATTCAATATCTTCAGGGCATTTAGCAACTACAAAAGTCGTCAGATCGTTCGAAAATTTAATAAACGTTTCCACCACCATGCCTGTAATTCCAGAGCACACTCCTCAAGAGGTTCCTTCAAACGGTGACTAACATATAACAGTTCCATATAAAAGTTCTCTTTAGCTCTCCCCAGTCGTGTAATTTTTGAGGTATCGGCAACTTCTATGTTTTGCACTAAGTGAAGAAAAAATGTCTTCTCTTTACACTACCTTCTAAAATTTTATTGGACCAACAAGGACTGTTTTTAACGACAAACTTGAATTGTCTATTTAGATCTGAGATCGCAGCTTATTGTACTCACTTTACTGAAGCAAAGGATGTTGTTATTTTTAAGATGATCTTAGACCAGATGGCATGTTCCCTCTGTCCCTATGGGCAATATCTCACCTCGAGATTGGACTTTCAGTAACGCTACCATTATTTCTTTCGTATAGCCTGTCTAAAACCACTTGGAGAAAGTTAATACTCTCGTTTCAATTTTCCTTTTTTTTGAGTTTGGGTCATGAGACCCTCAATATTACGTGGTTATTGTCGCACCAGTGATTTGACTCCTCACAATTGAGCAAATGCCATCTAACTGTGGTATCATCACGTGCTTCAGCTACACAGTGGGCTAATGCGACCTGTTGTTAGGGCCAGCAGGAACATCTTCATCAAAATCCTTGACTTACACTTGCATCAATGAATGGTACCAAGCCCAGAATCTATGGAAGACTCCCTACTCGGCGGATTACTAACATAGGTATTGAAGTCATCAATCCCTCGTCACCTGATTCAATGCTCTGATAATTGTAGTATAGTTCACCCACCACTTCTTCGTTAATATTCTATCCACAGTAGTCATTAGAGCAGACCCTGAGTGACCTCGTAATAGTTTATGTTGGTGTTTGTCAACTTTACTTACTCATTTACTATATCGCCAACCCACTGTGCATTCAACCGATATTTGACTTACAAATTAACTTTCAAGGACACCATGGTTCTGCTATGGTGGCAATATATCTACTTTCTGTGATGCAATTCTCCTTACAGTAGATCTTTCTCAACCTAAACATGAGCGGCTTTATTTTCAACTCAATTTTCAACTACAATAATTGAACTAAGCACTGCTTGCTCCGGCAAACTAATAACAGCAGTCTATAGAATCGCTCATGTCCTTTACGATTCATCTCCTATTTAAGGATAGTATGGACACCTTTTCTGGTGAGATGGCCTTATATAAATGCTTTCATTCAATGGGTATATCATCACCATACCGTTTTGATTTAAAAACAGAAAATTTCCACTTTTATTTCCTTAAATTGGCCCAACCTATCCATCTCTTCTTTCTTCTTTTCAGCTTCGTCTGGTATGGCCTACACTGCCCTCTAAGTTAGCCAGTTCTGTCTCTGGAAACTTTCAAAGTATATCGCTGTAGCATTGATAAATGCTGAAGTTCAATCTTTAATCTATTTTATTGATGTGCTCTTACAAGCTGTTTCAGTTCCCCTTCATCGCTCGGATTGACATCTTCAAATGACAGTCTTCTTCTTCGCATATATCAAAAGTACTTTTACTTGCTTTGTGTCAGCTCACTATTTTATGCTCGAGCGTTGGATTGAACGATGGATCACCTATAGCGGTATTACTTGCAGATTTCCTCAGTATAAAGAATAAGTTTGGTTCGGAAAATATGGAGGACAGTACTCAGGCTTCACTAACTAGCCAACCAACGATTGGTAAGATGGTTTGTCAGCTGCGATGCTTGTGGAATTTTGTGAATCTAGAAACCTTTTCTCCTAAAGATAAAAATTACACAAACTCCAGCTTTCCAAAATCTGTTCGTCAAAAGTCTAAGGAAGCAGGTCAACTTCATAGCAAGGACCCAAGGGCATCACCTGGAACCTTTCCTATTGATAGTTTATGGAGCAGCATTCCGGTATGCTATTGTTATGATCATGCCCTCCTTCCAAGGGACGTTAAAAATACATTTGAGTGCGGACTTAATAGCGAATGGTGAACCACATCAAGACGAGATCAACTCGCTACCGAGCAAAATCAAGGTTAAGAAAGAAGAAGAATGGAGTGCTATAAATGCTATTAGTTCGTGACTGTTGTAGATGCTTCGAGCAAATGACGTTTTCCAGTCACTGGATACACTTCTCAACTAGGATGGAGTTTGCAATTGCCTTGGGCGAGCTTGTCTCTTCTCTTCGATGAACATTTAGCGAATCTTATGGTCTTCTTCTTTTGCTTGACCAAATCGAAGTTCCACAATTTTGCTTCCTTCCTCTTTAACGTATGATGAAGGCAGCTTTTATCGAGATCTCTTCTTATGTTAGTAATGGTCATCTAACTTATTTTCTCACTTCCGATTATGGATTTGGTGTAGCTTTCCGGGATTATAACTCGGGAGCTAAGTGCCAATTTGTACATCGCTTAGTTGGTTTTCTGCGGATTTCAAAATGGAGCAGACCCTATTGAGAATAAGATCAACATTAAAAAGTCTGATTCTGATTTTGCTGATTATTTCTGCAGAGGGGGGAATGCAGTACTTCTTGGCAACCCCTCTTGGTAATTGTAGTTTTATGTGGGGTGCGCCCATTGCTGAGTCTCAAGACAGTTAGCATAAATTTGGCATCGCTGCGAATCTGCCTTTCCGTTTTGGACTCAGGGTTGTTATGTGCTTACATTGTGATAATTGTATGATAAGTTCGTAAAATCATTGGCAGCTCATTTGTTTCCGTACCTTCTTAGCATTTGTTCTGGGAATGCCAAAAGGACATCCAGGAGGTAGTTTTACAACGTGGAGGTATTTTCAGGTTTTGATACCGTACTATTCATAATCTGGAAGCCAGAGCGCGATGGAGCCTCAATGACTACGCAATTATTCAGGCAGGAGAGTAGGCAGCAGTACTCGATCCTTTTTCCGTCGAAAAGTGTGGCTGTGACGCTTAACTGCTTGACGATCAGAAAGCAGTCACTTAAGCAGATAACTCCAGTCATTATCATAGTGCATTAGATCGGTGTCATACATAGAAGACCCATCCACACACTTCAGTAGTCTTGGTTATTAACGGAGCCTTCCGTGAAAAGAGAAAAGAGAAATACAAGAAAGAAGAGAAAGCGAGGCCTGCCAGAGCTTCATCATCTAATCCCATTCAAACTTTGATTCTCCAGATTTTTTCAGTATTTACAGTCTAGTTAGAAAAGTGTAATAAAAATATTATCAAAGGAAGTCGCGCCGGATCCTAAAAGAACTATTGTGCCCCTCACTGGTCATAGTATACCTATTGACTATAGTACATCGTATATAGTCTATAGGAACTTTATTATGTTCCCAAATTCTAAGTTATTCAACCTGACATTTGGTATTTAATATCTCCCAGGTGCCTCAACCTGCCGAATAATTGCTTTACACTACCTCAGCAAATCTATGAAGGTTTTGTTACTCTCCTCACAAAAGACATTAACTTCAACAAGTGACAGTTTAGCCGGTAATGAACAGTCAGTATTCCTAATATGTTCTGAAGACTCTTCCTGGTGAAGTTTGAACTATCGTTTGAGCGCTTCAGTTCGTATCTCGCACCTTCGACTTCTTTATATCCGGTCGGTTCGTGCAGTATAGTTTTCTTAGCCGTTCCTCCTTTTTCAAGGTCGTAGCCATGAACCCATTTCCAAAACCATAGAAAGCTTCAACTCCGCTTAGAGGCGTCTTTGCTTCTTTTCTGGCTAGCAAGTCCGTCGCCTCACTACCTTCTAGTCGTTCTAACGTGGCCTGCAGTCCAAAGTATCCTGGCCCTATTGTGTGAGCCAAGTGTTTTCAGTCTTTTAGGGCAGTCCCATACTAGTTTGGAAATCACCTGAAAGCCTAAGTGCCTTACCAGCCGCTTGGCCGTCGGTTAGCATAGCAACGTTCTACCTCCTTTAATTCCTTTCGAAGTTGAATAAGGCACATCTGGAATATGTTAGTGTGCTTGATAATTGGTTCAAAGTACGTTTTCCTTGGACTAATGACCCCGGCGTTTGTTCCCTCTGCTGTGAGTGATCCGTTGAGTATTGAGTTATCAGTTCCTGATTTAAGCTATAGGTCAGTGTTGTTCCAATGTGTGTAAAACTTTTTATTGAAATGAAACCTCGTCATTATATCCCTTGTTATCAGTAATTCGGGGTTCCACCTAAAAAGAATATCAATCTTACTTCTTTTCTTGTATGTAAGCAGTTCCCTGTCTCGCGGGTACTTCCGGATATTCTGAAGATCACGCTCCTTGCGTGCATCTGTAGAAGAACCTCTAGGAATGCCGTTGGGCAACTTCTCATTTGCCCATTGATACATACGCAAGCCAATCTTTGAAGTGCGTATAGCTGCTTCGCTGCCGTTCCAAGCTCAGTTTTGCTTACCCAGATTATCGCCTAATAGGTAGTTATTGTTCATACTATCGCAGTACATATCACTTGCAGAATTTTCGGTTTGCATCCACTTTTTTTTCCTACTATCGGCCAGTGAGTCATCCGAATTTTCAGCTCGTGCCTTCCACAATGAATTTTTGGTTCAGTGTTATTCACAAACATTTAACTTCTGTTACTCGTTTCACCTCCATGCCATGTAATCTAATGGCTCTATGATAATCAAATTGTACTTCTTAGTGAATGGTGCTATATTGCCCTTGGCTGGACGTATGCCTAGCCCCGTCTACCTGTACCAGTTGCTAGTAACTCGAAGCCCAGTTTGGATTCTGTTACATAGGGTATCTTTATGTTTGCCCCCAGATTTTAAAACAATGTCATCAGCATAACTGAGGGACTGTATTCTAGAGTTTGTTAGCTCTCCTAGGAGTTCTTCAACTACCATACTCCACATTAACGGTGATAATAGCTACCCTGTGAACAACCTTGAGTGGTGTTCATGATAATATTATAGAACTTGTACTTGTCGGCATTTCTGTTAACGTACTGCCTATTCTAAAGGCGAGGTGTTTCCCACTCCCTTACGGATCAGGCCATCCCGTATCTTGGTCGATGTCTAAAAACGCAGAGGGCTATTTTCTTTGTCTCTATGGTATCCCCCGTATTTTCGTCAGCTGATACAGGGCAATTCGGTTGACTATCTTGTCCGGGAAGCGTGTTGGCAAGGATGTAGGACATTACGCATTGGAACTGTAGTTATAATTTAGTTGACTTTCTCTACCGCTTTGAGTAAAAACAATGTCAGGTGGATTGTTCTGAAAGAATCCTTTTTACTCACTTTCGGAATGAAGACCGCTTTTGCCCGCATCCATGTCATTGGTATATAACCCAGGATTATGATGCCTCTTGCCACTCTTAAGAGAGATTCTAAGATTACTTCTGGGTCTCTTTGCGGTAGTGCTGGCGAAATGCCATCTACTCCGGATGATTTCAGCAGTTTAAAGGTATCACTTCGCAAACATAGCTCTTACCAAGTTTCCAATTCACCTTTTTTCGGAAAATGTCCCAGGCAGAATTCTGTTGTTTACGGTGGTAGGGCCTGGGGAAATGAGCTCTGACAAACAAATGTACCCTGCTCTCCTCATTCTCGGTAAATCTGCCGTCTGCCTTATTCAGACAGGCAAAATGTATTGTGTAGCCTGAATGCTTCTACCATTTGTTCTATCCTTTCGAAGAATCCCCTGAAGTTGTGTGGTTTTGCTTCCCTGATCACATTGCAATACATTGTCTGTGCTCTTTGGTACCTCTGTCAGTGCCCAGTTTGTTTCGCCCAGTTGAATAGTTTTCATACTTTCCTTTTTATTTTAGCTAGATTCCATGGTGACTTCATTGTCTTGGCTAGGCAGCTGAGCTCAAATGCATCAATAAAGACTCTGCTCGCTCGCTCCTGATGTCATCGCCCGCCTATAGATGAACCATGTTGCTATCATTCAGGTGCCTTATATGGGAGGTCCAAACTGTTCTCATGAAATTGCTTACTATTTTTTCTACTTTTGAATTGCTTCAATATCGGGTTACTCTGTGTCTGACATAGAAGGTTCATTCGACACCTTCCAATTCTTGGCTTTCATTCCCTCGGGTTACATCTCTTGCCTGGTGCTGGTCACGATTGTCGGCATGTTCTTACATTGTGTCTTTCTAAATTATTGCTAAAGGCAAATTCGAGAAGGTATTCACCTCTTCCGCTGAGGTCGCTGCTTCCTGAGATTTCATGGTGGGCCTTTGCATCGCACTCTAGGAGTAGTGGTCCCGCCTTCCTCGCGCCAGTCAAACGGCTGATTCCGGTGGGATCTGGTACGCCCATGGTTCTTGAGCCAGCACTATTCCAATGTTATTCTTGGATCGTGCGTCTGCAATTACTGCAGATGCTTCTTTTGCATAGTGGACATTTACCTGGGCTAGTCATGGGCTCCATTGGTGCTTTGAGCTATTTAGAGAAAGTAGACATTTTGAAGACTGCATTATAATAGTAATAATAATAATCGTTGGCGAAACAATCCCTATTGGATCAGGGTCTTGAAGATCGTTAGAGCACTTCATTCAAGACCGTAACGGCACACTACAGTACACTGTAGGAGGCAATGTGGTCAGCATTGCGCTCGCCCGAGATTATTACCCTGATTTGACTCAGGTACTCATTCACAGCTGAGCCGACTGGTATCCGACGTCAAATCACGATGCAAATCCCATTGCCGCCAGTGAGATTTGAACCGCGACCTTCCGTTACGACAGCCCAGCGCTCTAACCACTTGAGCCATCCGGACACCGACTCCATTACCGTACGCAAATTCCGATTTCTTATGGCTTTTAAGTATAAAACGCAGGATGAAATAGCTAAAAAGCTGAATTTGGGTTTCTTCACTAGCTTAGCTTCGATATTTGCAGGTAACCGCTTCCCAAAAAAAGTTGAACCAAGCTCGAAAGAATGTAGTCATGAAAACCTTCCCCGAACTCGACACACACCCTCATAGCTTCCAGGTGAAGTGGAACGACCTAGAAAGCACAAAGTTTTAAACCTTGCCCAGGCTGGGAACGACTTTCATTACACTCGACTAATCCAAATATGTTGTTCCACCATGTCTGCCAGACTTCTGGTCCCTTCAACATAACGTCAAATTGCTCAGTATCGAGATAAATTCCCAAAAGACCATTATGACCACTGTAAAATCACCACACGTTCTATTCGCTCAGCAATATTTCATCTAAAATGGGCAATTTCGCAAACATTAAAACCCCTCGGTGCTTGTTGTTTCCAAACTTTACTAAAAACGGAAAATTCGAGAATCACTTAAGACTTTCCCTAAGACTTTGCCCATTAAAACAAAGACATTACCAACACTCAATATTAATTAAATACCACCTCCAAGCTAGGAATAAGACAGAAATATCCTTGCGCCTTGTACTCCTGCATTTCGTTGTGTTTTTCCAAGACAAAACAACTATCATTATACAATATCGCAGATACCAATTCGGCCTTACGGGCCATAATCTATAGCAGCTGAACAACTAGGCAGACTAGAGGAGGTGGCCCGGCAAGGTCCTTCTTACTGGAAAGTTGTCTGGTAAATTAGCTGGTGCTGTTTCGCCCTAGTCGACGCAGGAAGCAACGAGAAACTGAGATCTATTGGAAAACTTTTAAGTTGTGGACGAATGAGACTGAGTTGGTTATTGCCGCTTGTAGGGAGTTTTTTTAACGGCGCAATGGGCGGCGGAATTCCTAAGCAGTTGGACCATTCTTTTCAGGATGTGAAGGAAAGAATTTTATGATATAGGAAAGCATGAGAAGGAATTAGACTCTGTCGGGTTATATTGGGCAATTCGTTCTACAAAATAATTCCTTGTTCCATATATTGATATGCCAACTAAGGTCCTGGCGATTCTGTTTCTAGGGCGAATAGTCGCCACCCTGCAAAATGCTAAGGATAATAAACCCACTATCTAATCGATAGCTGCGTAACTAGCCAGACATTATAGAATGAAATTCCTCCCGCTCGGGTTCGTCCAGTCTGGGTCACACAGATTTCAGAAGGTTACAACCTTCAATTGTACTCCTTCCCACCAGAAAAAAGTTATAAATAAACAGCCATAAATGGAACTTCCAAGGAACTGCGAATATTTATCACTTCTTTAAATTAGTTTTCTTTGGGTGTTTGTTCCCATTGCTATAGCATCTTGGAGTGCCTTCCGTCTCTGCCAGCCTTTGAAAATCTCCGAACAATACAAACAGAGGGAATTTGGCGTGCGTATAGAAGTTGCGATACACATAGTCCTGCAAACCATCAGTCTATTTTCGTGCAATAGGAAATTGGAGGTGAGATCCCGGTACTTCTCGCCAGCCACCCTGAGATATTATCCTCTCACCTGCCAGGGTAGGTAATTGCTACTTGATATACTCGGATTCCGTCTGCAAATGCTGATAAAGAGAGTTAGGTGAATGGAAAAAGTTTTCTCAGGTCCCTTTGTCGAGGATCCAGACTCATCCCATCGGTGAAGAGTTTTTTCTTTTTGATTGATGGCAATTTCCTTAAGCGCACAATAATGTTCCATTATAACTCAGAAAACATTAGTATCTTGTTTCATTATAGCTTGAGTTACTTTTTAAAATGCAATAACCAGCGGTTTACTTTTGGGAGATACTTGAAAGGGATGGGAAGTGAATTTGCTTGACTCATAAAAAAGTCGAGAGACCTTCGAAATGGGCAAGTTTTGCACATGAGAGCGGTTCTTGTTTGTTTCGAATTCAATAGCTTTTACACTATACTATCATATCTAAGATGTATGTTTTTCTTTCCAGGTAAGTTCCAGTATTTGGCTTTAGAGTCTATTCATATATGGAGCCACATTATCCCGATATTTGATTGTAAGTATGCATTTACTGTTCCAAGATTGTGGGGCGGATGTGGTTACTGGAACCTGACACATCATCGCCTATAACAATAAGAGATTCCAACTACAGTGGACCCTGTTTACACCAACGACAATATGGTATGCCATCCTTCCACGATTATCACTAAAGACTTTATTACTTCAATTAATCGTTGACGCAACAATCCATACTGGATCAGGGACTTGAAGTGTGTTAGAGCACTTCATTCAAGGCCATAACGGTATACTACAGGATTACAGTACCCTGTAGGGGGTAAGTTAGTCAGCATTACGCTCGCCCCGTGCCAGTGAGATTTGAACCGCGACCTCCCGTACGACAGCCTTGTGTTCCAACTATTCAGCTATCCAGACACAGTAATCAATTATCATCATCAACGTTGTAACAACCGGTATCCGGTGTAGCCCTGCCTTAATAAGGGACTCCAGACATCCCGGTTTTGCGCCGAGGTCCACCAATTCAAATATCCCTAAAAGCTGTCTGTCGTCCTGGCCTACGCCATCGCTCCATCTCAGGAAGGGTATGCCTCATCATCTTTTTCTGCCACAGATATTGCCTTTATAAACTTCCGATTTCGTCGTTATGTAGGCCACGGAATCGTCCATCCTCATGTAAGGGGCCAAAAATTCAAGTTCAAGTCTCCGAAGAATACATTAGGACTGACAACATCATTGTCTTGTACAGTAAGAGCTTTGCCCCTATGGTGAGACGTTTCGAGCGGAACAGTTTTTGTAAGCTGAAATAGGCATCATGGATCACTTTCTCGAGGGCCGGGTTAAAGAAGACGCATGATAGGGCATCCCCTTGTCGTAGACCGTTGTTGATGTCGAATGATCTTGAGAGTGATTCTGCTGCTTTTATCTGGCCTCGCACATTGGTCAGGGTCAGCCTAGTCAGTCTTATCAATTTCGTCGGGATACCGAATTCTCTCATGGCCGTGTGCAGTTTTAGTCGGACTATGCTATCATAGGTGGCTGATGTGTAATCAATGCAGCAACTAAAATCAGTTCCTATTCCTTTAGTTACCTGTCATACTACTATTGAGCTGTTAATGAGCCGCGCTTGTAGTTCCAGATCCAGCATTGCTGCCTGTACCAGCCAAACTTGGTGAACTTCTTGTATCATAAATTCTGCATACGATCCCTCCCCCACATCCCTTGGAGCTGGTCGAACCATTCAGCAGCAAAATCCACCTCAATATTCTTTTCCTTTTGAATTTTGAACGCACCTGCAATGGCTTTCGCAATGCTTTCGTAACCAAATACGTTTGACCGAATCTTTCTGTTTGAGTGTGTCTACAATTCCTACTATGGGTGTTTCGCTTGGAATGACATACTTTCGGAATAACTTCTGCACTTTAACTTTCACGTACCTGCTGACATTACTTGTGACTGTAGCTTCAGTAGCCATACATCAGTATATAGTCGAGAAAATTTCACCATTTATTTGAGGTAGAATTCCCTGAGTTTGTCGAGATGTATAAAACCTGGGGATGCCTGGCCTCTGCGATAGATCCGTTTCCGAAAATGAAATACATGTGCTTTGGAATTTGTCCTCAACCTCAGTAGAGACTTCAGCCTGATAGTGAAGAAGAGTGTTTCAGCGAGTACTAAACCTGATGCCCATAGTGCGCTGCCCTTACCCCCATTGATTCTTGGTCAACGACTTCCGCGTAACCTCTATTCAAAGACGCTCCCTGATGAATAAAGCCATAGTGATTGAAAACCCATTGCACAGTCACGACCCCATATTATGGAAAACGCTTGACGAATTTTTGGTGGAATAAGAGTGGTACATTATTTTACCTACCCCCACTATTATAGTTTCTTCTTTTCAGCGGATGATAAAGACGTTCTTTTCCTCAGTTCATTGTATCCTTTCCCTACTGGAACCTGTTGAAATCCTTCCAA
The DNA here is from genome assembly GCF_905115235.1 of Hermetia illucens. NCBI lineage: Eukaryota > Metazoa > Arthropoda > Insecta > Diptera > Stratiomyidae > Hermetia > Hermetia illucens. The sequence goes on from NC_051852.1 coordinate 42,072,589, forward strand.
TAAATTTTGACGAAACCGTACAGCAAATGAAGCCATGTCCTTGGTCAGCGTGGCGTGACCCACGATTAATGGTTTCGACACTATTCTCTTGATTACGGGGCTCAGTCACCAAGTCAAACGACTCCTACCGGTTATCTGAAACGAACCTTGATTTTTTTCTTTTCCTTCTTCACATGTAAACACACTTTCGTGCGCAAATCTCGGATGGGTGGAGACCTACGTGCTCCGGAATTCCACCGCCTGATAATCTAGTGAAGCATCTAATTTAAACCAATAAAGGTGCAATCTGAGAAGCTGGGTGAAATTATAATTGGTCTTGGTCGCATCAGCCTCCGTCTCCACCGTTACTTTTTCGAGCATTTTCATTTCCGTTGCTGTCAACTTTTAGATTTTCCCAACGGTAAGGGGAAATGGACACTATGTTGTATGTGTCATTTTATCTGATAATATTTTAACAGCCGTCAAAATGGTAAATGCTGCAGCGTGCTGCTGCAAACCGGCAAAGTGTGTGGCATAAACTATGTAGTGTCCTCCCCCAAACTGGGGTTGTGTGCAGAAAGATGGAGCTCACCATGTTAGCTGTTAGTAACTCAGGATACCGCAACCCTTTTTCATTTGACATAACCACTTCAGAGGTCAAATTCGCGATGGATGCTTTATCACAAGCGTGCTACACGTGTTGCTTAAAACTGAGCGCTGTGTTTGTCATGACTTCCAAATATTTGATGGCCAGCTTCGAGGTGATGATATGATTCCCAGTTCTAATCCAAGGGTAAATTTACTTACGGCACTTAGTGTTTTAGCCTTTTTTTTTTTTAGCTGCAAACGTTAGTCTCTAGCAAACGGTAGTCTCTAGCCCTTAAATCAAGCCTCAGCAGTACTGACTGCTGCACAAGTCTTTAACTCAGAATCCACAAGATGTTTTGAAAGTTCAACTAATGCCATCTAGGTAATCCATAGTCCTGGCCTTTCTGGGATCGACGGAAAAAATTTTCACTATGGCACACGATAATCAGTAGAATTGTGTTTAGTACGGAGCCCTGTGGGCACACGCGGAGGCAATGTCCCCTGTCTTTCTTTCTTCTTCTAACTAACTATCGTAGCAACGAGATAGGTAGAAATACTAGTCGTTACCTGGGAAACTATTTCGCCAAAATAAAACTATTTGTGTACTTAGTGAGTTGCATTATCGGCAAAATCACTACTGAATTTGATAGCACCAATGATCGATCTGGCTTTACGAAGACTTCTTCCGCTCCATCATTTTTTACCATATTGCCTTGGTGACATTGTGTATACACAAAAATGGCTAGTTTAGACGTTCATAAATTCCAGGAACTCAGTACCAGCTTCAATCGATGTCCGGTCTAGATCTGCCTTGGGAAGGTACTTCAGACATTCCCATTTTGCACCGAGGTCTGCCAATTCGATGTCCCTAATAAGTCCAGTTGTGTCTTGCCTTGAAGAAGGCTAGAAAGCTGTCCCGTTCGCAGTCCTTCGAAAGTTCCTAAAAGCTGGCTGCTTTGCCCGAAAGAGAGACTGAAAATCCGTACTCCACCACGGTTCCTGGATCGAACCCCTGCTATTTGATTTACAGAGCAAGATTTGGTTTCTTATTGTTTCAGATATATTTTTAATACCAGTGGGAAGCATGTTTGTGGAAAGTCCATGGCGGACGTAGGCGCGCCCAATTCTAGATGGATGATCTTGCTACTGTGGACCAGTATTGGCCGATGGTGGCTCTCAAGATCTCAATTTCCTCTAGCGTGCTACAGAGCCTATTGATCGGGACTGAATTTGATAGGTTATGTCACGGGCAGAGCCGACAGGGCAGGAGGATTGTCATTGTTTCGATGGTGGAAGTTAGAGATACCAACAGTTTCCTCATGAGATGGAGCCTTAAAGGAGTTGCCAAAGTTCTCAATGAATCTAGCGCGTGCATTCAGATCCTTAGGTAGAAGGACATTTTTTCTATTATCTAAGAAACTGATTGGACTATTAACCAACAGTTCGGCAGTTGAAAACAGAGAGGGATGGAGAGAAATAGGTCGAAACTATTGTCCGGTTAGGATTTGGATGATGATTTTCATATCCGTGAAGTATTTGATTTTGCGAAAACGGATATCCCTGTTGAAATCAATGTCGACTCCATTCTGGACTTGTACGTTGTATCTCGAAATTCCGTTATAGGGGGAGTTCAAATTTAGGTTCAAAGTTCCTTGGAACGCTATGATGTCAATGCTATTAGAGTTGGTATAGAATTTATTTTTATTATTTTATTTTTGTACCATTTGCCAATTTGATGAAGCGCAAATCGCTGTTAATGTTTATATTGACCAAGGTATTTTTGAAGTTATTATAGCCGTTCTGATGTTCGGAGACGATAAAGTAAAAATAGTTGTTGGAGGAGTCGGCGGCGTGGGAAAGGTTGTTGGGTTTACTCTGCCGCGCCTTATGCTTTTTTTTCGGGTCATTTCATTGCTATGACTCGAGAAAAAGTGTGGCAACCGCGTAACACTTGGTTGACGCTACTATTGACTTGAAAGTTCCTCAGATGTTTCCAGTCTGCAGGCCTGAATATTGGAAAGTTGGAGTCCAGGAATTCACTAGGATTAAGTCCCTTGAAAGAGTTGGAGAAGATTTTCTTGTCTTTCCCTATCGTGGTGTTTTCCACGGTCGTTAGTCAAATTAATAACAAATGTTCTTGCCGATTCTTAGCGTTGTGTTCAGGGTTCTGGTACAAAAGACAAGAGTAACCTTGGCAGATCTTCGTGCACTTGCTCTCTTGGCTGCAGCTTAAACATCTTTCATTATTGGACTTGGATATTTTTGTGGCGTAACCCTAACTTCCGCACTTATAGCATCGCTTGGCTTTTGCGATGAAGTATTCCACGGGGATTTAGATGTATCCGAAGACGATGAAACCCGAAGTTGCGTTCCGAGAAGGCCAATGTCACAGTGGTGGCCATAATTAATGAATTCTTGTGAGTTCTCAAGATTCCTTCTGTTTAGGCTGAGATTCTGGCTTGATTGAGACGAAATTCATCCCAGTTCCATCCATTTGCAAATCATACAGCCTGTCTCCCCGTTGGAAAGCCACCAGGGGGAGGCCACCTTCCTTGTCTCTCATGTCACCGGAGGGAAAACTTATAGACTCCACTGGTCGGAGAGGCGACAGAAAGTGGACCAAAAGATACTTGAGGAAATAGGAAGAGAACCAAAACAAAAAAGAACACCCCGACAATGCTGAAATATGGTAACAGCGTAAAAATACAATAAATAACTTCAACGATTTAGGGGTACAGTTTTTGCAAGAAAGGCAGTAAAACAGGTCTGACCAATATTTTGAAAAAAAAAAAACGCAAAATGAAGATGAAAATGTAAAATGCTCCTTCAGCAGCCATCCACCTGTCTCGAACATTAGCGGAGACTTCAGTTTAAGGGATATAGAGAGGGTATTCAATGAGTTTTCAACAACGTTAGTACCAACGTCGTTATGGAAGCTTTAACCAGCATGGGATACGCATATTTGACATGAGCGGGATGAAAGAAGTGAACTGTGAAGGAGTGAACTGCAAGATGCGGATTCGGCATGAATGTAACCTAAACGGAACTGATACTATTTACTACCAAGAAATGGCGATACTGGAAGTCTGGTGGTCTGATCGTTTGGGCATGTTCCCAGCCCCAAGTGTAATATATCCATTCTGACAGACAGTGAAGCATCATTAAGGTTTTACAATCAGTGATTTCCTCCAGGCGGGCGATGCAAAAATGCACTATTCAGTCGGGGAGACAAGCTCAAAGTCATCCTTCTCTAGGTTCCCCTTCATAGGAATATAGGACACTGAGCGGGGACTGGCTAAGCTCTGTTCCTAACAATCCCTCGGTGGGCATAGTCTGTGTTTCGCGGGGTACTGTGAAAAGTGGTACCTACTCGCGCTACTTAGCAGATGTGGGCTTCACATGGCGAAGGCTCACCACCTAGGCCAAATGAAAGAGAATTTGGCCCGCCTATAACAAGAGAAATTCCTTAACGCTTTCTTTGCGATTGCCCAGTCCAGCTAGAGCAAAGTTGTGGGCACTAGGTAAACCATTCTTTAATCACCTCAGCAGATATATGGTTGCAGATTGGTCGAGCTGGTTTTCATCGTGTATCCTATAGACTGGCACTGACCCTGCTGGATTCTGTCATGTTCCTAGGAGCTCATTGCATGAAAATGGCACACCACAGAGCTAATTGGTCTCCTCGGAACGGCCACCACTCATCCACTTGCGCATTGAAAAAAGTTGTTAGACGTGTCTTCAAATTTAGACAAGCAACTTTTGCGTTGTGTCCACTGTCATATTATAGCGATTTGAGTATCGTCAGAGGCTTTACTCAATGAATTTTTATCCAAGCTTTTTCAGCTTCAACGGTGCTGCCAGTAATGTTGCATTGTGCGTATAATACATTTACTGGGGCATTTTCCAAGGAAGGTGTTAATTTAGTTGCGAAAGCTATCAACTCCGCTGGGTCTATTTAGTTCAAATTTGAGAACCGCATGCAGGGTTATTCGGATCTGGCTGACACTTTTGCCTAGGCTTTTTAAGTCGGCATCACATTTGACCATTTCTGGTTTCTCAGTGTAAGACAGGTTGCTTTTGCTGGAAATAATAATCGCTTCTGAAGGAATTTACTCTTCATTTTTCTTCTTTGTCTTGTTGTTCCTACTATTGGTCAACCCGCCTTCGTTTCTCGGAACTGCCTCTTTTCGTTTAGGTACCTGCTGATTCCATAGATTACCCCCTCCTCTCTCGCACTCTTGTGTTTTTTTTTGCAGCATTCCAGTTAGTTTAATTTGAGCTGGCTGTGAAACTGTCAGGACCGCACGATTCAGTTCCCTCTGCATTCTGCTTGAAACGACCCAAATGACGGAAAGCTTAACTATTTTTGTTTTGGCCTGTGTTGAGTGTAACTCTCAGCTGGATCACTGTTTTTGTTTACAAGAATCCCCGTTTAAGGCCTTTGGGATCGAGCGAGATCTCTGCGCTGATAAGCTCCTCCTGACTGGTCCATCTGATGCTGGAGTACTTTCCATTGACGCTCTTTGCTCTTCAACAACTGTGGTGAGCCTCGACATCATTTTTGTTAGTCAGTAATGTCTTTTCAGCTAATCCTTCTGCCCCTTTGTTATAGATATTCGTGATAGGGTTATGTTTTGTTTGAACATCAAACCAGGAAGAAATATTGGAACTGTACATTCCTACACGTGCAATGAATGACGTAATTTTATATTGACCTTAATTAAGGGGGGGTCCTCATATGTACAATTGGGAATTTTAATTTTTTTCCAACGAAAACGGCTATGTGGGGCATCAAGTAAAAGGTCTCGATTAGGACTTTCCAAAGCTTAGTCAGCAGATTGAGAGGGTAGTGGAAGGTAGGTTAAAGCACGGGTGCTCATATTAATAACCCATTTGCTCTCTTCATTTGCTTTCCATTGATTCTAAGTTTAATTTAATAATTCCCGCGCGTATTAAGGATATCAACCCCATAATTATGACTGCTGAACTCTCACTTGACTATTCAATCTCAATAAATAAATCTGGCAACAAATTACATCCTTCCTTTCGCATCTGACTCGACAATTGAATGGTGCATATAATTAGCTCTGAATTCATTGTGGAGTAATTCACTCCGTAAAATTGGAGTGAAATGAAATTTTTCCTGCGAGAAGTGGTTAATTAATTTCACCTTGGCGGTGCAAATGAGAGTAGGAAAAGGAGGAGAATGTATAGAGGATACCCCTCCAGGGCAATGCAGGCATGAGAGTATTCTGTTCCGGCCGTGGTTGATTTATTTGAAGGATGCTTGTATATGATAATTAGTGTTATGATAAGCTATTGTTCGTAGGGGTTGAAATGGAAAATATGTCGGGGTTAGTTCTAGTTAGATGCGTCTCCTTCCAGTCGGGTGCCTGTTTATTAGTTCTTAATGGTATTAAGTAGATGATAATGAGAAGTTATCCGACTAGCTCCTGGCATTATTATTAAATGTCATAATTAATTTATGCAGAATAATGGTGCCTGTTATTAATGATTAAAGAATCATTACACACTATTGTATAGATGATATTACAACTTACCTGTATGGGACTCAAATATCTGCAGAAATTAAATCCTAAAAGAACCTATCCAAGCAATTTGTCTTCAAGATTTACACGTGTGATAATAATGCTCAAATATCCTGGATGAAGTTTCCAATAAAGCAGGCATTATTTCATTTAGAAAGGTCTTAAGTGCAGTCGAGGAAGGAGCAACAAAAAGTGTGATGACTATCTGTCAACATCGTCGTCTTTAGACGAATTCGCTTCGCACCTATTTCGAGAGCAAGGAACAAACAAGACTCCAATATACAATTGTCTAGAATAATGATATTACGCAAGAAGAAGGTGAGAGATGAGAGGAGGTATCCATGACGAACTGTGGTGTGACATATTGCATAATGTAATGATACCGATACATTTCGCTGGTAAGAATAATGTTGCATGCGGTGGTCTTCTGCGGCTTCCGGTGATGTTGATACCAAACTTTGTCCCACCCATCTTCCCCACACTATCCTAATATCAGCTTTATCTTGATACTGTGCTACACCATGGGATAGCTCTCCGTCCTTGGTTGCCTCCGGCCACTCAGAATGGTCGTTTGACCATCGCCAATTCCTATAACATGTAAAGTAATCGCCACAGATCCTTGCTCCATGTCTTCTAAACACCTGTCTGTGTGTGTTTGACATAACTCATCCTCAAATAAAGAGCTACGTCGGTATTGGGGTTCTAACATTCCTAGGGTTGTTAATCAGGAAGCGGAAATGGCGGTGGTTAGGTAACACATTAAGAAGACAGTATAAAATGCATTCTACTATTTGATGAAGACCATCAAATAATTCATGTTTCTTTGGAAGTTCTACTATAGGTTGAAGCAGACCTCGAAAGCTTGATTGACAAAAAGGGCAGACTGATTTCCGTTTTGAGTCGTCCTACACTCACCATATTCACCCTCTTCGGATCAACGCAGATTTAGTATGTAGGGAGATCAACAAAACCCTCCGTGTCATCAGAGAATTAGCTCCAAACTCTTTGACACATTACTTTGGGCTAGTAGTCCTCACCTAGGGAGCCTTCAAGTTAGGAAATTCCCTTTACTAACGGGAGGAGAGTGGAGGAAGCGAGTTGTTCATTCAGAGAACCCGTTGCCATCCAGTTTCTCTATTGGCCAAGCTCAATTTTCTGCGCAACAAGAAGAATCCGAACGTAATACGCAACATGTCTTCATCAATGGTTGTTGAAAGTACCTGGTTTGTGCGGAAAGCGGTCCACAAATAAACGTAGGCCTCTCCAGATGGGACCACTTTTAACCAAATTGATCACGTGTTGATCGAACGCCACCACCTCTTAGCCTTGATGGATGTCAGAACATATAGAGGGGCCAGTATAGATTTGGATCACTGTCTCGTTGGCATGGTGCTCCTGGCTCGAATTATAACAGCGCCTACAATCCTCCCTGACAGTCAGGAGAAAATGAATACCGAAACCACCCACAACAAAGCTCTGCGTAACGCCTATAAGGGGAAAATGGATACGCAATAACCGCAGCAAACAAATATCCAGGAAATGAAGCATCAACAAATGGTCTTCACAACCAAACGAAAGGTGTTATCATTGATACGGCCACAAATATACTTGGCCCCAGTCGCAAGAAAAGTTGGAACAGCTGGTTCGACGATGAATGTAAGCTAGCAACGAGGCGGAAGAATGCTGCATACCGAGTAATGTTCGCAAAGGAAGCGGGCACGCGCAGAGGCTTATCACGAGCTGCCACGGGCAGAGAAGTGACTGCACAGACAGAAGAAGGAAGCCTGAGAGAACCAGCAAGTCGTGAGCTCGAAAATTGCAGGAAGCAACCGCATCAGGCACGTAAGTTTTATCAAAAAGTCAGCAGCATGAAGCCTTACATGCCTCAATGCTCATGCTGCCAAGACAAAGAGTGAAATCTGATTTCCGACAGAATGGGCATATTGGAGCGATGGGTTGAGTATTTTGATGAATTGCTCAACAACAAGAACATCGGCGGGTTGGAGACCACGCCATATAGAAGATATAGAAGGAACAGTCCGTATAATTCGTCGGCTTAAAGATCATAAGTCGCCTGGAGCCGATGGGATTACAACCGAATTGGTTAAATATGGAGGAGACAAAATTACAGCAAGCGGTTCATCAACTTAAGCTCAAGGTGTTGGACAGCGAATCAATGCCTGACGAGTGGCAACGTGGCATTATCTGTCTCATTTATAAAAAGGGAGATATCATGCAGTGCAGTAATTATAGAGGTATAATGTTCTGAGTACAGAGATATTATCAGCTATCTTACTAACTCGGATAGCCTCATCCGCCCATACCAAAGAGGCTTCACTCCAGGCAAATCACTAACAGATCAGATTTTCTCTCTGCGGCAAACGATGGAAAAGCTGTTGGGAAATGGGCATCAGTCGCACCATCTTTTCATCGATTTTAAAGCCGCCTATGACAGCATAGATAGGGTAAAACTGTACAAGCCCCTGAGTGAATTCAGTATCCCGACGAAATTTGTAAGACTGACTAGGCTGACCCTGACCAATGTGCTAGGCCATATAAAAACAGCAGGATCACTCTCAAGACTATTTGACATCAACAACGGTCTAAGACAAGGGAATGTCCTATCATGCGTCCTCTTTAACCTAGTCCTCGAGAAAGTGATCCGTGAATGCGAGAAGCACGATTCTCTTTAAGTCCACCCAACTACTAGTCTATGCTGACGATATCCAGATCGAGCAGGCGGCCCGAGATCTTGGGCTGCACATCAAAGAAGTAAGATATATGGTGGCAACTTCATCAAGAACAACCAACCAACTAACAACATCAAACCGCACTGGTCAACTGGGAAGAATAAAGATAGGAGACTACAACTTTGAGACCGTTGATGATTTCTCCTGTCTAGGTTCAAAAATCACAACCGCTAACAGCTACTTCGATTGAAGCCGTGCATGGTGGTTAGCAGCCAACAAAGTCTATTTCAGCTTACAAAAACTGTTCCGCTCGAAATGTCTCACCATAGGGTCAAAGTTCTTACTGCACAAGATTATGATCTTGCCATGTATTCCTCGGAGACTTAGGTTCTTAGCAAGAAAAACTCTTAGCCGCGTTCGAGAGAAAAACCCTCTGAACAGTTTTTGGCCCCCTACAAGAGTATGGACAATTCCACAGCATAACTATGAAATCTACAAGCAATACCACGACCGTCTGGTTGTGGCTCAATATTTTGCGATGGGCGGGTCACCTAATCCGTATCGATGAGGATGATCCAGCCCGGAAAATCTATAAGGGCAATCTCTATAATTAAAAAGAAATTCAAGGCAGACCCTGCCTGAGATGGAACGATGGCGTAGGTCAGGACGCCAGACAGTTTTTAGGGATATCGAATTGGTGGACCTCGCCGCAAAACCGGGATGTCTGGAGTTCCTTATTAAGGGAGACCTAGACCGGACACCTTTTGTTGCGCCGTTGATGATGATGATGATAATAAGGAAAGTCAATCTCACCATGCTTTCGGTCCAAGATCGATCTCCTTGTCAAGGGCATCAGCCCATACCTCCACACCATAGAGTAGAATGGACTGCGTTGCTCCCAGTCGTCTCCTGGTCCGGTCCGGTTTGGCTCAGGGCCTAGACTCCAGCTGCAACCCTCTTTGCTTCCGCTTTATTCTGCTTGAAGAAGCTCGTCTTTGAGTCGAGCATTAAACCAAGGTATTTAGCCGCTGATTTTGACTCTACAGTCAACTCGCCAATCAATATGGGACGCAGAGTCCTTATTCTCTTGTTGGTCAAGATGGCCACTTACCACTTACCCGTCGCACTAATATGCAAGTGCCACAACGGCGTCTGCATAACATACCAGGCACGACTCTTCTGGTATGTCCATTGTTTTCAGACTACCGTAGGAAGTGTTCCGGAGGCTCGCCCCTAGGGTAGATCACTGTGCTACCCTCGACGGTATCGCTATTCTCCTCTGGCCCCTACGAAATAGCTCGGCCAGTGGAATTATTTTTCCGGTGTGCCTCGCATACCTGTCCATCTTGTAGAGTTGAAGGCATTTCTGACATCAAGCGTTATGATGAGCACTATCCGTCGAATTCTAGGCGGTTGAATGCCTCGACTCAAGATACTGTATCGACGACCTCTATGACAGCATCCACCGTAGACTTTCATGCTCTTAACCCGAATCGCAGTCTACTTCTGATGAGCTGTTCGAGCACCTTCCCGTGTCAAGCATACACCACAGTCGGTAAGCTCAGGGTCTCCTCTTCCTTTGCTGATTAGCTTGCCAGTGGCAGCGAAAAATGCCTTTTTTGGGGCAAAGTTGAATACTGAGGGCAGCAAGTTTGATTGTTGGCGGAAAACCAGTTCGTAAACTTCCACCGGGATACCAGCAAGACCTGACGCCATCTTATTTTCCATGATGAGAACTGCTTCCTTGAGCATTTTTATTGTGAGAAAGGGCAGTTCTTGACGCGTTCCATGCTCTTGACATCAGCCCTTACGGAATGTCTGTAAATTCTGCTTTATTTATCGCGTTATTCCGTAGGTCGGCAATTTCTGCCGTCTACCAATACATTGAACGCTTGCCACAGCTAAGGGACATCGTGGTATAGAAATTTGACAGGATTTCGTTATTAAGTTTATCAGTTAATTTAAATAGTATCAGCTGTAACGACACCACCCTCCCTAAGTGCCCTCCAGGGTAACTCTGCCTGTTCCAAGGGCTTCGATGAATTTCCTGAGAGCGTCTGGTTGGTACACACCAGCGAGCAGAGCCAACCACTTCGAACACCATGTACTGATGTACGGTGATGAATGACGGTGCCACCAATTCTAACGCAAACTGTTGCCAGTAATGATCCCTTTGCAGTCCGGGCATCGGCGTGGATCTGGTGCTCAAAGCTATGGTTCTTGTGACCATTTGCAGGCTTGGCTTCCCTTTGGAGTCTGGCTTCGGTATTCTCCATTTAAAGGTTCTAAGACTAAAGGGCGTCCAGATGGTTATTCCGGTGCTGCTCGCTCATTAGCACTAGATCAGTTTTTACCTATGCAGTGAACTACGCTAGCAACTCGTAAGCTATTCCGGTCCTAGCCTTTCTGGTACCACTCTCAAGATAAGACACCGCCCCGAACATCGATCCCTGCAGAGAATGCAATTTTCGCTTTCATTGCAAGTCTTCGCTTCGTGCCCTAACCACATCTACGGTATGCTGTCCTCCTGTTGGGTTCCTTGCAAGCTGCTGAAATGTGTTCGTACTTCAGACACCTGAAACCTTTCAGAGGCTAATCGCATTCGTATTCACCCATTCAATTTTCCCGTTATTGAGGAGCTTCCTTGCATATTGTTTGGCGATTTCCATCACAGCGAGTTTTTTGCCTCAAGCATTCACAGTAATGACGTCTCCCCGGACATTGGTTACCTCTAGAAATTCAGGCTTTATTACCTCCTCCATTTTGACCTTTTCCGTGAGGCAGATCTCGGATTTCTAGAGAGCGCATATGCTGTAGACTAGAGATGAGAGCCTTCTCCCCCAGTAGCGGCTGACCGACTGTGGAAAGTACTCTCGCTAGTCGTCTTGTTAGTTTGACGACGACTCCGCCACCCTTTGTTTTCCGTATGAAAGACACTTCTGCTCCGTTGTCTTCGGGTTTCATTTTATAGCCGGTTTCACTAAGGACTACGGCCAATGTCTTGTCTTCTGTCGACTGACAGCAAAGCCGACGGTCTAGTCCTTCTTCATTCCTTCGTCTTCTCTGTTAGTGCTTTTCTATTTGTAGTCTCCTTGGCTTTGGGCAGACGGGGTTCTAACGGTGCAAGGTGTTCTTTCCTTTTGTCCTTCTTTTTTTAGGCCCCCTTTTCCCTGTTAATACGCGAGCAAATACCAATCAAAGTTTTGATATATATTTGAAACCGTTACATAAAAATCACTACATTCCGGAGGACGTGGAGGACGGTTACCGTGGCTGTCATCGTTCACCGTTGGAGCGAGAAAAGTCTGTTTTTCGCACATTTGCTGATGTTTTTCTGGATGAAAGTTACCGAACGCATACGCTTCACTACTGTGTCTTTTATCTTTGTTCTCCATTGTAATTTCACCAGCGCATTGTGTATAAGGGAGTCAGGAATACAGTCTACTACTAACGGTTTAATGCACACTGCCCGACCAGGGTCCTGAAGGGGCTGGCTCTCGATACACGGGAGGGCTAGACTCACATCACTCCGAGGATTCTGAGTGTGTCTCAGACGTGTATCGATCAGTCGCGGTTCACTCCCCACAGATAAGCTTTCTCAAGGCTACTACCTATGACGCAGGTATATTGACAGCTAGGGGGTCAGCACTACTTATTCGGGCACCTCGGAAGCGTCACCAACCCTTTCATAAGCGACCCGTTGAAGATCAGTGACGACCCTAATGGTCAGTAAGTTACTGTATAGGAGTAATGCATAGAAAGGGACCATCACTGTTAACCAAAATATTCGAATTTTCTTCAATTCATGTCTGTGTAAAGTTATTGAAGTGTTCTGGTCTGGATCAATTACTAATGAGAAATTGGATCGGCGTGCGAGCCAGATACCCCTGAACGTGCTAATGAGAAAGCAGAAGCGGCTGTCTTGGAAACCGCCAGGGCAATAACTCAGTTTCGGGTTATGCCACGTAATGGAATCTACTATTCCGGAGAGCCAACAAGTGCTTGCAAACTGTTTGGAAAATCGTAGAAGGATCTAAAGTAATACCAGGAAGCCCGCACGAACAGTCCTATGTCCCACATATGGATTGAGTGTAACGTTTCAGAGGTGTTGACACTTGCTATTTTAATTGTGCAAGCTACGCCATTTTACCTTGCATTTCACAACGGCACACTTCTCTGGTAGCCGGTGAATAATGTGAAAAGCCTTAATTTGCTGTTAAAAATGTGATGAGTGAACAATTTAAGGACGAAACACGTGATCCACCGTCATTTCTTACAATAGCTTTTACTTACTCACTGCTTTTTAAATTGCAAGAAAAGTCCTGCTAACAGTCTTCATTCCTTGACTAACGAGCCTTTTTGCTGGTAAACTTTGCTCCTAACAACAAATAGAGGATGAACTTGATGCCAAGATTATACCAATTCCAGAAGTGGGCTGAAACTAGAAGAGTACAGCTTCCGGGAAAGTATCATTTCCGTCAAAGTTATACGTCCAAGTGCATATATGCACATATTTTGCATTATCCAAAAACTCCGCGCATAGAAGAAAAACCGAGCCAAAGAAACAACAGGAAGTTTTCCTTTGACAAAACCGCTCGTCTCGTCCTGGAAACAAGAAGTGGGGCTGCGTCGCATAACTTCCACAAAGACTTATCAAATTTTCAAAATCATTTGAAATTCCTTCAACACAGGAAGTTTTCCACCCCCCTCCACAGAACACTGAAAACTTTGTCCTTCCGCGGCAACGATACACTTTGAAATGGATTCTTGATGTTTTATTACGACATCCATATCTTCAAAGGCAACCAGGACCGAGTAGCGTTTATTTTCAATTTGTTTGTAAATAAGTGCGCCATGTCTACATGGCTGCATATGGCGATATTCCCTTCCAGTGTGTGTATTATTTCGCAGACATAATATATCCATGGTTACCCCACAGTCACCCGTGTAGCAATAAAACCTGAATCAATCCCACGGACTGACAAATAGTTGGACAAGATTCGCGGGCGGTGCCTTTGTGTACCCAAAAAGCAAATAGTCCTCATTGGATTTTGTATGGTCTCAGCTCGCGAAACAAACACAACTGGAGGTGGAAGCAATATTTTTACCAAGAACGATACGAAAATATCCCACAAAACTGGAAAAAAGGAAAACTTTCGCAGTTTGCCGGGGCTATAATGGTGGAGCGCGATAGATCGTAAAATCTAGTCATACCATTCCACCCCCAGACCACGTCCAACGCAAAATTCGCTATTTGCTCCAGCGCCTGCTGCTCCAGAACTTCTTCCCTTCTCGGCCAGGACGAAGAATGGAAAAAGTCAAAGTTTTATTGAATTTCTTTCATATGATGTTTGTGCCCGTGTCCTTCTTCCTTGTTGTGCTCAATTTTTCCACTTTCGTTTTTTTTTGTTTCCGCTTTTTTCCTCTGTGTTTTATTGCCTACGAATGGAAATTTAACACCAACATTGGGAGGGTATTCCTCCTGCCGTTGCCGATTGATTGAGCTTAAGGACGAACAAGGTGCCGGGAGAGGAGCCGAGCGAGCGCATAAACGGAGGAAGATGATTTGATAGTATCCCAATTTTTACGATAGAAAGTTTTTTCGTTGATGATTGGTTGTTTGCATTCGAATCTTGTTCAAATTCTTATGAAAGATGAACCCAGCCTTTTATTGCCCTCTTTGGAGGGGGTTCTTGGGAGATAATTTCGGAATGATACTTGTTTACAAATTTCTGGTCTGCTTGGTGTAATCTCGCTGAAAAGGATGGGAGTATCTACATCCGTTCTTTCCGTGCTTTATGGATTTCGCTGAAAATTTCAGACATGTGCGCTCTAAATTCCACAAAGATGCAGAGATAAATTCGAAATGGAACTAGGTCGGGTCAGAGTTTGATACTGACTCTGCCGCTCGTGGTAGTCAGGATTCATCTTAAAGCTGATGGAGATGACTTTTGGGATCAGCATCCTCATGAACACCGTCTGAAATATTGACCTTTCAGTTCTTATTTTTTATTCAGCTCTAAACTTTCCAAGTCTTTTGAGGACGAGGAATACTATGTCACTAATAACTGTCCCAAAATCATCCCCTTATAGGGATCACTTTCCAATTTAAAGTTGTGAATGTAGATGAACGCTTTTGAAGGACGCTAAAACTTTCTGAATTTTTAAAGTATTCGAACTTTTTGTTCACATTCTCCGCCGTACAAAGACTTAAAGTTAGGAAGTCCTTCTAATTTGGGTTCCATGGTAGTGGCTACAAGATTCACTATGGAAACTCTTTCGGGAAATATATTTGAGAAGTTTCTCCCTCGGTCACTGTAAATATGTGCATGTTTATACACACGCGGAAGTTCCAGGCTCGTGATCTCGTTAAAATTTCATTCTAATTTCATGATTTCCAAAAACGTTCATTCAGCAGAAGTATCAACTTTCCTGTTGTTAGTTTGCAGTTTTCCTGGAGTTTTTGGAATTTAATGAATCTCCTTTTTAGGGAATTTGCGGACGTATCTGTGTAGGCGGTTATCTTAAAGCTCGAACGTATTTTCCCGCCATCAAGTTATTAAAGGGCATTTAAGGGCCAATTTTCGCTGGTTACCATGGTTAAATAATATTGTTCGCTGTAATATCTTTCATATCTATATAATATGTTGAGGATAGCAAACCGTACAATCTTTGAAGCCGAACTCTGGTCACGGAAAATACAAGCAATAATTAGAAAAAAGTTTTGTTCAAACAGAAGAAGTTCAAGAGGAGATATTCAGGAAAAGTTTTACGCCGCGAAAAGTCAAATCACTGAGCATATACTAAAGCCCTACTAGGGTTTTTATGTCCTACTTCTTAAGGGACAACAAAAATGCCGCTCTAGTGGCCCCGGGTTCTTTCACAAAGATTTTCGCCTACCGGCAGAAGTTAAAATTTCTCCATTCGGCTGCGTGAATCCTTGCAATTTTCCCCTTCAGAGTGAACTTGACAGTGGATGGCCGGATACCAAAAGCTGGTTCTGGCCCCACTATTATGGATTCAGAACCTTGGTGTGCTAGCCTGGCAGGTTCCTCATTACCAGCGATGTTCGAGTGCTCTGGCACCCACATCAGGGATGTTTCCTTCAGTCGGCCAAGTTTCAGCAGCACCTGATGACAACTCCACACCAACTGGCTCGAAATTTAGTACTGATACATAATACTGCCCGACTGTCGGAATACATTCGAATGGTGCGACCCGTCCATTTTCCGAGCGGTCGGGCTAGATTGCCCGCGAACACCCCTGCACCCGATCCGTTTTCCATGGCCGACCTGTCGGTGAAAATTATTAAGTCTACCGTCCCAAAAGACTCGGACATTTATCGACCATTCTTCTCTTTTGGTGATTAAGACAGTGAATGTGTATTCATAGGCGAATTTGAAAACGATTTGATCCGACGGCATCAGAGCTACCGGATATTTGTCCAGGAATTTCCTGATGGACGGATGACCCAATGATTGGCCGCCTTTCCACGCGCCAATAGAAGCAAGCTTTCCTTTTCACTTTCAAATGGATTGGGGGTAAATTTAGAATAGCTTCGAGGTCGACGTACTACTTATTGCTCCGGTAATACTTAGCACCGATCAACCGAGCCTGTGAATCTTCGTCACCAACTTCCTGCTGTTAACAAAGTTCAGTCTCGACCACCAGACCAGATGCAATCCAATAAATCCGTTTTAGTGAAAGTCCCCAGGTTTTACCTATCATGGTCCTATAGCACCAGAGCAATATGCAGGATTTCTGGCATTGTTCCTGGATATGGTGCTTCCAACTTGGAGTAAAGATATACTCCTAAATGTTTGACTGTCTGTACCAACTGGATTTCTGCCCCTACTAAGATAAGTGGAGTGTACCTTCCCCACCTAATATTCCTAGTGACCACAATTAGTCCAGTCTTCCTAGCGTTGACCGTGACTCCATTTTGGAGGCACCAACTGTTGATTACATGCAGTATTTTAGGCGGTCACATACTGTACCCGATAAATTGCCAAGAATTATGACGGCTAGATCGTCCACAAATGCTTGTACGAAGAGCTTTGTGTCCTCCAGGAGCCATAGCACGGTATCCGTTACCAGGAGCCATAGCAGAGGAGAGAGATCCACTCCCTGTGGGCAATTCTTAAGATACCCTCCCTCTATAGACTTATTGTCCAACCAATATGTGGATCTTTCCCCGCCCTAGCATATGAAGGATCCAACTGATTAACAACGGGTCAATTCCATGATGACTTGCTGCGTTACAAATCGCCGCACATGAGGTACAATTGAAGGTACCTTCGATTTCCGTGAATGCGCTTAACGGGCACTCTTTATCCAACCTCGCTTATCGCTTTCTGTGTACCTCCCGTTCTGTAAAAGCAGATAAGCCAACTGCTGGCTACATTGTTTGACAAGAGTCCGCTTTAGCTTTGAGGTTACCTACAGAGGGTTGGTCTCTGCGCAAAATCGTCTCCATGATAGTCATTTTCCCGAACTTATGCTCTTCGTTAGAGTTTTTTGAGCCTCTTTGTACTGAATCCAGCAGGCGGCTGATTCAGACTTTAGAGTTTGGTTGCGGAGCACACTTGCCATTCTCCTCTATTTCGCCAAATCCGAGTTCCACCACGGTGTTATAACCTTCTCTCTTCGGAAGCTTTTTTCATGCTGGTTGTGCTCATCTGGGTTGTTTTTGCAATTCCAGCAACAAATTTAAACGTGTCTCCCAAGGATCGTAACTGGGCCGCTCAGTTCTGTTTCGTATGTCGCCCAATCTGTCTTACATGGACTCGGAAATGGAGTGGGTGGAGGTGGATCCATGCTCATTACGAAATCACTGCGCCTGTGATTGGAGAGCGTGATATCGTTTGATACTCTCCACTCTCCGATAACAGTCCCAGTGTCAGGGGTTGCCACATTGATGTCGTTCACCTCTATTAAAGTGGGTTCATTACCCAAATTGAGGATCTGCAATTCGGTTTCTACCAGTAGTCTCGATCTTCTCGCGTTGATGTTGGGATTTCCCCAGCATAAATAGTGGTTAACATTACATCCTGATATTATTCCCATGCCATCACTTTTGGTATATCGGTTACCTCTAATGAATGTTCCACTGGGAACTTTGTCACAGAGGGCCATAGAATCTTCTTGTTTCCTTTTTATGGTCAATTTGACCGTTATGGGGTCGCCATCACATAGGTCGTTGACCAAGGTAGCTTGAAGAGCCCCCCTAGTCCCATCCAGGAGCAGGGTCTATCACTTCCATGCATACAATAAGTCAGCTTGTTGGAAGTTTAAACGCCTAATTTCCCCACCAACAACCCATAGTTCTTGTATGAGGTTTATACATGCCTTACAGTTATTAACCTCACGCAGGCGCCGCTTTGCAATGCTGCCAATTTATGTGAGACATATGGCACCTCATCTACGGTTCAGATGAAGATACCGTGGGTTGCAGGTCTCTGGTTGTAATGTGACGGTCCCAAGCCCGTAGTAGAGCCGGTAGCCCGATTGTTTTCGAATCTTCTTAATATCCGGTTCAACGTCAATAGTGAGGAAACTTTCCGCCTTATCGGCTCTTCCCCTTGCTGTGCTACCTAGTAGCATCCAGGTGGAGGTGTTGGACTCCAAGTTGTTCCAGGAGCTCAGTACCATTACGTGTCCCTTCTGCAAGCCAGAGAAAGCACTTTTTAAACTATGGTAGTTCGGAAAACCTCTCTAGGGTCATCGCACACTCTCCCACACATCGTTGAAGGATAAGCGGTACTGTCTGAGCCATTCGTTCGTGCTTTTGTTGGTAAAGTTTATCCGTAACACTTTAGGGTATACACCTACCGATTTAAAGTGTAGTGTAATCCCTTGAAAGGATGCAGTTCATATAGCTAGGAAGAGTGTGTTTTATCTGGAGGCGGTTTGACCCGAAGACGATTTGCCCGGAGGCGGTTTACTCGGAGGTTTTTTGCCAACAGGCTTTTTTTTGCCGAAAGGTTGTTTGCCCGGAAGCTGTTTGCTGCCCGCAGACAGATGTTCACTCGTAGGTAAGCCTTTAATCTCAGCAGTTGGTGCCGATTGGAGCCCAGTGTCAGGAATGCTGACAGAAGAAGATTACGTCAGCTCTTCCATTAAGGACTCGGTTCCAATAGGGTTTGGTTCCCATCTGAATAATTGGCGAATCTGAGTCTAGACTCAGGTTCTCCATCGAAGAGCTCAAGGGTGCCCCTTCGTTCATGGTTGAATGGTCGTAATCAAAATGCTGTTGATTTCTTTTGTTTTTTAAGTTTTTATTGTCTTCATATTTGGCTGCCATGGCTGCCGGGGAAAATAAGTCGATTTCGGTAGAGCCCCTTTTTGCCAAGACAAGGCTAGTTGAAACGGTGGTCGCTTGGTACCCAGTGTTCACCGTTCAAGACCACATCTTAGTCCCCCCTCGTCACAGTAGTCACACCTTGGCTTGAGGTTTTCATTATACTATACTTAGCTCCCTTACCACGACAAGGTAGGTAATCGTCGAGGAAGGATGGAAGGGAACTTCGAGCTCTGTGAAGAGGCGGACCAGTCCATCAGACCCGAGGGAAGTTTAAAAATATGCATAAATCTAGATAGGATCTACGCTGTTGGAGGTAGGAAGGGTACACGATGGAAGTTTTTCTCAAAGAAGAGAATGAATTACTCATTTTCAAAAGCAAGACAATCACAGTTACGGGAAAGTGAACAGATCACAGAGCAGTGCTCGAGTGTATTCCTCACGAGGATTTTGAAGAGAGCTAAGGACAGTTGAATGGAATCAAAATCAAATGCTACTCGATTGGTGACTTGAAGGCAATGGGTGTCGAAGCGAAGCTTATTGCCGAATGTGACTTCGAGGTCTTGAGTGCAATTTATGAATGATAAGAGATGTCCGTTAAGAGAGTAGGAGAAGAAACTGGGTGAGGATTTAAACGAGTAGTACATAGAGTGACACTTTCTGACGTTTAACGCTAAACCATTAGCAGAGCACCAACGAACCAAAGTGTCCACGTTAGATTGAAGCACACACAGGAGCAAGTGTGTAGAAACTGCTGGTGCAGCTATAAATAACTCTGCAGCGATACCGGAACCGTCCATATTCGCATGTTAGGAGAAAAAACTGCACCGGATGTGATACACTTAAGAACCGTTGGGAAATATTGCTCCAACCTTGTCGGTTGCTCGTTATAGTGGATGAGAAGGCTACCATTAACGTCCTTCAGAGGACCATCGAAAGATTTATGACCACATATCTATACTTTCGTGATGCGTCATACACTTCACAAATCATTGCGTTCTGAGGCGTCTTCCTCTGTTGCCAGCGTAAAAGTCTACTCCCTTTTTTAACAGCATGTATGACCATGAATTTCCCGGGATTTTGCTCAGTGTCAGAGTTCGAGTGCGTTCCATTCACCGTCACTCACATCGGCCAATAGAGTCTTCAACCTCTTCCGCCCATCGATCCACTTCGATGATTCCACAGTCATGCAGATCTTATGGCATTCCTTCGGTACATGGCCAACAACCTACGTAGCACCCGAGAAAAGGGCGTTTTTGATGGAGGCCTTCCAGGGTATCTGCCGTTCGATCAGCAAGATAGTTCTCTCACTGTCAAACAATAGCTGAATCATAAAAGAGGTCGATGTTGAATTTAGGTGGTCGTTTCAAACCTGCAAGAAGTAGTGGAAACAACACACAAGTGAACTTAAGTGACCATTAGATGCGGATCCTCTTGGAGGTGGACGTCAGCGCCTCTCTTGTTTCGTACATCCCGGGGACAACTGTTAAATCTACTGCTCATCGCGAACGGTTCGTTCTCATTGCCACGTTGGTGTCGGCTAGTTGAAACCCAACTGACTTTATGGCAAGTTCTGTGCTCGCATAATATGCCAATAATGACGAGGCGGTAGAAATTGCAAAAATCTACAAACCTTCCACCATTATCGTTACGGTCGCCAAGAACGTGTTTACCCATCATATTTCCGGGCAAGGTGTTTACAGAGCGCACCCATCACGACCACAATGTCACCTTTACGATGCCTTCCCTGAATAGCCTATAATTTCTCGTGGAAAGCATCCCACTTGGGTTTCCAGAGTACAAAAGCACATTGGGAAGTGTGGTAAGAGGGAGAGGAGTACTCTTCTGAGTTCCACCGTTTTACTTCACTTAGGTCCAGGATGTCCAGCTTATATCGTTGGAATTACCGCTCAAATTGGAAAAGGGAACATTATGCGGATCTTCGCTACCATTGTCGAAGATCGTGTGCACATTCCGGAAACTGATCATAATCCGTTTTCGATAGTCAAAGCTCTTCGCAGTGAGCTAAATCCCTATCCGAGGCGTTATCGACGTTTCAAAAATTGGAAAGCTGCTAAAACACAAAATTCGTTTCTTTTTAGTCGCCTTTTACGACAAGCAGGGAAGACTTTGAAAGTATTTTTTAAGCCCCAATTCATAGGGAGTAAGACGAAATATTGAAGATAGAAAAGGCTCTCAACTAACTACTTACGTGTCAATGAGCAAAATGATAATCTTGGACAGAGTATGCCAGCTCTTGTATATAAATATGTAGGTCTTATTTGACACTACCCCAGAGGGTGCCAGAAATATTGGTACAATGGCAGTTCTCGATTCTCTCTTGAAGTTTTCATTCGTGGGGCCAACAAAGACGTCTACTGTGACCGCTCTAACGAAGAGGATCTTCTATGTCTTCGGAGTCTCTGGATGGATAACCTCTAACAACAGGGTACAGTTTTGTGGCTTGCAACGACCTTCTGAATTAGTATGGTATTCAACATATTTACACCGCATTATACCCCGGTTATAAGTAGCCCGAAGGTAGAATTTCGTTCTTGATAAAAAAAATTGAAATACCAAGTTTTGATACATCAACATTTCGATATTGATTGCGCATTGTCACGTTGGTTTTGGGTAAGTCATCCATAGGAGCACCTACGCTCTTTTACGATGGCTAAACGCTAAGCATTATGCGAGGTGGGATAGATGTTTTCGGTAGAAACTTATCCGGAAGGCACAGGTGGAGGGCTACAACTTGCTGAGAGTTCGGAGGCATGTAGAGCCGGTTCTTCTACTGTAAGGCGGTACAGTGCCTAATTGGGTCAGAAGCTCAATCTAGTTTGAACGTTTTCCTAGTCTCCTCCATTTTATGCATTTTACGCTGGATCGATCCTACTACTGTGGAGTTGATTGCATTGCAATTTTCCTATTATACCAGCATTTTCTGCATCAGTCCTTCACCCAGGTTTGTCCTCTCGTCCATGAATCTCGGGCAATTGCAAAATATGTGTTCTGAGTCCTGTAGGACTCCATTGCAGTTTGGACAGGGGAGGTGTCTAATTTCACTTAAAGCTCGTTGTGGTAGTGGAAAGAGTAACACCAATCGAATTATTCGTTTCACGCTTCGCATTCCCACTGCTTTGTAATTAACCACGCAGGACTTGTGGTAGACGTGGTTCTTCTCAGGGATGTGGTTGTTTTTTCAAAACCTGCAAATTACAACTAACCCGACGGTTCCGTCTCCATTGCCTTACTATGTCTATAAAAGCAGAATGACTCCCAGCACTTGATCTAATAATCTCCTCATTTGAAAGGACATGAATATATGAATGCATTTTCCCGTAAATTCTGCAATCTTTCCTTCCTAGTCCCTTCAGAACACCCTCATTTGCAAAACATAACACGAAAAATTTATTTTAGTCACTGAAAATTTGAAATCTCTCAAATTTTTCATGAAAATTATGCACAACATTTTATAAACTACTTTGCCACTCTTGCATTTTGAGTACACGGTAATGCATTTCAAGGGAGCAAATAAACAGACGTGAATTTATGTCCCCGAAACTTTTTCTCTGACTTGCTGAAAAATGCTGATGATACCAGCAGTCCTTATAGTTCCCCCGAGTCCTATGTTTTCTGACGAATGTGTACGTTACCAACTGCCGGTCCCGGTGCCGAGAATAAGAACAACATCTCCGGCAAGAAGATAGCAAATCAACTTTAACGTAAACATGGACCATAAGTTTAGAGCAACATTTGTTTATGAAATTGTCTGTAATTTGTAACCGTCCATGCTGGGATGATTGCCACTACACACATCCTCGCTCGGAAGATGAAGGACGAGGCAATTGGGGATGTGCGAGGGAGCTTTGTGAGGACGCTTTACTACGTGGCTTGTCACTCGCTGATAAATAATCAAAATGACATCGGCAGCCTGGAGGCAGACAGGATAGTTAACAAATATACGCCACTTACTGTATCCTGGCCGGCTGGTAGACCCACAAATGAATGCAGTAATGGCGTGAGCAAACAGACAAGCAAATGTCTGATTAGGTGGCTACGTAGATGCACGGATGGTTTTATGAATAAATGAAGGGATTGCTTAATGGATGAGGCTTGTAACATGCGGTCCGCAACATGGTCCATTGATAATGGATTTTGATTGAATGCTAGCGCCATCGGGCCTAACATGACTCTCGGGAAATTCGGTGCCCGGTGAATCGGTGTGGCTGAGAAGGCACTTTTCAACGCATTAACGAGATACGCAACCTCTAACGTAGTTGACATCGGGGTTGATTAGCGGGCATCATCAAGCCGACATAAAATTACAACAACTCTACGTGAATAATTCAGGCCTGTCTGGCGGCTTTATAATGGACACTGCAGTCCTCTAGAGACGAAAATCAACATTTCGATAATTCTCCACTTAGTTCGTCTGGCAAACTCATTAATCAAGGCTACTTTAGATTCAAAGGACTTTAATAGCCTCATGCATCATATTGATTAGTTTAGAACTTCGGGAGTTTGATTCATTCAGAGCGCGAAATTAGTGGTCTGAAGTGTTTCAAATTAGTCCGACAGCTTTTAAAGGATCCGTAAATCCAAGCACGTCACCTTTAACATTTTTGCTACTACGAATGAACTTCAATGAATTGGAACCAATACTGCCCCCGAATGTCTGCGAGTCTATGTGTCCTGACGTGCTGGTTTCCTCATCATCTATCACGTGCTGAGTGCCAACTTTAAAGTAAGAAAACTCTCAAAGCGTGACGGAAACAAATCTCATTTTCTACAAAATCTTTCATTTCACTGCACTGAAAACAAAGTGACGATTGACTGACTTTTCAATTTACTCATGGTTTCCGTTTGAAACGTAGAGTGCCGGCAAAAAAGGAGCGGGAGTATGAGGATGTGCGTTACAATCCTCGATTTTCAATCTCACCAGTTCCTTTCTTCGCCATGTCTCCTCCTCCTTGGAATTTATTCTTTCAGAAATTGTAGCAACTCTGATGTGTAGCTTCCTTCGGGACCATCAACGTTTCTAAGGAGTACGTCTTGGAGATAAGGAAATGCTTTCAATAGAATTTGAATCGTATCTGTATGTGATATTTTTCCATTATCCTTCTATAACCACTTTGAAAATCGTTTTGCCGCAAGGGTGAATTTTGAGGAAATGTATGCATTGAGAGTCCTTAGATGAGTTATATTCTGTGGAATTCTAATGGCTTGAAAGGGGAGTAGTGGAGTTTTCAGGTGCAGGGCTCACTCAGCGATAGTTGGATGAAACCATGATGTATGAAGCGAATGGAGAATGAATGGAAAATCGGAAATATCGGAACCCATTCGCCATTCATTGAACCCGGTTCTGGTCTTGTTCCCTTTCCTATTCTCTATCTGAACTGTGGTGATCGAATTTTTTTCTAGCCGAGATGATGATTTGGCATTAGCTGGGCCTACCAAAGGCACCATAAAACCTCTTCAGCGGTACAGTAGATGGTACTTTGACAGCAGCGGGAAGATTCAGCTGTAACCTCAGGCAATTTATTTCGTTTCTACCAAAACAGTGCTGAAATAGGGATGCAGCGTTCCATCTGAGCTATGCCTAGATGCTGTGACACGTAATTGTCCTTGACAGTTAGGAACATAATCTGCTACAGCTGCATTCTAGAAGCCTGCGGAATTCGGGTTTGACCTAACCCTGCTGTGGGAACTTTCTTTCCTTTACGATAATGTTGTGTTTTGAGGCATTCTTTGTCGTAAGGATCGCCTTTTATAAGTCTCTAGAATATGGGCCGAGGTTGTGCGAGTTGCGTTTTAAGATTAAAACAGTAAGTCAAAACCTTACTAAAACGGGTTTACTGTTTACCTATATCCATCCATCACTGATATGCATCTCGAATCGAGAATGCGCGCGCCGGATTTTTACTGACTAAAACCTCCCATATTTTCTCCGCACTCCCCCCGTGGGACCGCTATTCTGGTGTTGCTTCGTGGAACTGTTCAGTTTATTAACTGGAATAGCTGCTTCTCCTTTAGGTTGTGTTAGTTGTATTAGCTTCGCTCCTATGCCTCCGTTCAGCTTCTGCTTGTTTTAGCCATTGGTGCGTCCGTTCCGCCGCTCTACTTCATTCCACGCGGTATCGGATTTCACCATATAGCTAACCAGATATTCCAACGGAGACCTCAGCTCATTCTCGAAACTTTTGGGCATTCGAATTTTGGGCAGACGAAGAAAACATGTTATGCGTCTACTGCTGCACCTTCACATGTAGGACAATCTGGCTATTTATCCAAACTGAACTCATAAAGGTACTTTCTGTATCCATTATGTGCGCTTAAGAATTGAGTCAAGTCGTAACTCGTCGCGCCATATAGTCCCCATCCTTATGTTCGGGATTACCGTGTATGTTCACCGATCATTCTTCGCCTGGTCTCATGCTGTTTGCCGCGCACCCATAACGTAATCCCCTCAGTTTGCTTGCCAACGTTTGCTTCCTGCTTCTTGTACAAACGTTTTGCTTTATCTCCTAAAACATCCAGTGTAATCATCCCCGCATTATGCATGCTGCCTGATACTATCTTGCCCAGTAGGCCGAGCATGTGCGGAGAGCACTTAGCCGATATGCAGCTTGAAACTGTACAGTTTTTATCGCAGATACAGATACTGGTTCCGCGTATAAAAGGACAGAGCTGACAACTCGCAATAAAAGTAATCGTGGGCTGTTTTTCGGGTCTATATTTGGAAGCATCCATGCTAATGTCGAGGTAATGGTCGTTACTTTTTGCAAAGTAAGCTTTAAATGTGGTTTAGAACTAAGCTTCGAGTCGAAAGTTACTCCCAAATATTTGAACGGTGGTTGGTAGCGAGCCGTATCTGAGGTAATGCAGATCTGAAGAGTTTTCGTTTTCGTCGTTAAAAATACCAGCTCCGCTTTCTGTTCGGCAAGCTTCAGTCCGAAGTCTTCAAACCAAGCCTTAATCGTACAGATAGCCTAACCCTCACATCCCACAGCAACAGCCTGCTTAGGTACCTGTAGAACGCCATCGTGCATTATGTTTCATAGCAGAGGGCGCAGAACAGACACCTGCGGTACTCCAGCGGTTCTGTCGTATATCTTCGACCCATCATCCAAATCGCAAAGTAATTTCCGCCGCCAAAAGTAGTCGAAAATTATACTTAATGTATAATTTGGCGTTTGTGACGCGATGCGTGCTTCGATGATACAGTTCCATCTTGCAAAATTGAATAAGCTTTTGATGCCGAGAGTCGTCAGTGCGCAATATTTTCCTCCTCGTCAAATTCTTTCCTGGCTAATTCAAAAACCACTGTGGTAGCATCAACCGCTGACTGAACCTTCCGGAACCCAAACTGCCTCTCTGATAAATATCGATTATTTGATACAGCCAGTTATATTTTATTTGCTCAAGAACTTTGCCTATTGAATTCAAAGGACAGTTAGGGCTGTAGGATATGAGCCTATCGCCCTACTTGGCTATATATGTTTTTGAATTTTCCACTCCCCGAGGAAAGGTCCTTCTTTTAGACAGTGCGAAAATTGTTGGTGCCATTTTCATTGCCAATTTCAACGCCGTGTTGGGGATACGATCAATACTGGAGGCTGCATTATCCCGGACTCGTTTTACTGCGTCCAAAACTTCGTCTGCGGTTACTGGAGGGATATCTTTGGCACTTTGTGAGATCATAGGAAATGTATTTTCCAGATGTTGGGGAAACGATCTCTCGCAGCAATCTGGGACACATAATAGAAGGCGACCTGTTACCTTTCACTGCCGACATAACCGATTTGTATGCATCTCCCGAATGGTTAGAATCTGCCTCATTACAGAACACTTGACGCAATCCTCTTTACTCTTCGCGATGGCCCATTGCAACTTTTTACGCGAGTTTTTATACTTGAGGTTCTTTTGTTCATATTCCGGCGTGTTCCTTTGGTGTTGGCTTCGCCTTCTGGCCTCCAAGCATTCCGTCCGGTAGTTTGCTATTTTAGCGTTGACATTCCGGTTTTAAAAGTGTCTTGTCATGGAAGCTTTGCAGGCTCGATACTTCTATTTAGACAACTGTGGCGTCTTATCTGCAGCCGTTCCAATAAACTCAGTACGTGATCCCGATGACCAACCTGGTTTTCATCTCTTCAGGTTAACATTTGTTGTTTTCGCTTATCAGTGGTGATATATATTGCCTGGTGGTCACTATATGTACACTCCCTCCCCTCCGATGATGTTTAGGCAGGAGAACACCCCGAGTAAGATTCTTCCCCATTCATTTATTTCTCGACTTCCCCACTCCTCCGCCCAGGCATTGAAGTCACCGGCAATAATCTTGGAGTTATGCTCTTGGGCATCTCTCACTAGTCTGTGTAGTATATTGCAATATTTTGATATTTTCATACTTGATGCGGCATAGCAGCTGCAAATGCAGAGGTTGTCGATCTCAACTCTCATAAAGTCGAATTCCCCTCGCATCCGTTTCCCTTTGATGGAGGTTTTTGATTGCTGACCGACAATAGCAACATCAATTATCTTTTCAAATACCTTTTGTTATAGCAGGTCCTGAGCAACTTGGCAAAGATTTAAATTCAATTGGATGACTCTCATTTATGTCAGCTAGTTAAGGAAATTCTGTAGGGTGGACACCTGGTACTAGATAGTAGGCTGACATTTGTAGAGAACGGACGTGTCTACAAATTGATATTATTAATAAAAATAATTTAAATTTAACTTTTATCAAGAATTAAATTAACTTTTATCAAGAATATAAAAAGATATTTATATTACTTAATTAATAATATATAATTTAAAACTTAATTGAAACTAATTTACTTTTGAGTTATTATCTAAGTTACTTTTCCTTAAAAAGTTTTGAGAAAAAATTCGTTTTTTTTTGGCTTGGCGGGAATGAGCGGCGAGCCGCCGGCGGGTGGCGGACCAGACCGGCCCCCCACCATAAGGCCTAGGGGCACTCGGATCGGTCGTGGAGTCCGCAACGAGGAGGATCCAGACTTGAAAATAGCCAAAGTGAGGATAGCCAATCTTGAAAGGAGAAATGGCGAGCTGGCGAAGACACTCGAAGATTTCAAAAGGCAAATGACAACATTGATAAAAAAAAATGAAAAGCTTTCAGAGCAGCTAATGGCTGGGGAGACGGGCCCGCCGTCTCCAAAAGTAGCCAGAAAAAAGGTTAAGCTATCTTCGACTACTTTTGCAATCATGGAGGAACCGGGCTGCCTTGAGGGCGAACAAGTTCTCGACAGCGAATCTGTCCGTATGGAGGACATAGAGAGCAGTAAAGCAGACGATACGAGAGTCGGCGACAACGGTGGCGATGGAAATGTCCCAGAAGAGGATGCTAACCAGGCAAGTTGCAATAGTGAAGATGGAAAATTGGGTGAGTTTTTGGTCTATGTTTCCAAAAAATTAAAGAAAAAAAACAAAACTCAAGAAAAAATATTAAATAATGTACGAATGAAAATTTAAAAAATAATGCAAGTACGAGTGAAAATTTAAAAAATGGTCCGACTGGGGATACAATTAGCACCCGAAATAAAGAAAAGGGGGAAAGGGTGCCCCCCATTAATGTTTATAAATTAGGTGGTAGAGATTTAGCCACTCTACTTAATAGGAGCGCGGGGCTCTCAAATTTTGTTATTAAAAAGACGGGGGCCGAGAGAGCCCAAGTCAAATGCAATAAAATTGCAGATTACAAAAAAGCACGGGAGGTCCTCGAGCGAGTGAAGGCTCCTCACTTCACCTACACTCCAAAGGAAGAGAAGGTGCAAACCTTCCTTCTGAAAGGCTTGGATGCGGAGGAAGAGCCCGATGAGGTGCTCAAAATGCTCCGGGAGACGGGAACTGAGGTTAAGTTCCTCTCAGTGTCACGGTTTAGTACGAGGAGGTCCGTTTTGGAAAAACAAATCCTGCCGCACTTCCTCGTGCAGACAAGCCCGGAGAGCCGGGGAAGCGATCTGATCGGCATCAGGTCGCTTAATTACCAGGCCTTTCGTTTTGAGCGCCTGCTAAGGGGCGAAATAGTCCAGTGTCGAAGATGCCAGCGCTATGGTCACTCGGCAGTGAACTGTCAAATGACCTTACGATGTGTAAAGTGCGGGAAAGACCATACCGCAGCTGAATGTTCGCTGACTGAAGCAGATGGCAAGGAAAAAACTTTCTGTGTTAACTGCGGAAGCGGAGGGCATCCGGCTTCGTACCGTGGATGTCCTGCATACCGCAATGTTAAGGTCACAAGGCAGCAAGCACCGAGATCGGCCCAAAAAACGAAGGTGTCAGCGGCGTTGGATGGTACCGTCCCTTCGGCATAAATCGTCTCGGGGATCCCATTTGCAGAAGTAGTTCGACAAGGGGGAGCTAAGAAGCCCCAACAAGATGCAAGTGGCGGGATGAACACTATCCTCAATAAAATACTAACCATGTGTGAAAACATGCAGCATACGCTACACGTACACAATACAAAAATAAATAGCATAACAGAATATTTACACAAAAAGCATGCCCGCTGCTAGGTCTGCAGTCACAGCGGTACCACTGGATGGTCTCCGGATCATCGCGATTAATGTGAATTCCATCGTAGGAATCCATCGAAGAGCGGAGCTCCTTGATTTCGCTGCCAGACAACAGCCTGACATAGTCTTGATTTCAGAAACCCACCTCAATCTGAGGCATTCGATAACATTCAAGGATTTTGAATTCGTGAGGAACGATAGACGAAATTGTGATGGGGGAGGTGGTACCGGAATACTTGTGGGTCGCCATTATCGTTTCAGGCATATTAATAGGCCTGAATTTGAAACCTTTGAGTGTATCGAAGTCTCATGTATTCTTTTTTCACTGCCTAGAGGAGGGAATTTATACATTCTGTCAGTCTATGCAGTGGGAAACAACCGAGCCAAGTTCAGGGAGGAATTCCATTCTCTGTTTACGATACTCGAACTGAATAGGCTGCATAATTACTATATTATAGCTGGCGACTTGAATGCTAAGCATACCTCGTGGCTAAACGCCACAAACAATCCCAGAGGGGTATTCCTCAAATCTTGGATAGAGCAATACCAGATAGAGTATAAATGCGAATTATATGGGTCAGAGAGTCCAACCTGGCCCAGGGCAAATTCCTATCTGGATTTGTGCATTGCTGACGCGCACTTGAACTTTAATTTTAGGAATCCTCAACGGAAACTACAGACTCTTCCTTACGATAGCGATCATAACGCTATTCTTATTGAAGTTCTGTTTGATGGACGAAGAGTTCGCCTTCTGCCGATGGACAGTGGCGTCCACAGGCTGAACTTTAAACAAACAAATTGGAAGAAATTCCAAGAGAGGTTTATTCGGGGATATCGAGAGGAATGCCCACCTCTTGATGGGGAAAACGATAGTACAATTGCACCAGGTGACAGGAACTTGAGCAACGAGGAAATACTTCAGTATCTTCTCAAGCTGGAGAACTTGACGCTGGAAACAATTGAACAAGTCGTCCCTAAAATTAAACCTCGCAATAATATGGACGGATATGAAACTGCAGCCATAAAACGGTTGAAAAAAGTGAAAAGCCTTCTGCTCACTCGCGTCAACAAAATCTATCGGAGATATGGGGACTATCATCATCCCATATTGGTTGAGTTCAAATCACTTCTAAAGATCGCGCGGGATCTTATCCGTCAACATTACGTAAATGAAGTGAACTCCCAGTGGCGGGAGAAGTTAAAGGGTATTTCACCAAGCGATCCAGATTCCATGTTTACTAAGATAAATACGTTATTCCGGAAGAAGTCACGAATAACTGTGCCGAGAATTAAAGTCGGTGGCAGCGAGATACAACACCTTATTGACTCAGGTATAGACACGAATAGTGTAACTGCTGATGCGCAAGGCAATTACATCGTGATGGATGATGCTCTGAAACTCGAACTTATAGGGGAGCACTTTGAATCGGTGCATCGGCCCAGAACGGACTTAGAGCCAACGCGACTTTCGGAAATTGTAGAACGAGATGTCCACAATTTCAAATATAGCCTGAACGGCACCACAGTTCTCCAATTTAGCTCTGCGTTGCAGGCTGATCTCATACCGAGTGATAATCTGCTTGATTACTTTGTCTCATGTGTTGAGTTAACTTCCATATTCAGAAGAGTAAACAATAAGAGATCATCCGGTATGGATGGCATTCCCAACGTGCTCCTCAGGCATTTACCAGACATTGCCATTCGTAATTATTGCATTTTGTTCAATAATTTATTGAACAATTCCTTCTTTCCAGGACAATGGAAGAAAGCCCGAGTATTCCCGATTTTAAAGAGAGGGAAGGATTCATCCAGCCCTCAAAGCTACCGCCCAATCAGTTTGCTGCCTAACATCAGCAAGGTGTTTGAGGTTTTGGTATTGAAAGCCTTGAACGGGCATATCAAGAAGAAGGATTTATTGCCGAACGCGCAATTCGGATTTCGATCTGGACATTCGACAATACATGCAATAACGAAGGTAACGTCTGATATTTGCTGGCGGATTAACAATGGTGAGTGCGTAGGCGCTTGCCTTATAGACATGGAGAAAGCCTTTGATACCGTCTGGTTGGATGGACTGATTTTCAGGCTCCTGAAGAATGAGTTTCCCAGTCACCTCGTAGCGATGATGTGTAGTATGCTGTATGGCAAGTGCTTTGTTATTACGGACGGAAATCTCACTACTAACAGAGAATTTCATGTTCTGAATGGATTACAGCAAGGGACAGTGACTGCGCCTACACTTTTTGCGGTATTTGCCGGCGAATTGCTCAATTCTTTCGATTTTAATAAATCTCCTAAAAGGTCGTTGGTTGCCTTTGCTGACGATCTGATAGCCTACACGGCGCACAAGAAGGTAACTGAGGTGCAAGTTGAACTTCAGAAGATGTTCAATGATATTAAGTTCTTCACGAACAGTTGGCGGATGAAAATCAATGCGCAAAAGTGTGAAACGATTCTGTTTCGAAATTCCTTGGCGTATGCCAGTAGGAACTTGAAAAGGAATTGGAGAGATTTCCACATTGTCGCGAACGAGGATAGTTCAGAGCGCATTCCTCATAAGAAGTGCGTTAGATACCTGGGTGTGCGTCTTGACGAGCGTCTCCAATTTAACGAGCACGTTAAAGTCGCGCTAGAAAGCGCTCGCAAGGCATTCATGTCTCTTCGAAGACTCTTTTATGCTCCACATCTTAGCCGGAAGGTTAAGATTATTTGCTATCTTACTTTGGTTAGACCGGTGCTTACCTACGGGTGTGCTATCTGGTTTAATTTGAGTGCTAGCCAAATGGAGAAAATAAGGATCTTTGAAAGGAAATGTCTGCGTGCATGCACGGGGCTTAACAGGACTGCTTCGTCAAACTATGAGCACTATGTAACTAATGATGTGATGTATGCAGCTGCTGCTGTGCCAAGAATCGATACAGTTATCGTCAGATTGATTCGGAATCATATAGTGCGATCTGCTTCGCATGGTGAGAACCCTTGGGTTTCGCAGCCGTTCTACCCAAATGATGGGTATTTCGAGAAAACTCTCACGACAGGCTTCATTCCTCCCGAAGCGTTCGTGTATCTTGACAGGAATGGTCTAATTCTTGATTCTGCCGGTGATCCGGTTATGTATCATATACATAGACGGGCCACGGACAAAAGGATAGAATACCCCCCGAATTTGACAGTGGGGGCTCCGGGATTCGACTGGAGATACTCCAGAGCGAGAGCAATTGACATTAAGCGGGATGAAAAAGAGAAATCTTGGTACTGGTGGCTGCGGGATGCCGGTTAGCGGTGGCCGTGCTCAGTCCTGCCATTTGTTTCTTGGTGGGGCTTTGTAAATATGTATACATTGAACGGGTGCTGATTTTGTCTCCAGTTGTAACTTATAAATATATACGTTATTATTCTTTGTTTTTTTTGTATGTTATTGTAAAAAAAAAGAAAAAATGTGTAATATAAAATCTATAATTATGATAGTTTAAAGAACAATAATTTAAGTTAAAAGTATCTTTTGAAGCGATCAAATATTTATTATTACTTTTTATATTTCTTTATTTGCCACTAAGGCCAAGTGAATTCTGTCGGGTTTTTGACCATTTCCCGACAACTTATTGTAAAATTAGATTTTCATTTCTTACTGTTTCTCTTCTCTGTCTGTAAATCGTTATTCAAAAATTTTGAGAGCCCACAGTGGCCATTAGATTTAAGTTATTTTTTGTTATTTTAAAAGATTGTTTTTTATTGTTCATTTTTCCAATCTATTGTTACTATTGTTACCTATTTCTTAAAAATAAAAATGATTTTAAAAACAAAACAAACACCTGGTACTACTTGTTATATGGTTATAATCGCGATCTTTTAGTTTCTCTGCATAGAAGACAGTGAGGGTGCTTGATGTAACCAATTGCCAAATGATTTTCTCCTCCACGTCTTCAACACAGTTTCGATCTATTAATGGTCCTAGTGCAATATTTCACCATGTGTCCGAACCCGAGGCATTTAAAGCACTTTTTTAGGAGAATTTAATCGCGTAACCTGCACACGATCCATCCTTCGAACGAGACAATGCATTCGTAGCTGGCGCAACAGACATAGTAACAGTCGCTGTCTACGCTCCGCCTTAGGCTCTTCACCTAATTTTCCTCTACGTTTTCCAGTTTCAATTGGTCTCTGAGTGCTTTGTATTTTTCCTTTCTGGTGGTAACCTCATCAAGATCGTTGCACTCTATCACAACCATTGGTCGACTAACGCAGACGGTGGCTTGCTCGTGGAATGAAGCCTTGATGTTTTTTTTTTGTACGCCATCGTTCTTGTTCGATAGTTCGAATAGCAGTTCTCCTTTTTGTGTTCGCCTAATTCTCGCCGCATTGTTGCTTAACTTCTTAAGTGCAGGATTTGCTTTTAGACTACGTAGAATGTCAGCGTAAGACATGCCACTTTTTGCTGTTATCACCAGGGCTTCCTGGCATTTTTGTTTTCGAATTATTCTCTCGGTTTCGCTTCGTTCCTTTTGGATTCCATCTTGGGTTCAGATCCTTTTGCCTGTCGGCTCCTTCTGCCCCAAGACTGTTCAATGCTTTCGTGCAAGATCTTTTCTTTTTTCTTTTGAGTGTGTTGATGTCTCTCTGACTGTCCGTCTGCCTGTCTGTCTGTCGCACGCAGTTTACTCAGAAACGGTTGTACCGATTGACATTGGTGGGGGTTGGTATAAACGCCGAAGAGCACCTGGCTGGTGCTAAACATACCCGCCTTTTGTTTCTTCCGACCAATTTACGTAATCTAAACAAGAAAGACTGACTGACTTCCCAGAAGGAGAATAAGGATTGGTGAATGGCGTTATACTGAAAACGAAGTTATGTAGTATGGAGTAGCCCATCTTGATATTATCGTTTTTACTGTCCTGGCTCAACATCTGAATATGCTGCCACCAACCATGACTTCGACTGCTGGACAGCCAAAATAATAACTGCGGCTCCGCCGTTATGAAGGCGAAGATGTTGCCTGGATTAGTAGTATAACTCGCTACGAAAACGGCCGTATTGAAAACATTCAGAATTGATATAGGGTTGTGCCTCCTCGATGGTGTAGTCATGTAGCTCACGACGATGATAGTTTGCTAGCTATGATTGATCCATACATCTAAATCGAACGTTGAAATCGTCACCGTTTCTCAAAATAAGGCTAATTGTTCCACTGTCTACTTCGGAATTTTAGTGATCATCCTCTTCTTCCACTTAATGGAAAAGATTTTCTTTTTTCAGCATATTATTACATT
The DNA here is from genome assembly GCF_905115235.1 of Hermetia illucens. Lineage (NCBI taxonomy): Eukaryota > Metazoa > Arthropoda > Insecta > Diptera > Stratiomyidae > Hermetia > Hermetia illucens. Next base: position 42,107,500 of record NC_051852.1, read on the forward strand.
ATATATTAGCGGAAGTAGGAACTCAGCAGAAACTTCAAGGGCTGTAAGCAGCAGTTCCACAACGAGACCGTCAGTTCCAGCGGGTTTGTCCCGCATAAGCAGGCTGACGAAAAAACGATTTCCATTCTGCTTGGAGGAACAGTCTATATCTTCGACTAGAGGTTATACGATTCAGAATCAGACGAGGATGCGCATAGAATATTAGCGATTTGTTGGCGTCATTTGTTAATGAATGCAGTTCGATCCTTCTTTTTTTTATGGTTCCGAAGTATGGGTTGGCTCCTTCAGCGAAGACACGTGGCATTTATAACGCGAAAAGGAAGGAAATGAATGGGAGAGACGGGAGGGTAGCTGACGCGCCCTGAATCATAGGTTCCTACACTGTATAGACCTGACGTGAGGTAATGTGTCAAAACGGTTCCAGGTTAGTGTCATAATTGCAAGTTCTTTTTGCCTTTCAACCTGTTTCTTGATGTTCTTGCATTCAAATATCTCTTTTGGTTAACAGTGTCTACGCTATCTGAAATATTCGGGGCGCGCCGAAGTAGACCGGGAAACTTACTTTTCACCCGCAAATCGAACGTAACCTCTGCTGGGTGTGAGTTGCCTGTTGACTGTGTCCACAGATCGTTCATGATAACAGTAATCAACTTGCCTTACTGGCTGCAGATAATAAACTACTTTAACTAAACGAACTTGGAGAATAAGACCTGTATTTTGGGACTTTGCCAAGTAAGCACTTCTCCTTCAGATGCGCTCCTTTGATATTGTCCAACAACAGATCCGGGTGTCACTACTTTTTATCCTGACAGAAGGTCGGCTTAAAATTCACTGATGCTAATACAAATCGATATGTCTAATACAAAAACGAAGCCCCTTAAAATCCAAGACAATGCAAAACCCTCCATTCCAGAAATATACTATTCAATCTCCAAACCAAAGTTCCGCCTATTCATCACAGCTCACAGCCGGATAACAAATGAGACGAGAATGTTTTCACTATTCTGACTTCAACAATAAATAATGTTCTCAATTTATTTATTTTTTACTTTGTTTTCTTCCCAGAGCGCTTCAAGAATGCTAACAATTCAAACAAGCAACTTTACAGCCCACCATGTTACCATTGCTCTCTGTCGAATGGGTCGCACATATCGTTTTTAAAACACTTCTGCCGTCAAGCTTGCATCGTCAAACCAGCGGGGAATACCCAGCGAAACGAACTTGCTACTTTATCTACGATAATTTATCTTATTCCCACCATGCTCTATCTAGTCAATCTCCTTGGCTTCTCACGGCCAGGTCGTCTCCAATGTGATTTCCCTCCTACTTTCTCGGCCCAGGATGTTTTTAATTCAAACGCGTTTGTAAATTTCTGTTCAGATCCTGGTACTTCACTCTAATTTTCTAACTTGACACGTTATGGATTTGCTCCTCGGTTGTGAACTTTCTATTTTGGAAGTCCATAGAGGATTGCGCACGTGCGAGGAGGATGTCTTAATCCTGTAAAGGAAGGAAATAAGAATGGAGACCGTAAGCAAAGCATGAACGAAAGAAATTGCAAAATGTAAGCAATTTGAAGGAGACATCGCAGGAATTCCTCGTCCACTAAAACATCATTTCGTTTATTGCAAATCATTAATCACTTTACGACACCTCCAAGAGTCAAAATGTCTCCCCGAAGTGGTATAACCGCTCAAGGTTAGCTTTTGTACATTTTTAGTCGACCAGTCAGTCTTTGCGATTATATGGGGCCGGGCAACTTCAAATTTATCGGTACGTGACCGTTTCTTTGTTGTCATCCGCCTAAACTGTTCCTTGAATTCTCACGAAGGACAATTCAAATTTCTTTGAGAAGGGACAAGTATGTGGGAAATTGAATTGAATATTAAAACTAATTGTCGGGTCTAATTATATCCACTTCAAGTACGGACTTGAAATTTTCAAAGGAACCATCCTTTTTGCCAGATGTCCTTCAAAGAGAAAACAACAAATTTCACAAAAGTTCGCATCTTGCGTAGAGTCAGAAAATTGCTCCGCTTATTCACACCCCCTAAACTCAGCTTGTTTAGTACAACTGTTCGCATTTACCATCATTTACGGGAAATTTAATTATCTAACACTTTTTTCTCACATGTTCTTATACAGCTTCATACTCGCAAGGACGATACTAATTGCTAATTCCTTGCAATGCACTTCTCCTAACAAATTAAGGAAACCTCAAAGCAGAAACAACTCACCCAGCAAACCAAAGGGGATAACCGGAAGAGAAACCTCCTCGGAAGCTGGCATAGAAAGCGAAAGTTTAGTTGTCGGTAGAGAAGGCAAAGGAGCTAATTCCAGTTCACCACAAATGACTCTGTAAATAAAGAATGAGGGAAAATGGAAAAGTTTTCTTTCGCCTTTCCCGCTATTGACTTTTCAATCCGCTTCCAGAGTTAACGGGGATGCTTTGCAACGGTTGGGTAGGTACTTTTATGCGATAATGGTAGTCAGGATCTTATGAATGCAATAAATAGTGTAAACATATTTTTGCATTCATGTGAATTCTGTTTACCCCCACCCTTCATGGCACCCAGTTCAAATCATATCCTTCCAGAGGGAAGATGAAATAACTTGATATTTTACAGGGATTCACATTTTATCTACTTATTTAACAAAGGACATTATAATTCTTAGAGCTCAGGCTGGAGGAGGAAGTATTTTCCGCTCTCAGGTTAGCTTCAATGTTTAATTTCACCGTGATAGGAAAAATACTTCCCAACTTTTCCTCATATTCGTCGCACTAGCTGTTGCAGTGGAAAATTATCCTATTTCACACAGAAATTTCCTTCCGAAGGAGCAGAGCAAGATTTAGAAAAAGTCTGATCGCGATTTCTTGAACAACAGAAGTTTAGTTAAGTTTAGTGGGGGAGCCGGAAAGTACTCGAGCCTTTTGCTAAGCTACGAGTATTGTACTCCCCTCTACGGCATTCGCCAACTCCTGCGAATCTAAGAACCTTATCCAGAAACAGAGAATGCCCAGACTCTTAGTTGAAGAAAACCTTCCTAACGTATCTTCGTCGGAGGTCTTTCTTTCTCGGCTGCATATAGTCATGTGGTACTTGTAGTTTAAGGAGCCATATCCAATTAAATGGCCTACCAGTGTTTTCATGTCCCACTTCTTAAGGGGCAACAAAAATGTCGCTGCCTCGGGTTCTATCACAAAGGCTTTTGCCCTCCGTCAGAAGTTCAAACTTCTCCATTCGGCTGCGTGAATCCTTGCAATTTCTCCCTTCAGAGTAGATTTTACAGCGGATGGTCGGATGCGAAGAGCTGCTTCTAGCCCCACCGTTTTGGATCCGGATCCTTAGCGACCCAGTCTGTCAGCTTCCGCATTACTAGCGATGTTTGAGTGCCCTCGCACCCACATCAGAAATGTTTCCTTCATTCGGTAAAATTTCGCCAGCACTTAGTGACAACTGCATACCAACTGGCTTGACATTTCATTGCTATTTAGTGCTGATAATGTTGCCCGACTGTCAGAACGGATTCGAATGGTGCAACCCCGGCATTTTTGTGGCAAACATTTTTCTGCTGCCATTGAAGTGGCGTATATCTCCACTTGCAATGGGTTGATCACTTTTCCGAAGGGTGTGACCAGTTCTATAATTGAATTTCCCGAGACCACAACTGTGCCGAATCCGTCTTCCATGACTCACCCGCTGGTAAGGATAATTGTCTGTAATCCCAAAAGGGTCATGTCCATTCATCGAGGATGCTTCTCTTTTGGTGATTAACGGGTTGTATGTATTTTCAGATTTGAATCTGGAAACCATATGATCGGTGGGCATCAGAGCCACCTAATGCTCGCCAAGGAATGTCCTGATCGACGCATAATCGAATGATTGAACGCCTTTTTACGCACCGTTAGCTGCTTCCCGTTTAATCTTGAAATAAGTGGGGGGGGATTTAGGATAGCTACATTGCTTTAGTAAAATTTAGGCAACCGAGCCTCTGAATCTGCGTCCTTTCCAGGATATGGTACTTCTACGTTTGCACCGGCTAACCCTAATAAGGTAGGTATCGTGTAGCTGTCCCGCTTGACGTTCCTAGCAAACAGTCCTTTACGGTAGCCTTCCACTGTCCTTTACGGTAATACCAGCTGTGGATTACATGTAAAGTTGCGCTCAAGGGGCCACATACTGTGCCCAGTAATTACTGTGGCTAGATCGTCCAGGAATGCTTATGTGATGACCCTTGTGTCCTCCAGAAGTCATAGCAAGCTTCCAATTAGCAGAGGTTATAACAAGGGAGACAGTCCCTAAAACATCCTGCTCAATATCCACAGGCCCGACCAATATGTGGATCTCTCTCCATTCTAGCACGTGGAAGATCCAACTTATTAACAGCAGATCGATTTCATGCTGTCTTGCCGCATCACAAATCGTCGCGAATGAGGCAAAATTGAAGGCGCTTTCGGTTTCCATACATGCGCCTAATTTTGTTTTTTTTTTTTTTTTTATTTTGGGAGTAGGGTATGTGGATGCGTTTACGCACAGAGTGTTGGACTCCCGCAACAGCACGCCGGCGGACTACCAACTAAACACCTCCCTGTCATCAGAGAACTAGCCTGGAACCGTTTGACACATTACTTCGGGCTACCCCTCCCGCTCTCCCGGCTTTGGGAGCCTTCAAGTCAGGGAATTCCTTTCACCAACGGGAGGGGAGGGGTGGAAGGGAGTTGTTGTTAGTTCAGGGAACCCCTTACCATCCGATCCCTCCGCCGGTCGAATTCAATTTTCTTCGCAATAAGGAGAGCCCGAACATAATGCACAATACGATTCCAGCTGTCAGCGCTCTTCAGCATCTCTCTGACAATGTTGTCTGGAGAGAGCTCCCCTGCATAAAGCTGCTGGCGAACGCCGTCCCACCTCTCGCAAGAGAAAAAGGTGTGTTCAGCGTCGTTCGCCGCTTCATTGCAGAATACACAATCAGGAGATCGCGCCTTCCCAATCCTGTACAGGTAAGACTGAAAACCTTCATGCCACTTAGAAGTTGGGTAAGGAAGTAATCAATCTCACCGTGCGTTCTGTTCAACCACAGGTCTAATTTGTCGATGAGCCGCTCAGTCCACCTGCCCCTTGGCTCATGTTGCCAAGAAAGTTGCCACTCGCTAAGGGTGCGTTGACGTTCCTTACGGGCAACCACCTCTCTTAAGCATTCGCCCTTATGACGGTAGATAGTTTTGCGCTCCTTGGCAAGGAGGGCATAGGGGAACACTCCCGCGATCACCATCACAGCCGGCTCGGAGACGGTGCGATAAACAGACGCCATTCGCAAAGCTTCCCGCCTTTGCACTTGAGCGAGACGTTTACGAAGCACCTCCTTGTGGAGGGCATCAGCCCATACCTCCGCACCATAGAGAAGGACGGACTGCGTGGCTCCCATGAGGAGACGTCTCCTAGTTGATATAGGGCCTGCCACATTCGCCATTAGCCGACTCCAGCTGCAGCCCTGTCCGCTGCTGCTTTGATTTGCTCGAAGAAGCTCATCTTTTAGTCGAGCATTAAACAAGGTATTTAACCGCTGGCTTTGACTCTATAGTCAACTCGCCAATCGATATCGGACGCAGGGTGGGGATTCTCTTTCTGGTCAGGATGACTACGGTTTTTTCCAGCCCAAGGTTGAAACCGTGAGCAGTCATCCATCCACTTACCCGTCGCATAAATATGCCAAATCTGCTTTGCGCCTGTAAAACAGTGCGTCCAGAAACAAGTGCCGCAACGTCGTCTGCATAACCGACCAGGCGCGACTGTTCGGGTATATCGAGTCTCAGCAGACTATTGTAGGAAGCGTTGCAGAGGTCCGGCGCTAGGATGGATCCCTGTGCTACTCCCGACGTGATTTCCATCCTCCTTTGCCCTCTAACGTCTCATAGAGCAGGGAGCGGTCTTTCAGGTAATCCGGATATTGAGTATCCGCTTGAGATAGCTTGGCACTTGAAAGGAGTTCTCTAGTGTGCCTAGCATATCTGTCCATCTTACGGAATTGAAGGCATTTCTGAGGAGCACTATCCGTCGAGATCGGCGGCTGTGTGCCTCGGCTCGATTAATAGCATCCACGACCTCCATAACAGTATCCACTGTAGATTTCCCTGTTCTAAACCCGAACTGCCTTACGAATAAGTCCCCGGCAGCACGGATCGCTTCAGCGAATCTACCCCTGATGAGCTTCTGGAGCACTTTTCTGGCCGGGTCAAGCATACACAGCGGTCGGTATGCAGACGGGAGCTCCGGGTCTCCTTTATCCTTACTGATCAACGCGAGTCTGGCCACTTTTCAACAACAGGGAAAAATGTCCTCCTTCAAGCAGGCGTTGAACACTTCAAGCAGCAATTCTGACCGTTGGCGGAACACCAGTTTGTAAACTTCCGCCGGGATGCCATCAGGACCTGTCGCCTTCCTGTTTTTCATTCACCTCGTTAACAAGATTCTGTCACCCGTGGGCTTTGCTCTTGTTTATAGCGCTGCGGGGGTCTCCATTTTGTTGATCTATATTGTGCCTCTATGGCACATGCCTCCTCGTTGATGTGCAAACGTTACGCCAAATGGCGGAGCTTATGACATTGCTTTGCTCTTGTTTATAGCGCTGCGGGGGTCTCCATTTTGTTGATCTATATTGTGCCTCTATGGCACATGTCTCGTCGTTGATGTGCAAACGTTACGCCAAATGGCGGAGCTTATGACATTCCTAGGTAGTAGGTCGGCAATTTCTGCCGTCCACCAGTACATAGAAGGCTTGTCGCACCTGGGGCCCCACCGGGGCATAGAAGTCTCACACGCCGTCATTCTCAGGTTCATCACTGAATTTACAACGGTGTCGGCTGCGACAGCAGTATGCGCCTAATACGTGTCCTTCATCGAACATCGCTTTCTCAATTTTTGCCGTTCGCTCATGCAGTGCGGCCTCTGGGGATTTGTCGTTCTGATACGCATGTGGCGTGAAGTGGCCACATAGGGATGTATGTATTCTTTATGAACCGATCTATTAATCTTTCCAGTCCATTTAGCAGAAAAATATTAGGTGGGTTTCCCTAGTTTGCAAATAAATATCACCTTCATGTCACGCCAGCTAATTTGAATATAAGCGCGCGTTATATATTCCGAATATTTAGATCTAGGGGATCCACTCATTCTATTACTAGCCCAGGATGAAGTTAAATGCCCATTTCACTCGTTCTGTTGTGGTCAGCTTAACAGTTATGGTGTCGCCATTATATAGGTCGTTAACCAAGATAGCTTGGAGATTTTTTGTAACCATCATGTATCATGATCAGATTCTCCATCAATGAGCTCAGGGTTGCTCCTTTACTCATGATTGAAGTTGAATTTTTGCTTTCGTTTTGTTTTGCGTTTTGGGTTTTCATCTTTGTCATAATTGGTTGGCCTTTGCTTTATCGTGGAAAATAAGTCAACCTCGGTAGAGCCCCATTTTGCCAAGATAAGGTTAGCTGAAACTATGCTTTCAGAAGGTCGAAGCGATGATATACACCGTTTCACCCAATACCGTCCAAAACTCACTGCTTGGTCTCAGTACAATTAAGTGGGACGTTGGCCTTTCATAGTCTGGATCTGGATGCTTTTGTGGTCTATTCAATGCCTATCTCCTTTTGCTTCTCTAATTGCTTTGTTTTACGTCCTATATGGGTTACTTTTCCCCGTTCGAAGAGCTTTTGGACCTTTAGCTTGAACCGGGTTTTTATTCCACCAGAGTATGTCCCTTGCTACGGTGATAAACTTCAACGGACAGTTGGTTTCTATTGAAATCTTTTACTATTGCTAACTTGTTCCCAGTGTCTTAATCTTCCGAATAACCCAAAGAAAACCTCAATCTGATCTCTCCTCTCCTCAAAAGCGTCCTCAAATTCAAATCGAATTATTCTGTAACCCCACATAGAAATCTAGTCAATGTATTGGCCATCACAATCACCTCGTCTATCCTCCTACTCATTTCTGGCTATACAGCCTTTCAGGTTGACAACCCTTCTGCAATCTTGGTTCAATTTCTACGGTTTATACCTGGGCAGCTGCACTTGGTATTTCGTAATCTGCGATTTACGCGGCACTTGTCACTCTTAATTCCTCCGGAAGCGAGTCATCCAACCCAATCTTGACCAGTTTTCCTTTGCCCCCCATCTTACTTCTAAACACTCCTCATAATTCTTTATTTCATTTGTTGCGACTTTGGGAAAATTCTCATAATGGCATATCATAAATAGGAGGATCCAGAGCAGAAACCAACCTCTCTTTCGATCAAACCTTCGAAGTGTTTCCTGATGCTTTTCAGGATGATTTTAGATAATATCTTCGCAACAACAGGAAACATTGGCCGGTGTGGCCGAAAATGACATCCGGCGCATCTTAATTGCCAAGATGATTTCACTTTTATTTGAAAGAGTAGTTCGTGTCAGCATGATACGGGACCTTGCCATTTCAGCCATGAGAGGTGAAGCTTCTGGCGGTTTACTATGGGTACTGGCCATGTAGGCATAGTCTGACGGTACTCTTCGGACCTCAACGGATTTAGAGACCACAATCCGAGTCCCGCTCGGACAGCACACCAGTGCCAGCTTATACTGAGCCGAGGCCCAACTTTCATATTTGTAGATCCAAGACCTATCTAAAGTCTCTATCGCAACTTAGGAGTACGGTACTCGAGTTGTATAGCACAACTTGACGCTTGAGCCCACAAGGAGCTCTGCGCATACCAACAATCATCATGAAACTCCCATAAAGGAGCCAGCCGCAAATAACCGAACTGAGAACATATCCCACATTACTTCTCCTGGAATATGTGCTCTCAAACTGACACCGCGGTTCCACAGCTATGAGACCATTAAATATCCTGGCGAAGAGATGCCTGCACTGTTTCAGCTACTGGCCAACGTGAACAAGGAGCCTACGGCTCTGTAAGACGAAGGAGTTAAATTTGTAGGGGTCGAAACCCTTGAACGCAGGGAGAAGCATTGAACATAACACACAAGAGAAGTCAAGCAACCATTAGAAAATGATTCCTTTCCAGGCCAATGCTAGCGTCACTTTTGTTAAGTACTTAATCCCAGGAAGCTCAGTATCCGAACATCGTGCCACCAAGTAGAAGAAAGCCATGCAAGCCGTGCATTACATTAGCTCCGTCGAGTTTTCCAGTATACAATAATGAAGTGTATCAAGTAGAAAGGGTGTTTACTCTACAGTTTGAGCACCTAACCCCGCTTAACCTCAGCTTGTAGCGGTCTCCCTAAAGTTAGGAAAAAGAGCACTCTGGGGCTATCCTTGTATGATAGCTCAGTTTCGTAACCAGTAAATCGAAACTGGACAGGGTTTACTAGAGATTGATGTGCTTCCTTCTTTAAATTCAGTACATCACTCAGCTGATATCGAAAGCCTTGTCGCCAAAGTTCCAAATTAGCTAACCATTATTCAAAAAGTGAGTACACGCCGAAACTTCAGTATCATTATTTAGTGGCTTGCGCATATGTATCGCGATGCATACCGCAATCAGTAACTGCTCTTTGAATCTCTAAGTAAGTCCTTAAGTAAGTTAAAGTTCTAAATAAAAATTCAAAATCTTATTTTTTTTAAACCTAAATTTCGTCCCCAATTTACGAGTCTGCAAAAACCCAGCCCATAATTCAAACTTCTGCCAATCTATCTAGACTAATCTGACCATCTTTCTCTCCACCTTTGGTTAAAGGACAAAGAAAAATTTTCCCTGAAAATGGAATTTAATTCCATCGCCGCCTAATTACAACGACATTGTGAAAGTGAAAATCCTTAAAATCTTCTGATGACAGAACTCAGTTGGGAAATGGCTCGGAATGATAGCACTAATAATAATGAGACGAATTATAGACAGCCGACTGCGACATAATCACTGACCGCGAAACTAAGAAAAAAGGACCATCCACCACAAAAGGATCAAACGACCGTAAGAACAAATGGATATTTCATTTGCGGCTACCGCCACGAAGGGTGAACTTTTCCCGTCAGTAATTAATCATCAGTTGGACGGTAAGTAGGGTTTTATGCCGTGATGGTCATCAGAGGGTTCGTTTCCTGTCATCTAAATTCACAAAATGGTAGTGGAACGTAGAGACCGAAGCTCCTTTTTACGGAGCCCTTCAGAGCGAAGGCTTGTTAATCATAATTTCAGTATTTTTTCGCTGTTTCTGTTTTCCATGAATTCGGGGACTTCTTCAGGAATGTGCTTTTGGCGGTGGCTCGTTGGGAATTTAATCCTTTTTGGGAAAAGTTGATTGTGGGGGATTGGAATATTTTAAGGGAATTCTCACGGTGGGATTGGAAGGCAGGGGCGAGTATTTAACTTACAAAACCCATGATGACAAGCTCCTTGTAATTAAGGGTTTGAAAAAGGGAAGTAAATTTAAAAAGATTTCTCGAACTTTTGGGGGCTTTGTGATGTACAACAAGCCGTATTGATTGGCTTATGCAAAACAAATGCATAAGGACTAGAGAAAAATGGCGTGCGATAACCTAAATTGAAGCTTACTGAGCTGGGAATTGGATGAATTCAGTTGCTCTGCTTATTGTTTACCAAGGAAGGAAAAACCAGGACACCTAGTTCAGAAGTCCAGCCATGAAAACGTCCTTTAAAATCTTTGCACGTACAAAATTGCTTCTTCTGCAAGAAAATATTGTATCAATCCTTTCAAAGCAATTCGAAGGAGAACCATTCTCCTCATTCACCACATGTCCTTGGGTTCCGATATCCTGAATCCGTTTTGAATTGAATTTAAAGTAAAAAAATTGAGCCAGCATCTTTGGTCGTGATTCGAAGCCTGAAAACGTTGAACAATAACTAAAAAGTGGATATAATTTCGTCCTTCTCACAGCACACTTAAACTGCCGCATTCTCCGGCCTAAACTCTGAGGAAATCTCAAAGGGCTGACGACGTTCCAATTTGATATTAAAACCAACATTCGCCCTGCACGCCGTGTAAGGAAATGTCGACGTGAATTGATGACAAAACAGTTTTGCTCTCAGCTAAACGTTCGCAGGCGGCAGTAACATGGAGACAAGGCAAGCAAAAGGAACGTTATTGGGTGGATAAAGAAAGGAAAAAATTGGTTGTTAGTTAGATTTTTTTCCAGGAACAATATCCACAAAACACATTCACTGGGTTCCGTTTTTTCCGCGTGCGAATCCATCGCCATGGAGAAAAAGGCTTAAAAAATAAATACGAGAATGCCGCACTGGGATAGTCCCTGTCATCGCACACAAGCGCTATTCGATGCCTACACAGGAAAAAACAACAGGAAGTCCAGGATAATGCCATGCCATCACTACAATCTAAAAATATACACGAGAGAGGCAGCATGAAAAAGGATAATATCTCTTTCGCTTGCCAGGAAGATTGATTGCATACGCCAGGCTTTCTAATTTCGAATATTGATTCTGGACATGTAGAGGTGTGTCAGTGAAATTGTATCTTGATAGCAGTCCCTTCGGAATGTTTTATAGTGTCAGCAAAACAGCCAGCGGATGTCAAAAGTGGTAATTGTTCTGTCAGGCTGCGATGTCCTTAGTGCCACAGGGAAAACTTCCATAGTTAAGTGGGAGGGCCATGCAACGGATCCAGAATTTCATTAGGGCCTACTTCAAAATTGAAGCGAACATAATCTTATTTGTTTGAATTTCAAGCCCTCCCGGGGGTAAGTGGAAATATTAAATGATTTTAGGTTTTGCCCACTTGGCGGATGAGGAATTACAATTTCTGTTGAAAGGACAATAAATTACATTACTGGACTAAGTAAACATGAAAAGCGCGGCCAGGATTTCATAATGGGAAATTAGGTTTGAACATCAAAGTCCAAGGGACTCATAATGGGGGAAGTAGCGTTTAAGTGGATTACGTAGAATTTAGAAAAGTGGCTAAGGAAATGAAATGATACTGATTAGTTCAGAAAGGAGCTGGATTTCCTGCTGAATACGTCTCTAGATGCCAAGAGGGACCTGTGCGGACTTCTGGTGTCTGAGCATGCACATATGCATGCCGTATTATTTTAGTAATGGAAACATCACTAACGAGGCGCCTGATGCCACAAAGAATTTTTTAAATTGGAGGATGTACGGAGAGAGATTAGAGAGATTAGAATTAAGACCGTTGACCGTGGAAACTGAGAAAGATATCGTTAGTTCCCTGATCACTATTGTTTTAACGCAGTTCAATGGACGTTGCAAAGGAATGAAGTAGCACACACAAATAGCATTTTTGCCATTTAGTATTCTTGCACTGAAATATACAGTTGCCAACTATTAGCTTCAAGGTTTCCTGTGCTAAGTGGAAGTAGGTATGGTTAACCATTTTAATGCCACAATACTGCTGCGATAAAAGCAAGGGGACAGAGTCCAGGCGGCTCAGGTATTCAGAGTCACCTAGTAGCATCCACGAAGAAAAGCAGCTCGCCCATGCTACTGCTAGGGATATCTCTATATCTCCCTGTAGGCCAGTGTACCATCCAGACTGTCGTAATCTTGTATGTAGTTGCACGCAGCTGCTACAAGAGCTGTACCGATCGGATCGTTCGGTGGGTTAAATACTCCTTGATTTGGCGCAGGTGGTGAGCAGAGTAGATTCCATCGTTAATGGTTGCCAGCATGATGAAGAGGGTGCCCACGGAGAGACTGCCAAGGGCAGAGTTATGCCCCGTCCGTTAGTTCATTCGTTTGCCTCAATGTTCCTATTACCGGGAACGCAGAGGAGAGTGACCTAAAGCCTGCTACCAAGAGTATTCAGCGTGTTCCTGCATCCTGCGGGACCGTACGTCTCGGCTACACTGTATGTATTCGAGAAAACTCAAGTATCGTTTCCATAGACCATCTTTAATCCGTCCTAAGGCACTTCACCTTGGATGTTACTATGACTGTAGGGCTTTTCCGTTCAACATCCGGACTTGCAAAGTCTGATAGCACTGCATCTCTATGACGAGGAGGTGTATTTAAATATTGAAAACATCGGCCTAGGAAGACTGCAGAATCCCAGAAGCACTCGCAGACGCGGTGCTTTCAATCCTATTAACCTTCTATTGTACAATTTCTCAACGCCTACCACCGCACAATAGAACTGTTCTTTAGAAAAGATCCAAAGAATCATCCTCCGCTGGAGACTCCATTTCTTTGCAAAGGTTCTCTTGCAGATAGAAGGTTAGACAATACTTCTTAATCCTCAGATCTGTGTTTAACTTCCAATTTTGTTTCGGATCCAGGATTACATTCATATACTTTACGTTGGAGAAAAGAATCAATCTTTGCTCATTGGTGGTGAATAGCATCAGCTCCATTTTGGTTAAATTTATTTCCGATCCGCATCCTGTAGTCCGTAGGCACACCTTTCCCCTACCCCTTTTGCACAGTTTCACTCATAATGGAGAGGAACGGCGCTGACACCAACATCACCAAGTCGTCCGAATACGCCACCATTTCCACGCCGCTCATGACCAATGTATGTATGATAGAATTTTATTCATCAATATGAATCAAAACACCGGAGAAATGGTACCACCCTGAAGCCTACTTCCACTCACAGCTTTGGTCAAGTGGCTACCACCCAGATAAAACTGATTTAACCTTGTTATTAGCATAAATATTATTCAATGCGTAGGATACCCTTTCCTGTGTGTGGAAATTTCACCCACTGACAGCACGACCAACTCTTCTCTTCCCCCGGAACCACCATTAGATATTATATCACCGGGTGCTCAGTTTAGCTAGGTCTGCTTTCTTCAATTTCACAGTTTACCCTGGGTGGTTATGATCATGACCGTATCACAATGCTGTTGGCATGTTATCATTCTCCAGATTAAATTTTCGGGGGGTAGCATTTTCCCTTGAGTTTCCTCTAGAGTTCTCCTGTCTTCAACAAATCTAGGACTTTGCAAGAACACGTGCGCAGGGTCCTCTGGGACCCAGTAATAGTTTGGAAAATCAGGTGAAGTGTCTAATTTAAATCTGGCTGGATATGGAGGGCTCTTTCTGAGGGTGTACCTTGTATAGTGTCCTGGTCCAACCATAAATCTATGAATGCTTGCGCGTCAATCGCTTTCGCAGGCCAACCTGAAGTTCTTCTCATTTTTCAACGAGCAGATTTCCAACCACTTGACTTGCTCTTCAGATCAAAGACGATGGCCTGGTTATCACTATGGGTATACTGCTCACTAACGTTCCAGGACATATCGCGAGATGGGGAAGGACTAACAAAAGATCCACAACCGAACCGGACCCCCCTTTCCGGTGACTATCGATAGTCAATATGATTTTTAACTGCGCAAAAGCCTCCAAGAAATAATACCCTCTTGCATTCGTCAGTGAACTTGCCCATTTTATGGCCCATGCATTGAAATCACGGACGATGGCTTTCGGTTCCGAGTTTTTTATTGGTATATCACCACGTAAACAACAACTGGAGTGGATTGAAGACATTCTCTTGACTTTTCTGGAACATCATTCCCACGTTCTCATAAAATGCAGCTGCATTCACTTATTAAAAGTTTCGCTTGGAATATCTGAAAATATTATTCCACATTTACATTTACAACGTATCGTATTGCATTCAAATTGCAAATTTCCAGCAATATCATCTCCATGGAAAGTTCCTACGACATTGTCAAATTACAATGACTTGCTTTGCAGGCAAAACGTCGTCCTTAATTCTCTGTCAACTTATTCCCTTAAGCTGATCCTTATATTGCTGTCATTTCTCCCTTGAATTCCGAAACTTGGTATCTCTGTAACTTGTTCAGACTCCTCACACCCTCGCACCAAACAGTCCTTTCACACATAGCCTGCCCGGTTCGAATGGACATCCAGCCAAAGCCAGACTCACACATGCAGATAAACCGATCCAGGATCCAAGCTAAACACAACAAATCCACCTTGAGTTTGGTTAAACTTACTGAAATCCGTTTTGGAAAACTAAATCTGAAATCCCATTTGTTGTTATGGAATCAAACGGGCGCGGGGGCGTTATTGTGCAGTTGTGTACGATATCGTCTTTATTCCCGTGGGAAGAAGCAAAGGGACGCTCGGCAGCTACTTTCACTTTAAACACATTCTGCAGGATATGTAAAATTTCTGATGTATGAATATTGCCGCATAAGCACAGCACACAGCGGGCAATCCTGCATGCATGGGGATTGCTGGAATATTTCGAGCTTTGACCAAGGGATTTGCGTAATCCACAGAAAATCCTAGACACTGAAAGGACATATTTATCTATCTACATGTTTGTCGGTTGCTACTTGCTACAAGCTCTATATGACACTTTAATTTTCGGATGTAATTTTAATTCGTCCGTTTCCATATCTCCTGCAATGCTACATATTTTGACATTGTATTCACAGCAGGTAATGCACCAACAGGTGGTAGTGTCAGACCCCCAGCGGAGCTAACATTTTAAAATTACTTTGGAGATATCCACGATAAAGGTAAAAATACCAAAGAAGTAAGAAAAACGCCATTATCGATTTTATCCGACCTTTCCTATGTCCGCCACAAAGAGTGACCCGCCAATTTGGAGTGAGCATTATCACTGGAAATTTCATTTGAATACGTACGCTGTCTCTTTGATTTCGACAAATTTTCATCTATTTCACTTCAATTGTCCTAACAGAAGCTTTTTGTGTAAACAGAAGAATGTTTCGTAAGAGCAACCTTATGGAGTCTGAAAAAGCTCCCTAAACATAGCGTTGGAGTGGTGCCGACCTTAATCGACTATTAGTTCTGCTTCATCAGATATGTGTACAAATTTCGGTAACTGCAATGACAAAATGAGATTGAGCGATGGCCAATCCTGGGCCGCCGGAGATAACCTAGAAAAGAGCGCTATCCTAAAACCTAAAAGAAAAAAACCTTAAAAAAGTTGGCAAAATTGACCATTAAGGTCCGCCCGCAAATACTGAAGCTCCAATGGTTTCTTCGGCCGCTTGCCTCTATATTAGCTAGGCTCGGAAATAGGGAGGTCCTTTGAATACTCCGATCAGTTGCCCCAACGTATGAGTGGAGCGTGCAGAGCTACCACACTGAACAGGAAACTGAACTACTAGAACCAAAAAATTGGAACGTTGAAGCCGTCTTACTTCCGAGTGAGAAGACTTTGCCAAGAATAAGAGGAGGGTGAATTAACAGAGTCTAGCTAGGCTCTCCAAAGTAGTCTTAAGCGCAGTATACGGACGAGTACGTGCGAGTGTTACTGGGAGCGTCATGTCAAAGTGCACTGCTTGTTGAATTGCTATAAATAAAGCACGTAGGCAAAAAGTTCCTCTAATGACCTTTCACGAATTTCTTTCAAAGTAAAAACTACCGTTTTACCGCGGGAAGAGAATGATAGACTTCAGAGCTTAGCTCACTTTCTTTGACCGAGGTGGAACTGTAGAATATCTACAACAACAAGGTTGCCAGAGAGGGTGGAGGCGGCGACTCAGTAAAACTATGGAGTCGCACATAGTAAGCGACAAGTTTCTTAACCCGTGGAAGAAACAAATGATGATTTTATTACTAAAACTTTAAAAACTGCGTCGCCTATTTTTATATCGGCATATCTGTCTGTGGATAAAATCCGGCTCAATAGACTACGATGGGCAGGTCACTTAATCCGTATGGATGAGGATGATCCAGCCCGGAAAGTCTATAAGGGCAATATCTATGGTAGAAAAAGAAAAGACAGACGAGGCAGACCCTGCCTAAGATGGAGCGATGGCGTGGGTCAGTACGCTAGACAGCTTTTAGGGATGTCGAATTGGTGAACCTCGGCGCAAAACTGGGATGTCCGGATACATAACCTGGTGGCGTTCCGTCTGCAGGTATGTAATTCCGCTGAGGTTGAATTGCAGGCATTTCATCCCGATTAGGTGTCTCTACTTTCTTAACTCGGCTAACCGAGAACGTATGGCGAATCGCGGGCTGAATAAATACATTATTGTGGGCAGAGTTTCTCAAGGTTCAGTTTTTCTTCTGTTCGTATACATGGGCAAAAAAACAGACACGTTTACTCCAGCTCAGTGGAGCATTGGAGCTTAAGCGTATGTGGTATTTGATGTTACTAAAACCACTCCGGCCTCTCGCGAGACTACCATGTAGGTATTGTTTCTTGAGGATGATTTGCCTTTAGGCACTCGTGCTTTGAGCCTTTCAATTATAATTATCCTCGTCTTACTTCCTTCCACAGCTCATTGTGAATTTTTATGGTTGCTGAGGAAACTGTAATTTTTGTAAATATTTGACCTAACTATCTTTGCTACAATATTCCGTGGTATCACGCTCCTTTTGGTGGGCAGGTTCAAACTCCTTTTCTTAATTTCGAACCTCGGTGAAACATCGCATGCTCAGCATCCTCCGTCACACCACTACATCCAATATATTTAGGTAAATCATACAACCTAACTTTATGCAGGTTCTGCCTAAAAAACCACCTTCTTCCGTGAGAAACTGGGTAAATTGGTAGTTAATGTTTCCACGTTATCGCTCAAGCCATACCCTAATGTTGGAAATGAGCGTCCGCGTACCGCGATCTATCGAAGTCTCGTCCTAATTGGGTTTTCTAGAGTTCATGCGACTGTGAGGTGGCAATATGCGTGATATGCGTCCATACGTTTTGCACACTTATATTTTTCGCCAGAATATCAACGCCACCACCAGTTTTGGCTGATATAGTTCTAAAAGCACTGCGAATCCTTAGGACCATCAAGTCGTGAAATGAATTCAGTTGCATCATTCTCTAAAAATACCTTCACCTGTATAGGTGGCACGGAAGGCAGAATGGTTTGCACTACTCCAACTAGAATAAGTCCGCAGTGGCACTAGCTACTTGTTGGCATGCGTACTTTCGGCCTTTCCTAAAGTTCAATTTCGTCAATCATCATCTCGAGATATTTGACAGCTGACTTAGAGACGACCATATGTCCACTGACTGCAACTTTCAGTATTCTTCTTTCCATGGTCCGTTATAAAGACCGCTTCCGTTTTCTTATCCGCCACGGTCAGCCTCGGTTTTTCTAAGTAGGCTTTTACTGCTCTTACTTTCTCTACCGCTTAGATCTCCACATCCTCTCAGTGCTATACTATAACAACTGTAGCCAGGTATTCCGCAAAGCCGAAAATTGTAAGGACCCCAAGAGCAAGCACGCTACTATACATGACATTTCAGCGCAAGTGGGCCAGTGCCGAGGTATGTGGTACCCCTGTCGGGACAACGTACTCTTTGTGACCCTCATCCTTACTGCATCAGAGAGGCCTTTCTGGGAGGTAATACTTCACCAAACTCGACAATTATCCATTTACACCAATGTCAGCCAACGCCTTGGGTGAATAAAATTGGTTTTTGACATATAATGCCGACATGGCACAAAAGCTGGTCTTTTGCCAGATTCACATCCAAGCTTGTCGCATCGACTGAATAGTGGGCCGCGGAAACCCATGCTGGCGTTCCGACAAGCCATTGCAGCTTTGGACGGTGAGTAACAGGCAAATCGAGCTATATGACGTTGGAGATGACTCGATGTAGCTTGTTGATTTACTATGGTTCTTTCGCACGACCTCTTTTAAGTGACTCTGGGCTCGTCGGTGTGCCTCATCTACATCGTCGCTAGCGGGTTTTCCCTTAAGCCTCTGGTGTAGTCTCCTTGCTTGGAAACGTACCACGCGAAAAGCTGGGATTTTGTTGCTCTACTAGTAGTTGGGTTGCGGAATAGAAATTTCTACAAAAATAATTTCCACTCCATAGATTTTCAACCCGCACCCCGTTTTTACACATAATTTTAACCACGAGCGAGGATTTTCTCTCTACGGAACCGTAAATTAAACTACTAAGTAATCTTGAAATTTGAGGTAAAGATACATCCCAGAATATTTGAATGTTTAGAATAATTGATTTTTCACTCCCAGTAGAATAGGCGGCAAATAGTTTCGCTAGTTCTATGCTCACTTGGAACTAATAACTAATTCAGCCTTCACTGTATGTAGGACATTTTTGAAGCTATTATCTGATGATGGATTTCCGACCATTTACAATAGCTAATGATTAACTTGGGTGATGTAACGTTGCCTTCACTTAAGCTCATTATTGATAGAAGGTGTCATGTAAAAACGGACTTCAGCAGAATAGTGTACGTTTTCAGGTCAGAAGTTTAGGACCCTAATTCTATCACCAATGGCCTAGAAGCCCGCAATGAGAACGAAATAACGTTTTCGGTATATTCTCATGGAACGTGCCTTCCCTGTACAGATTGAATGCTGCTCAGCAGCTAGCCGATACCCTATCCTAATATAAGGGAGATGTAACAGCGTTACTGATGCGCTGGACAGGGACCAGCTTCCTGAAGAAAAGCTACTACATCATATATTATAGCGCCCGTCCAATAAACCATCTGTTCGGTGTAGGTTTCTTAGTTAGCCAAGAAATGAAACCTGTTGTTATCGACTTTGAAAAGATACGTCAAAAGCTTTGCACCCCGCGTTTGCGAGGCAAGTTTAGAAATATAAGCTTCGCTAACGTTTACGCCCCCACAGAGGAGACTGCAGACTCGGAGAAGAATATCTTCTACGAGACAGTTGAGCGGATTCTCGAACTCTGTCCCAAATGTGATACCAAATCCATACTTGGAGATTTAAACAGTCAAGTAGGGACGGAGTCCGTATTCAGACGATACGTCGGCTATCATAGCTTACATATCATAGGAATTCGTGTTGATTAAACGCCGCCACCTCTCAGCCTTGATGAATATCACAACATATAGGGATGTCAATATAGAACCGGATCACTATCTCGTTAGTATAGTGCTCCGGGCTTGAATTACAACATCACCTACAATCCCTTCTGACAATCAGGTGAATACTGAAGCCATCCACAACACAGCCCTCCGTAACACCTATAAGGGGGAAATGGATGTCGCAATAACCGCAGCTAACAGATGTCCTGGAGATGAAGCATCAACAAACGATCTTCACAACCAGATGAAGAGCGTTATCATTGATACGGCTACAGACATCCTTGGCCCCAGTGGCAAGTTCGAACGGCTGGTTCGACGGTGAATGTAAGCTAGCAACGGGACGTAAGAATGCTGCATACCGAGTAATGTTCAAAGGAATTATTCTCAAAGGACGTGGGCACGCGTAGAGATTTATCACGACTTCACAGACGGAAAAAGGAACCCTGGGAGAACCAACAGGTCTGTGAACTCGGAAAGTATAGGGAGCAACCGCACCAGGCGGAGCAGATTTACCAACAAGTCACCAGGATGAAACCTTATACACTTTGATGCTTATCCTGCCGAGACAAGGAGGGAAATCTGATGTCTGACAAAATGGGCATATTGGAGCGATGGGTTGAGTATTTTGAGGAACTGCCCAACAACCAAAATATTGGCGAGTTGGAAGTCCCGCCAACTCAAGACGACGGACAAATGCTGCCACCACCAAGCATGAATGAAGCAGTCCGTGCGATTCACCGGCTTAAAAACCACAATGCGCTAGGAGCCTATGGAATTACAGCCGAATTGGTTAAATATGGAGGCACATCAAGCGGTTCACCATCTGATGTTCAAGGTGTGGGACAGCGAATGAATACATGACGACTGGCAACAAGGCATTAACTGTCCCATACCTAAGAAGCAGGATATCACGCAGTGCAGCAAATATGGAAATATCACGTTGCTGAGTACCATCTATAAGATATTCCCCGCTATCTTCCGGATATCCCCATACGCCCAGAACATCATTGGCCCGTACCAAAGAAGATTCACTTCAGGTAAATCAACAATAGATCAAATTTTCTGTCTGCGGCAAACGATGGATCTTTTCATTTTACCTATCTAGGGTCGCAAATGATGAACCTATTTCAAATTACAAAAACTGTTCCGCTCGAAACGCCTCACCATAGGGTCAAAGCTTTTACTGTACAAGACAATGATCTTGCTAGTTCCCATGTATTCCTCGGAGAAATTTCGAACTCTTGGTCGCGTTCGAGAGAAGAATTCTCCGAAGAATTTTTGTCCCCCTACATGAGGATGGACGATTCCGTAGCCTACGTAATAACGCAAACTATGAACGATACCACAATCGTCTGGTTATGGATAAAATCCGCGGTTGTAGTCGCAGGTAATCCGTATGGATGAGGATGATCCAGCCGCTGGAAAGTCTATAAGGGCAATATCTATAGCAGGAAAAAAGACGAGGCAGACCCTGCTTGAGATGGAGCGATGGCGTAGGTCAGGGCGCTAACAGCTTTTATGGATATCGAATTGGTGGACCTCGGCGCAAAACAGGGGTGTCTGGAGTTCCTTACTAAGGAAGGCCTAGACCGGATACCGGTTGTTGCGCCGTTGATGACGAAGATGATCGGTAGATACCTCATGGAGCCGCATGCTAAACCCTCAGATCGTTTGACGGCGACTGGTTTTTGACACAATTCATTGGCAGACTTAGCTCAGGAATATTCCCTCGCTCATATTTTAAGTTTTTAGTCAATCCTTTTCCCTTTTTGCTTTCTGCTTGTTTATTTCCTTTTCCATGGCATTAATTTACTTGAAAAACCAAACCTCAAAAGTCTCTTTTTATGTCGAGGTAAGGTTGGTTTAAACTGACTGACCACATTCCCAGTATCTGGCGTTTTCGCGGCTTACAAAAAATCTAGTCGTTCCTGTTGAATTGCTGCAGGGTCAGCTTCATTTGTGCTGTAGTTAAGTGCCGACGGGTCTGAATGGTTAGATTCTCCTATCAGTTTATTAAGCATTACCGACGTCCTGGTTGAGAAAATTGAATTTAGGTGGTAATTTCCACATGCACTGAAGATTTTTCTCATCTTTGTTGGTGTTGAATTATAAGATTCATGTTTCGCAGAATTGGCTCCCCTCAGCTTCAGAAATCTTGTCGTTTGAACTGTTTGGAGTTGTCTTTCCTCGCCCATATATAGAAAACTCTCTTGCTTTGGTTGTGCGTCAATTGTTCTTCCTTATATGAAAGAATAGAAAGGAGGGGACAGAACGGAGGTCAGTAACGTTTCGAAATGAAGTTACGTAGCAAATGGCCTTTTCCAACATTTCCCACTCGGTCTGCTTAGGGCATCCAAAGAAGAAAGATGTGTAGGGAACAAGTCATGGATTGGTTTGCAATATTTAATTAGATAACACTTTTAATAGACAAACCTATATAATGTGTTTACGGCTTTGAAAATTTTGCAAGTATGTCATATGTCTCTCAGAGAAATATTGCCCCCATCCACGTATCTGATAGAATAGTTAGAAGCTTAGTCAATATTTTAAGTGTTGTGAATTTGTAAATTGTGTATTTCCTTGAATAAACGAATTTTATTTTAAGTAAAAGCAAGAACTATTCATTCAGTAATTTAAAAGGTTGCTGTAAGTATCTAGAAAGGTGGCACTTTAAATATGCCTTGGCTTCCTCGCTAGTTGCTCTCGATAAATATATTCTTTTGAATTACTAACTTGAATGGAAGACATAACACTGTCAAGCTAACGAAATCGACTAAATCGCACGTTGACGAAGCGGCGAGGTGGATTGCTTCGAATATTGCTAAGTAGATGCATCTCCAAGGCGCACCACCGTCTACCCTGATTTAGTCACGTTTTTCTAAAAGAACTTTGAATTTATACTCATCCCCTTACAACTAGTATAGCTTCCATCCTAAAATTAGACAAACTATGGAAAAGTGTCAATGCAGGCCCACCAATGGTGAAATGTAGTTCCAATGAATGCGCAGCCCTGATACAAGTGAAGGGTTTGGTGCTTTAATTATCGCCTTGACTACTCAACTCAGAGCAGCGACGACATTAGGACCTGAAGGCCTAAGATACCAGGATTGGAGTAAATTAGATCTAAATACTCCTGGAAATTATGTACCATTAGTCGACATTTTCAACATAGTATGTAATTTAAGGCTTGTGAACTCTCATACTGTGTTGTTCAGAGAAGGTCTGCACCGCCGAGCTCTTGTCTAACTCGGAGATATCAGGTCGTGATGAAGGAGCTTCCGCAGGACAATTGGCTGTCAGGTGCTCTTACTGACTATCAAACTTGTGGGTCTAGCTGTATAAATCACTTACCATGGAGATATATATTATATAAGGAAGAGAGCTTTCATAGCATCTGAAAGCCACACCCATAGCAAAGTTTCCGACAACTCCAACGCACTAGGTGGATGTTGCTGTCTAGACACCATTTTCTGGTTGCTGTTGCTGACTAGTCTCTGAAACGAAAAAGGCGGGGTTCTCTTTCTTTTTTGTATGCCCTCTGTTCATTTTTAAAGTTTTGTGTAAAACAAAACCTTATTAAAATCGATTTATCTGTCATACGCATTTTTCTCCAAAACGGCGAAACTAATCCGAACGAAATTTGGTGGACAGATGGGAACTATGAAATCCCACGCATACAGCGAGTGGAATGAATTAAGGTGCAGTTTAAAGGGGGGCTCCCCATACATGCAAAGGGGGATCCAATAATTTTTTTCACCGGATATAGTCGTGTATCAAATGAAAGGCCTCGATTTGTACTTTCCGAAGCTGATATTAGTTTCGGCGTGAATTGTAAAGTCCATGAGTAAGGAGTCAAAATGTACGCACTTAAAGTGAGACAGGACTCATTTTCGGAAACTACCCAACCGAAAAATCCGACAAAAATCAGGGTGGTGCGCTTAGATGAAATCTAGGCGCCAAAATATGTCCCATTCCGATATCTGCTCAAATAAACTTACTAATAGTATATTACTACTACTATTTTAGAACTTTACTGCAAAACAATCCTTAAATTCATCCTAGGACTTCCGAATTTTGTACCACTATAGAGGACAATATTATAGCAGTTCAAACTTAGCACTTCCGCGCGAATTAACTGCTTCCAAAGGCATGCAAATAAAACGCTGACGTCATAATTTACGGGAATAATTGACATTCGCGTGAAATATTAAAGTCGCATTTATGAAGAATCTATTTATCTGGAGCCCTTTTTAAGTCCTTCCTAAGCGAGGGGTCCGTGGACCAGAAAAGAAGGAGTAAGTTGCTCCTCAATTGGTCCGGTCCTGCATTAAGTTGATGCGGACTTAGGACCCCCTTCATTCTCAAAACGAATATTTCAGCTCTGGCCAGCTCTGGTCAATAAGGCGGATTTGCGCTCAATATAATTCGTTGGCATGTCGTGTTTTACGAATTATATAAAGGAGCATTCAAGATATGCGAGCCGCTACGGTCACGCTGCTCCCAGGGCAGAGGTGAGGCGGCGTCTGACGATTTGCCTCTGCCCTGGTAAGAAACCGTAAAGCCGTCGTCGCTTGACCCCTTTTTAAGGTTTTGTGTAAAACACTTATGTGAAATCTAATCTTCGAGAGATGTCCCCTTCCGGTATCTGCTCAAATAAATTTACTAATAGTATATTATCAACTTTTTGAAATGAACTAAAAAACTCCCCTTAGGTTCATCCTACGCGTACTAAACCACCGACATAGAGGACAGTTTCGTTCATACACCTGCCAAGTTCCATGAAAATCCAACTATTAGTGTCAAAGTTATAGTAGGTCAAACTTATCAATTTCGTGCGAATTAGCAGCATCCTAAGCCATACAAAGAAGATGCCGACGTCCCGAGCCCTTTTGAAGGTTTTTGTGTAAACACAAAACCTTATTAAAATCGGTTTACTATCTCTCCGTCTGTCTGTCTGTCCGTCACACGCATTTTCCTCGGAAATGGTTATAGCGATTGACACCAAATTTGGTAGAAAGGTGGAAACTGAACGCTCACGCATATAGCCAGTTACATCCGAATTTAAGGGGCGGTCCCCATACATGGAAAAGAGGGGTGTACATTTTTACGGTTAGTACTTTTCGAGACCGGTCTTAGTTTTTGAGATTTATTAGAAAGGTGGGGACTGCGGGGGGTTGAAGGTGATCATTCCTTTAAGGAGGCCATTCTCAGAAATTACCCAACCCAAAAATCTGAAAAAAATCAGGAGGCTGCCACTATATAGTGCCTGGGCTTCGAAATACCTTCCATACTGATATCTGTACAAATGAAGTTAATAATAATAATAGTATTTTAGTTGCTCCTGCTGCCAAACAATAATAGAAGCTAGAATTTATCTAAACTTAGTTGCCTGATTATATCCTTAGATGGAGTAAATTAAAATGCTTCTTTAGGGTCGAAGAAAATTTATATCAGTTTGACAAGGAAAATCGATTCGTCAATGTCACAGCAGCACCCTTCCCGACATGTTAATCATCTGATAACGAGTTACTTGAAATTTAGTTTAACGTTTTCACACATATAAAGTGCGTTTTATATAATAAGGTCACTGACAATTTTGTAAGTTGAACGACTTTTTGTATAAAACTCCACGTAAATAATTGAAACAGACAATTTGTGATTTATTACAAAAGTGAATTATATTGTATATCGAAAACCACGTTCTCATTACAGTTGTTACGTTTTACGCTACTGTTTACTCGCTTTTAGAATTCAATTTAAATTTTTTATGGAAAACGCGTGTGTTCGCTGCCGCGGTTGGAAACAGAAGAGACCGACTTATTTCCATGCGGTCCTTACTGTCCCAACCAACGGCATTTTTTTACCGCTGGTTCTCCACTCCCCTGGTGCGTTCGGAAAACGCGTGAGTGGAGAGTTTCGGAGTTCAGCGCCATCTACCCGTCCGCATCCGCAACATCCGAAATAAATTTCGAATGCTGCAGATCCTGCCGCGCCACAGTATATTACTATAATTTTTAGTAATTGGCTGCAACACACCCCTTAAGTTCATCCTAGCACCACGAAACAATATAGGGTATAACATAGAGCATTATCTCACCAAGTTTGGTGGAAATCGCACTATTACTAACAAAGTTATAATACGTCAAAGTTGTCGCTTCTTTGCAAACTATGAATGTCAATATCATCCGAAAGTGGATATTCTCACATAAAATATGCGTATATTACGTGCTACGTACTAAGAAATACACAAAACCTTTCGTACCTAAAGCGTCCAGTTTCCGGTTTCCTGACTTGTTTTGTAATTATGGGGCATCCATA
The DNA here is from genome assembly GCF_905115235.1 of Hermetia illucens. Classification (NCBI taxonomy): domain Eukaryota; kingdom Metazoa; phylum Arthropoda; class Insecta; order Diptera; family Stratiomyidae; genus Hermetia; species Hermetia illucens. Next base: position 42,133,578 of record NC_051852.1, read on the forward strand.
CAGTCACTGTTTCGTATTATTGTCTTAGTCCCTATTTGATTTCAAGAAGACTCAATAAGACTCTGCTCAGTTTCGTTATCACTGTTCTTGATGCTATCATAATCCCACAGTAGCTGAATAATACAAAGACGAACATAAAACAGTGGGATTCGAACCCGGGGCGACGAGCTCGAGAGGCTTGCACTAAACCAATTCTGTCATCGTATTGTCAGCACTTTTGAATTTTAGATTTTGTATCTCATACACTACAATGTTAATTGTTGCTATGCTGTGCATGGTCATATTTAGATATAATTAGATTGAATTAGAGGTGGTGATGGAAGGATTGCAATTAGCTAACTCTGGACTGAAGAAAATTGGTGATTATTCGAAAAGTTATTTTATTTATTTTAAAGAGAAGTTTTTGAAATATTCGTGAATCAAAAGGGAATTGCATTTTTGTTTAAGGCCAGCCTTCAGAGATTTTCTAGTGATCGACTTGTTCAGGGCAATATTATCATAGGTGTCGAGTTTTAATCAACTCATTATCGAAGACGCTTCTCTCGCAACTGTTTTACGGTGCGCAGCGGAAGAGGGGATGAAGTAATATCGCAGTTCAGCATTCACTGTGAGCAGCATTTCACGGTAATTGAATCACACAATTCTGGCCAGCCCGCTCAACAATAGCAAATCACAATGAACCCAACTTGAAGAGCGTTATTCCAGGCAAAGCATTAAAGGACTTCTTGGTAACTCTTTAGAATGTAATTTCAGGGAAGTGACTTACAACTGAGGAAAAGTTCACTTGCATACTACGAGTACTAGCCATGAAGTGATGTTAGGAATCGATTCAAAACACGATAAGTCTTGAGGCAGAAACCACTTGAATAGATGATTTGTAATTCATTCGGCTGTACTCCTAGTTGGGCAGTGATGGTAGGAGTAATGGCCAAGTTTGTTGTGAATTATTTTACTTTATTTATTCTCTCTTGAAATAAATATTTAGTACTTACTTAGAAGCATTAAAATTAATCCTGACATTTACAAATTTACCTTAGTTGAATTGCTCTCCATCGTGCTCGCCTACTTTTGTTTACAGCCTTCGTGACCGTGGAATTTTATTATTTCAATTATGGTAAATGATATCTTAAGATTCTTTCGCTCTACTCCTTCCTGTGGCATTTCAATTAAGTTTACTTTGCAAGGGATTCGAATTTACTGCTTGAGATTTCCAAGTAACCTGCGTTCTCAGCACAGCTTTTAGTATTAATATTTACACGACGAAAACTCTACTTCAAAGATAATATCGTATTCCTTCAGAAATATTTGCAAAAAGATGAGTTATCTTCTATACGTACTTATGAGGTTATGCAACTAGTTTCCATGCATTTACTTCTGAGAAACGGAATGTATCCTGAAGGGTCTTCCACTCAAAGGAAATATTTATATGAAAAGGACTAAAATCTTGATCGTAGCAACCGAAATAACTTGCAAATGTTATTGATGATGAGACCGAGAATGTGAACATGCGTTTTTGTAGCTAAATGTATTTCAATATTTATCTAAAAGGTTTTAAAAGATTTTTTCGTTTTCCATCTATTTTCAGGTAAACGGTTCGTGGTCCTTACCAAATTTCGTATGTGATTTTTATATAGCAATGGATGTGATATGTTCCACATCATCGATATTTAATTTAGTTGCAATATCGATAGACAGGTGAGTGAAGACTATTTTCAAATGAATTAGTTTAACCTTTTTTATATTTTCAATAAAATAACTCGTGATTGAATGACTTAATAGCAATATAAGATATATAAACATCTGCAGATCACCTTGATCCATGTACTTCTTGAAAAGATAAAAAAAAACCATATCGTAGCTTTTTGATCACTTGGCAATCTAATTGTAGCGCAATTTTTCAAAAAAATATGGTCAAGTATCCCTCTCTGTTAACTTATCATGGAGGTCCGCATTGTTTTGTTGTTAGTGGTTTATTCGGAAAGAAGAAAATCAGATGAGTGGATTCGGTAATTCAAATCCATCTCATTTACCTCGCATTATAAGTAGTTTAAGGGATACCTGAAGGGCTTACACTATTTCGGCAAAAGAAATAACATTTTTAGAACTGCCGAACATAATTTGTAGTGTTCGCTTCTCCAGCGTGGCACGAGTGGCTGTCACCTCTTCACATATACCTTACAGAAAGGCTTTTCATTCAGAAAAAAAATTGAAAAAGTTAAAAATAGCCTTCTTCTTAAGGAAATTAAAACGTCACACCATCTTCGTCGCTTGTAGTGATTATTTTATTAAGCAAATATCAATATTTCGGGAACAACTTGTTCGCTTCTTCAGTGTACGGGTGTATACTCCTTCTTCCTTCCTAATAGACATCAAAAACTTATCCCATTTAATTATTTTGTTCAGTTAACTTACTGAATTCTACCGCTGTGACCCATTTGTGAAACAAAACCTTATTAAAATCGGTTCAATGTCTGTATCCACCTGCCTGTCTGTCTGTCTGTCACACCCGATTTACTCGGAAACGGCTGAATAGATTGTCACGAAACTTACTGAGAAGATGTGGTCTATATGCTCTTTCCATGCAATGAGTGGTGCCATTTTATTTTGAGTTTGAAAGGGGCACTCTGTACATACGAAAGGGAGGTGTAAATTTTTTTATCACCATTCGGTGGTGGTCATGTGGGGTATCAAATGAAAGGGCTCGAGTACTTTCCGAAACTGATCTAATTTCTGATATTGCGTGAACCATAGGGGAGTGAGGGCTCAAAATGTGGGCCCTATAAATTCAAATTGGTCTCGTTCTCAGAACCTACCCAATCAAAAAATCTGAAAAAAATCATACTGATGCAACTATATAAAATTTAATACATACATCCCATTCCTATATCTGAACAAATAAAGTTAATGACAGTAATATTACCATGTTCTTGGAATTTACCGGAAAACCCCCCGTAAATTCATCCCAGAAGTACTAATCAGGACATCATCACAGGCGACAATATAGGATACAATTCTGAAAGCAATCTGACTATTATTAACAAAATTATCGAAGGTCAAAGTTTCGCATTTCAGGTGAATTTATGGTACCGTTATATGTGTATGACGTCATCATCATAGCTTTTTTAGTTATTTGCATATCAGTGTCAATTACTCGAGATAGACAGTTAAGTCCTTGAGGGTTTAACGTGAGCATCTGTCTTGCGACTTAATCCCATGGTCTTCTTAAGACATAGATTAATTTTGTGCCCACAATCAGAGCCCCTCTGGGACAAGTAACAACGGTACCAGTCTATACCAAGTGCATGGCTTAGCATTCATACTGGTGGATGCAAGACATATCTAAATGTCTACCGAACTAAGGAGTATAGCACCCGTGTTGGAACGCAACACCACGCCGAGGCCCGAAGGTCTCTCCTCGCTTGAGCATAGCCACAGCCCCCATGAAACTCCCACTAGGGGGCCTATCGCAAATAACCGAGCTGTACTCACATACAACGGGAGTTCACCCGAAGTATGAGAGTCCAGGAGCTATTTCGGTTCCCATGGTAGCAGTATACCCCTGGTAAGGTTTCGTGGCCAATTACCACTTCAGATGAGTCCCCGTGCAGACTCGGGTCTGATCGCCCTGATTAGGCCTTTGGAGCATTCGCCTACTGCATCACGGCCGGCAAACTAAAGTGAGTACAGCATCTCGTGGTGCCACCACTATGGAGATTCTCCTCGGCCACTTGGTTTTGGTTTGGCCGAAAGGGTTGCCGCCCCGTCTTCCTCACCGCCACCTCTGAGCACCACTCGAGGTAGACATGATCATCATCATCATCAACGGTGCAACAACCGGTATCCGGTCTAGGGCTGTCTTAATAAGGAATTCCAGACATCCCGGTTTTGCGCCGAGGTCCACCAATTCAAATATCCCTAAAATCTGTCTGGCGTCCTGACCTACGCCATCGCTTCATTTCAGGCAGGGTTTGCCTTGTCTGCTTTTTCTACCATAGATATTGCCCCCATAGACTTTCCGGGCTGGATCATCCTCATCCATACGGATTAAGTGACCCGCCCACCGCAACCTAGTGAACCGGATTTTATCCACAACCTGACGGTCATGGTATCGCTCATAGATTTCGTCGTTATGTAGGATACGGAAGGCTGCGAGGTAGACATGTGTATGTATATGTATATGCTAATAAAGTTTGCGAGTAGTAATTAATGTATTCGACATCTTTGTACCTGGTTAGAAGCGTTTTTCAATTTATGTACATAACGTATATATATGTATGCTTTTATGCAGGGAGTACAGTGAAAATGCGTGAAGATGCGTGAGATTAATTGAGCTGCGCACATTCATATATTGTATATCTATGCATCTTCATGCGGCAATAGCCAATGTTTGTTTATTTAGGATGAACACAGCATTTATGTCGTTGATATGTATTTACATATGTGAATCTTGGAGCTGGGCTAAATATGACGGAATATTTTGTATGTTTAGCTATGTACGATTGGAAAATCGTGCATAGAGAGTTTCTCACATAAGATGAACATAAAACCTTTATAGCCTTTATAGCTTAAATTTTAAATTCTTTATAATAATAATGTTAATTTGAAGAAACGTCCGTTCTCTACATAATGCCTTGTGAGAGTCTTTCAGCTTTCTTCTCTCCCCTATGAATCTCAGTCAATGGAATATGATATAGCGGCACATTCGTGACAATTAGGGGACCTGTATAATCCAAATCGATATAAATACATACTTCCTTTAACCGCCCCTTCCCGAAAGAAACTGCGTCAGGTATTGATTCAATTCTCTGTGCTTTGGTGTGACCCATGTTTTGAGTATAAGAGACCAATGCATGGATCCAATGGCCGTTTTTGAGAAATCCCATCGTTGTCGTCATCTTTTATACAGTTCTATGGTAATGGCTGTTCGATCTGCAGTCACCTGGGATGTGGGAATTATTTGAATTACTTTGTAAGTCCCACTAAGAATCTTGACTATCCAATACCTCCCAACCTCAGAACTGTTGGTAAAAGGATCCGGTGTTGATCTAATTTGATGTGTTCTGGAACGATAATTGGATGTCGTTTTTCATATGCGTTGCTCGTTCAGATGTAAGACTTAAGGGGGTCATCCCGTGTGAAGGCCGTTTTTCTTGCCTTTTTTGGAAAATTATTTTGGAGGACTAGATAAAGAGAGAAATGTGATTTTTTCACCATATGTTTACCGATGTCTCTAGTATATGTAATAAATTTTTCAGATCCGCAAACTAGGATAATTAGAAAATATTAAAAGGTAAATTTTTGGTGGGCTTTTAAACTCAATTTTTTGGATTTTGGTTTTTTTTTACGGCTTTTTTTGTGAATAAAAAAAACGACCCGTCCGATTGCAATTATCCTAGTTTGCGGACCGTAGAAAGATGCATTAAAGGAGTCGTGAAAATTTCAAAGAATTTGGTTGGATAGATTTTGAGCTATGGTGGCAGCCGATTTTCAAGATGCAGTTTCGAGAAAAACGCATTTGAAAATTTAAATGTGATTATCAACAGTAAAATTTTAACTCACGATTAATCTGCTATACCTGGTCCATAGAGAGCACCCTCCGTTTCTTCAAAGAAGTCTTGTTAGGCCGATTGTTACCCTCTGGTTTCAATTCTGGCTCTTTTAGCGAGGTCAGTCGATCGTCGTTCGGACCGCCAAATTCGCGCTTAATTACGGCGGTCGGCATAAACCTGACATATGTGACCAACTTGACACTAGGATTTTGAGAATGCCATTGAATCCTTCATTGAAAATAATTACAGCCAGAAAAGTGGCTATTTCTACGACCTTGGCCCCAGAATGAAGGTTTTTAGGAGCGAAAGTCCAGATCAATGTATTTAACGACTCATTGTTATTCTGGGTCTCTGCTCCAAAACATCTGTTCAAGAGATCATCTCGTGACAAACCTTCGGACATTGATTTGATGACTGTTTGAACTTCTTCAGTCAAATGTGCCTTCTCGTGGTGGAAACTATCCAGTTCTCCTTTAGCTTCCGCTTTGCGCCATTTGCACCAACAGTCCTCGCCTGCTGGACAATTTTGATGCCGAGGATTTTCGTCTGTAGAACATTTATGGAAGCAAGTTGCCTAAATTTCTTGCTTCATTCCTTCTATCGAATTTGCGTGTCGACGTGTCGCCCAAAAAATGTAGTGAGGTCGTTAATAACCTTATCAGTAAGTTTTCCAGCCCCTTTTCCATCAATGCCTTTGTGATTCTTCTTTGCATTTCTAAGCCGCGTTCCCATTCTTTTCTCGACATGTCCTAAGCATTCCTTTTTCACTACTACGTATATTTTATTATTTGCAGAAATTTGCAGAAATACCGAGGAAAACTCCAGCGAAATCCAATATAGAATATACAAAACCTGTTCGCAATTGGAACATCCATGTTCATGCTCGCTAAAAGTTTCTTTGCTGATGTTGATGCGAAGTCCTTTTTCTTCTCTGATAAGTATCGATTCCCATGAAATACTCATTTTCTAGTGCGAGCATGACATTGAACGTTAAAGCGATCTCCCTTCGTACGATCCATTTAAAAAAATCACTGAACACACAAACAGCACAATACTTTCAACAAAATATAACTGAGTATATCTTGAAGGCCTTTCAGTGCTCACTCTAGACTGGATTATCCTTTTTATTACAAACAGCAAATAAGTTTAGACAATTGATTGGTTTTCCATCTTTTTATCTTTATATCTGTGTTCGAATTTATACGGCTCAGGTAAAAAACTAACAGGTAAAAAGATTCGATGCTTTTTCTTATCGAGTATTCTAGCCGCGGCTGCAAACTCCGTACTTGTTTAACACTGTAATTTCTGAACGACTTGGAATATCGGAAAATCCCTTTGCCCATATATTCTCCACTATATATAGATACAATTCATGACAAAAAATGAGAAATTTCTCCAACCCGATACACGGGATGACCCCCTTAAAGTGCCCTAAATCTGCACTATGCGGCACAAAGGATGGTTGTGGATGGTTAGCAGCTAGAGCAAGTAATTGTTGATAGTTGTTTGGAGATGAGTTTTCCCCAATGTTTATTCGGTTATTTATCATACTCTTTTCCGAATCACTTTGGCCGGGGGATGGGACTTGAGATTCTTGACATTTGTCCCCCAGTCTCATGTCAGTTCGCCAGTTGTTTCTGCGGAGGCGAATTTACAATGACGCCTAGGTTCGCGCCTCTTATGTGCCGCCACAGTTTCATAGCATACTTTGCTCGGCTAGCATTTAACCACAGATGTCGATTTAGATCCTTTTGTCTGGTTTAGTATCTTTATCTTGCCTTGTTCTTCACGAGCTGTCTTTCTTTGAATTTGATGAATTTCAGCGAAGCAGGCACATTTACTATCAAAAAGATTCTATCGCTTTTCTATTCAAGATGGTGTCAATTTCTCCATTTCAAGTATTATTAGAGTTACTTCTCCATTTCGTTCCACCGAATGTAATTAAAGTACACTTGTCTTATCCATTTATAAACCCGTTAATTAACAAAGCGACTATACAAACTGAAATGAAATTAGGAGGTGCCTTGAAAGGAGTCTAGAAAATATCTCTAATCCAATAAATGGGGAGATAACGAATTCTTTTTGACTTAACAATGGTTTCGCTAAAGTAACAGTTGTCAACTTAGTAAAACGACGAAACATTTAAATGTATACAAACACGTCCATACGTATGAACGAGGATATGGACAATAAAATTATTTTGGAGACTGTCGAAATCTCTGGCTTAGATGGTTACGATTTCCAGGACGGCATACTCCCCATTGACTCAGTTGCACTCATACTCGTATAAGCAACGTATCCTTGAACTCTAGTAACCTTTTATCACCTTTCCTACTAAGTATGCTGGGAACATCAAGTGATATGCCACACACTCTCTCCCCTATGCATATGAAGGTACCTAGGATCCGTAATGAAATTAATTAATACCCGTTTCCCTGCCAAGGCGAGAAGTGTAAATGCTCGGGAGCTAATGTAATTTCGTTTAATTGACAAAATCGAAATTCACTGTTAGTGCACAACTGGCGGAAGATAGAGTCCTTCCTGCTGCCGAAATGAACCTACAAATTCCCTTCTAATTTTCGTGAAAATTCCCGGAAAATCTATTTACGCACGGAGGAACCGACGTTTCATCTGGTTCGTCGGCAACATATGTACGTACAGATGCCGGTAATTGTTCTCATATGTCTGACAACTAGCTCACCTCGTGGACTGGCGTATTGTTAAAGTAAACGCCTAGCGCCAACTAAAATTGATGCGAACGATTCATTCTATCTTGTACTAATACACATGACTTTAATTAAAGGATAAAGCGTTGAGTAATGAATGAGAAAATTAATTGAGATACGTCTTCAATATGTTTCACATAAATTCTCATCGTGTTATGCTACTCATTTCCACGAATGACTAAGAAATTTGAGAGAAATTCGGTCTTCGTCTTCTGTAATATTGTTGAATGACGAAAGGAGCGAGGGAACGATCCTCGGAGTGTCTAAGCTATAAATAAGGAATGATTAGTTGGGGATGAAAAATTAACAGCGCAGTTAATTAGAAAGTTTACTGTAGTTGGGGCAGAATTTATGAGAATTCCGAAAGTCTAAGAACAATTTCATAATGAGCGTTTAACAGCTTTCTGACTGATGTAAATTGATTTTTTGGTTTCTCGTCGATAAAGGATGAAGGAAAAGGTTCTACTGTCGTGATTTGATGGTAGGACTTATTGAAATAACCTAGCCAGGCTCCAGTCATTATCCTTTTGCAATGTAGATAAACGCGGCGAGAAGGGCAATGAACTAAGAATAGAGCAACCAAATGGGGACACGAAGTGTCAGGATCAGATCCTCACGTTGTGAAAGTTAAAAGCATATGAAAACATACAGTAATAACCTAACAGGGTTTAGCTTGTAATCATAGCCGCCATTTTTATGTTAAGTTCCTTGTTGAATATTTCCACACTTTGCCGAAAATCTTAAAATACTCAATACATCGCCAGTTTATCGGCTTGCTACGCTAGAGGTCGGATGTTTTTCCTCTCAAGTAGGTAGCGACTACGACTGTTTGGTGACACCAAAATTTTAACACTTCTCTTGTTTTTACAAAACTTATGGTGACAGTTTTGTATATTCAACAAATTCGCAACCATATGTACTACATTCTTATGTTACTTAAGTTTAGATATGTTAACGTTACACTTTTTCTTTTACGTTTAGCCGGGTCGGCGGACGTGACTCGACTTTTTTGTTGTTGACACAAAAACTGTCATTTTATTCGCCTTAGTCTCATGTCAGACCGTCAGCTGTTTCTGCGAGGTGAATTCAAGTTGGCACCTAGGTTCACGCCTCCGAAGTACCGCTACAACTTCTCCCTCCGACGGTATTCCAATTACTTCTGACGTAACCTTTGTATAGTGGAGGATTGCCTTGGCTATTTGAGTGCTAGACATTTACAGCTTTTTCAAATGTTGTATCACAACATCCTCGTTCTCTAATTTTTTACTACTCTGCAACTTGCTCAACTTGAACCTTAGAAGATCCAAGACGAAATCGTCGAGGTCTACCGCTATATTTGCCTCTGTTTTTGCGGAATCTCTAATATTATATCAGACCTAGTCCAAAGCATATGCCGTCATTCCATTCCTCCTTAGAACTGAGTATAATGTCAGAGCTTGACATGGGTAGAATGGAGAATCTTTGCCCGCGTTGGAATAATTAACGCCGGTCATTCTGGCTCTTGTCTCACTTCCTTCTTATAGTATTTTCTTCAATTTGAGACACACTTTCAAGGTGTATCATAATAATATTCCCGCTATAGAGCTGCTAATTTAAGGACCAGTCGCCGCATACCCTTTAACTTTATTCGATCTATGTAACAGATGGAAGTCATTTTATGGCTTCCAGCTTATAAAGGAGAAGGCTACCCCGCATTTCGTATCCAGTTTTCCGGTCTCCTTATGCGACCACGGAATAAACAAAGAATCTGCCTACACTCCCGTCTACAAAGCACTCCCAGATTCCTTGCAAACATCGCAGGCAAAAGGCAGTCGAATAAGTAATTTAAGGAGTCAGTACAATGGGCCTAATCGATGGCCTGAGTGTTTGGAGTAGGCTCCCTCTACAGACTGACCTAACCAAACCTTCTCATCGATATACGTTTGCTCTATCAGTGTTCAGACTTTCTGACATACATCCGGGAAGATTTCGAATTGACTAAAAGAAAAACTCGCGCATAACTTCCTGAATCCTATTCAGTTTCTTCAATAGCATCTAAAAATACCCTCGACCTCGAACTGGTTTGCCGTTTATGCTTCCCCTGACTTCATGATCGATTAGCCTGTTACAGGGCTGATATCTCGAGCTATACCGGTACCTACTTTTTATGCTTCTCGTGCACTTTTAGTAGGACGAAGCTTACGACGTATCTTCACGAATTAGATATCAATATTAATTCTTCTTTCTGGCTAAGCTGTGTGTAGATTAAGCTATACAAATGCCTGATTAGCGAATAAATTTTCGTACAGCCCATTAGCCCCCTCGACCTATCAAATTGTTAGGTTTTTAAGAATGAGGTGGGGGCTTAATTTGTTTACGTTGGCTTAAGAGAATCATGTCACCTGTATTGTGGAAACCCGGACATATTAAAAAATATCAAGTTCATAACTCTTTGAAAGACACTCCATTTTTCACGTTGGAGTAGTTCTGATGAGAATTAAACCTCGATTTCATTGTTAACCCATTATATCTTCCCATGGATAAGTTACCCCACGTCACTTCCCGCTTAACATTGTTCAATTTATTACTGGTATGACTTTTTCCCTGGTGAATGCTCCACCCATTATTGGAGTGTATCGGCTGCAGATTATCAACCCTGACCATTCAGACCACAGTGAACGCATTATACTTAATTTTCGTGTGTAAAGGAATATCTTGGGTTCATCTAATGTGAGGCTACCTGCCGCACCAAAAATCTTGTAATGACAAATTGAAAAAGCGTTGGTCACGGTACCATCCTGAGTAACCAGAGACGACCAAGAGGAAGAGCTATCCCAAAAACCCTAAAAATATGGTTAAATTTACCGTGAAGGTTCGCCTACAAATTCTGAAACTCCATCAAAGTGCTCCGTCAACACGTGCTTGCACGCCTATGTGCTAACCAGGCTCGGAAATGTGGGGGAGGGGTCCTTTGAGGGCTCCGATCCCTCACCTATCCATCTGATCCATGTTTCCCCTTCCTCGGATGTTTTGTGAGGCGCGGCCTCTGAGGTTCACGCACTTTCTTGACATCCTCAGCCCATGATTATGAAGAGTGTCTCCAATTTATATGAAGAGTTTTACGAAGTTAAGGAGGAAAAAGGAAGAAGTGGGTCCTCAAACTGAAGATAGAGTTAGTTCATATTAATGATTATATTCATGCAAAAAAATTAACGAAACGAATAATCGTGCAAATTGACCACCAAATAATATTAGTTAAAAAACCAGTATGGGTACATTCAAAGAGAAAAAAACTAGTGAAATGAAAGGAAATGAAAGTAGAAAAAAATTGAATGAACAACAAAAAAACTAAACGGAACCACTCCGAAGAAAAAGAAAGTAAGTAATAAAAAAAATATGAAATAAATACCTTCCCCCTGGTGATCTTTTGCCAATAAATTTCCTCAATTACTGCTACAACTAATGAGTGGAAAATGTTCAGTAACCAAATGAGAAAAAAAAATCTTGGATCCACATAAACTTGTTAACGATCTGTCTTGGAGATTTTAATCAGAAGCGCTGTGGTTACACTCTCAGAAGATGCGACAATGTTTCTTTAACGTTCTTCTTTATGCGTACTTTAAAGAATTCCTTAAAAATGTAAATTTAGCATGGTCCATGTCAAGAAAACGTTACGATCAGGTGAAAGTGGGTACTTCCGGCTCTTGGTGGATGCGGAGCAGTTTAACCAGTAACATAGTTACATGAGGTTAGCGGGACTAACCTGTTCCTCGAGAGTCCTTTCGTGCCGGTGATTTCTTCTGCGATCAACGCGCAGGTAGCTAGATTGCACTACTTGTGGCTATCCTGTCTTGGTCCTAAATGGAGCCGTAGACGGATTGTCCGCACAACCTTTTTCAGCTGCACACTCTCGGGTGTGGAAAAACTAAGCAATTTTTGACTTTAAATTTCCTCTAAATTCCGTGCGCGGAGGTCTTTTCTCTGCCAGAAAAATTAGACAAAAAAAGATGTCACATAAAATCGTGGCGCATGCAATCCCTCCCTCGGATAATATCTGATGTTCCCCAATCACCGGAGCAAAATTCACGATTCTGCAATTCTCAATTTCCTTTACTCCCTCTTTCCGATAATCGCCAACTTTCCAAAAGATGCACATTCTTTCTTGGAAGAAACGGCTTTACTCGGTGAGACTTACTTATAGAATGACAACCCGATGCAGTTTCTCAGCTGTTCCTTCAATGAGCCGGTTCCCTATTCCGGAGTTCAAATTTTTGCTTCACATGCTCCTCATCGATTTGAAAAAAGCTTTCCTCAGCGTGAATAGGGTGTTTATTTGGTGTGCTCTTCGCAGGAGGGGTATTCCGGAGAAACTAACGGCTATTATCAGAGCAAAATATGCTGACACAGAATGTGCTTTAAATTTCAGAACATTTTGCGGTCGAAAACGGAGTTCGCCAGGATTGCATCTTATCACCCACATTACTTCTTCTTGTTATCGGTGACATTATTCATGCTTTCGGACAAGGGCCCGAAAGATGTTGAGGAGTTCAATGGATAATGACATTTTCCCGCTGGTGACATCAGTTGGCCCCTTCACCGAATCATCGACCTTGGCAAAATATCACTGGAATTAGAAAGAAAGGTAAATAGAATTGGACTAAAGATGAACGTCGACAAAACCAAGGATTCGTAGTCTGACGGCTCATCTCCCTCTCCCTATGTGCATTAACGAGCAGAGCACCGCAGGCGTTGATAAATTTTATATCTAGGATGCATGATTTCTGTCGACGATGGCACCGAACTGCATGTCGCTCGATGCATTAATAGCAGTGCTTTCGCTGCTTTGTCTAGATCTGGAAATGCAGTTATCTCAGCACTAAGATCAAGTTGAGACTTTTCTGTGATAGTGTTGCTATATGGAAGTTGAACATAGAGTATGGCCCCCAGTGTGACTCCAAGCTCCCTTCATGAACTTACCATCGGAATATCCAAGCCTGACACAATTTCAAACAAAAAGCTTGAGAATTCACACATTAAGGAGGGGCGACAATTGCATTGCTGGCTATACCATGCATCGAAACTTATTTTCGCTAGGTGACCGGCAAGTGTCCCAAGGGTACTTAGTGCAGAACAGTAGCGGAAGAGTGCGGTCGTCTCGACAGTACTTGGGGCTTCAGTCACGATGGATATCCTTCTGCCACCAGTGAGACTTGAAAATTGGTCCGGATACCAAACTTCGAACAACTCATATAATGACAATGTACTATTTAGACTGTCGACTTTGGAGTTTGGGGCATAAAAGCAGAATCCGGAAAGTGAGATGTTGAGAAAACTCTGTTAAGAGTAAAATGATCCAACCGTCTAGGGAGTGCGACGGAGCTATGATCTTTGAAATAGAGTTCATTCGATTCGTCGTGGCGGAGTGAGGGTGAATTTGATCTGATCTGAATTTGTTTTTTGGAGCGGGTTGTCAGAGTAAAATGCTTTTAAATGTGCGCCCCATCTTATTTGCTCTTAATCTTCAATTTAACTTCGATTTGTACACCTTCTACCATTAGGAATGGAACTATCATGACTATGTTGATCTATACTTTTGAACTTGTGCTACAGAAAATCATTCCCCCAAGGACTTCAGTGATTTGAATTTCCCGCTGCCTATTTTACTCTAACTGCAGAGCATACCTCCTTCACTATTCTCTTTTTTCGTTACTCACTCTGTCAATTATCGGACATGATACTGTGGAATTAAACCGGTTCATTTTACCAGATTGAAGAGTTTTTGATCACCCTCAGGGTGGCTAATTGATGAGCTGGCGGACAGCTACTGCGTCTAGGATGATTCCATTGAAGCCTTCAACCATCGTGCTCGTTTTAATATGTTCCCCATATCACTGACCACCATGCTTTTACTCACGTATCTTAACGGAAACTCAAATATGATCTCTAGGGATTCCCAACCATTTTGTCTTTTTCAGGGTTAGCTTCAACTTATAATCAAATTATTCTGATATTCAACACAGAAGCCGTACTATCATAAGTTCAACAGCCTGTCACAGTCGGGGCCTGCTTGATTCTCCTTGATAGTAGCCGGCCATCCATTCATCCTCCCTAATCAATCAACCTTCGCCTCATTCAGGGTCCCACATTGTGACCCATCATTACATTTAAAAGTGAAAGGAAAGGCACTCCGTGCATCCATGGTATGTCATATCCGCACGTACCGACAGTTATGTTTTCTCTTAGCTTAGCAATTGAGAAACTACCATCCAAAATCATTATTTCGGCTTCTCTTGCAATAGCACAATTCGCCAACATTAAATCTGTGCAAATGAATATGTCACCGAATGAAAGTTTTTGTATTCATGTGCTCGACAGTAAGGGTTCCAATTTTCCTGTACTTCACATGAGTGAGAATTTGTATCTGATTTTGGGAAAATAACCAACCAAAATCGCATAGTCAACCATTCTCCTGACGGTTGCCTCGCTATCTTCCCATAATCATCGCTGCATCTTCGGTTTAAGTCGAGATTCAGTGTCAAGTTTTATGATAATTGAATTTCGATGCATTCTGCTAGCCTAGAAAAATATTAGAGATATGGTTTCAAAATTTCCAATTTGGCGAATGGTTTCATTCGTTAAATAGAAACTCCAATATTCTCAACTCTTCTGTGGCCAAAACTCTACCTACTTTCCCAAATGTATTTCATATAGTCCTTCCATTCTTATTTATGCCTTCACTTAGCCCATATTTGCCCTCTGTATTTTATAATTTGCAAATACCTTTATGAAATTTGCAACCAAGCCGAATGTTTCCAATTCACGATCAGTTGGGCCTGTCAGTTATGCCTGAGCATCGGGCAAAGTGGCATGTGTGTGGGTTGTGACGCCTGGCCGATGGTCTTTGGACAGGCCGTTTAGGCAATGATCGAGCATTGCATGTGCATCTTCATCGCTGGGAAACATTTTTTATAAAATTTTATAACGTTAAAATATCTCAAATTTGTATCTTAACGCCTTTCACGGCCAGAATTGAACTGACGATGCGTGTATGCGTTTTTTAGTCCAACAGGCAGGATGGACTGTCCAGCCGTTGATCATATTGAAGAAGAGCTCCTGTAAATTTTGGTTTACTTGATTTAAAACGGTAGGGGACAACCTCAGGTGATCATATTGGTCAAGAGATTAATAGCCTTTTTTTTAGATGTATCTATTGACATGGATATACCAGTACAAATTACTTATTGTCAAAGGTGCAGTTATAACTTGATTCAAATAAACGAGGGATCACAAACTGGGAGTATGATTTGATAGGCGCCTTAACTTCTATTCATATGATCTAACAGCGATGCAACAGCTAGCGCATCCAGCACTTTACCGCACAGACGTAACTTCCAGCAGCACGTGTTCCAGTTCCAGCACGGAGCGTGTCAGACACGGCATCGTAGAGGCCAAGAACACACGAAAGGAATAAATTTGGCATATGGGCCTTCGAAGGAGCAATTCCTAAAGAAACTTCCAATGGAATAGCTTTTCCATTTCGCTGCTGGAACACCTTCCAGCACCGGGGAAAATATTCCTTTTAAGAATTTGCCTATTTTTATATTTGTTTGTGTCTGAAACGTGCAGTGCTTAACACACTAACTGCTGGGTTGTACAAATAGCTAGCAGAGGTCTAGAGATAACAAGGTCACTTAAATCTGATTAACATTTAGACAGCTTAGACTCAAAACTTCGGCAAGACTATTTAAGTTTCTTATGGTTTGAGTTTAATGCAGACAATTCCAGTGTAAACATTTCGAGTACGATATTATGAATCCCCAAAATAATTATCTGGACAATATAAAGCCGCACATAAACTTCGAAATAATTGCATGCGCTTCATGCAAAATGCCTCACATAAACCTTTACAAGCAGATCACCTGGCAAGAAATCAAAAGGATAATTCAGCGAAGTAATTCCAAAATGATGGGTTCATCCAAACTGCCAACCTGGATAGCCGTTATGTTGAAAAATAATAGAAGAGCGGTACAAATTAAAGGACGTAGTCACTTCATAAAACTGCAATTACACGTGACTTAGCAATGCGTTTCAAACACCATCCATTAGTCCCTTCTCCACTTCTAATTAACATTCCAGCTCTGCACCATACAACACAGCCATACAAATGACCACAGAATCTCTGAAGATGAATGCTCGTATCTTTTTTGGGCATTAATCTCGGTGTCAGGTGTGCTAGGTGGAAAATTTCTCTCATATAAAGTATTCAATGGATGCACATTTTACAGGACAGACCCATTCATAATGGCCGCTGAGGTAGCACTGCTCCTGCGATGATATTTTTCCGATGATTGCAGAAATTGTTGGCGTTCTTAGGACACATTTTTCATGCCTTTTAAAGGACACGAGCGGATGAATGCCCCCACTCAAGCATGTTGGCTGTAACAATATTTATCAGCAACATTTTTTCCCGGTGGTATGACATACACGGTGTTTCCTTATTTAGACTCTATTCTTCACTCCTTTCTCTCTTAGGGATGCATTGCAGACGGCATGGAACTATGTAAACCTTGTAGACGCTTCCGTGTATGCTAAATTGCTGCGCTCACGTAAATTTTTGATTTATAATTGCCCACACAAGATACGGTAGTTCTTTTGTAGAAGGAGTGGTAGTTTTCGTCTCCCTTTGTGTAATGAGAAAATGGTTCATAAGCAGCAGTCTTTGCAGTTAGCAGATCATTTTCAATTTCGTGATTATTGTGGGTTGTCCTGAGTAGGTAGGCTGGAGATTTCCAAAATGTCCAGGATGTGGAATGTCCGCGTTTCTCGAAGTATGTCTAGCACCTTGTGATTGTCCATGTGGATATTGTGGTTGTTGTTTAGCATGTGCTTGGCTATTGATTGTTTTATATCACTCGCTGCTCATCCTTTCTTTAATGCTGCCTATGCTTTATCTACGTGTTCCTGGTTCTGGTTCTTACTAGTCCTTTTGTTTGTCCGACGTAATCCTGATCATATTCTGGACAATCGATTTTACAGATTCCACTCTTTTCCTTCCCTTCCCTTTTTTGTTGGGAAATCCTTGAGTAACTGCAAAGGAATTTCTTTCAATTGTCCAGGTTTTCCAGCCGCACGCACGGGTATGTCAGCTCTCTCCTCTTCAGTTGTCTCTCTTTTCTTTTCAAAAGATGTTCTACTGTTTTCGAATGGAGGCCGTTCTTCTACGTGGTGCTGATGTATTCTTTTTCCTCCTTGAAGTTTTCCTCATTTTTGACTCCATGAATGACTGGAGGCTATTGGGATGGTCGGTCGGGTGTGGGGGATGTTTTCTGTGGATGTCAAACTTTACCTTCCCATCCTTGTTCATTGTTCCGTTTGTGGTCTATTTCTATTATGAAAACGTTTGATATTGTTTAGACCTGCCAAAGTGGAGCTTGCGTTTTGCCTCTTGCCCACGGCAAGGTCATCTTCCACGTAGCTTACTCAGAATAATTTCTCCTTTTTCCATTTTCTCTTTAAATTTACTCATGAAGGTTTCCCTAAGTAGGCGAGAACTCCTGAGATTGTCCTGTATAATATATTTCTGAAAGTAGAATAGGTTTGTCTGTTGCTTTGTTTTTGTTTTAGAGTCTTCTTCCAATCACTTTTCTCTCAATACTATTCTCTTGGAGAAATAATGTAAATAACCAATCACGAACTAAGTAATACCGAGTCAACCAATGATTAATCGATTGTGTATGGAGTTTTCTTTAGTCTTGTACAGCACAAGTCGAACGAATTTCTTTGTCATTGTATTAATGTCAAGCCTCACCCTTTTAAAGTTGATGCTTACTCCTTGCACTATGTATCAGTTAAGGGTTTACAACAGCAGTCAATATCTCCAATTTATCTGCAATTAAAGGTATCTACTGTAAAGGATCGTTTCTGACTTTCTTACTTAAATCAGAGTTATGGCAGCAGGTCAGCAACTGGAAATAGGAATGGAAGATCCTTTTACGAAACTTTCAGGACCTAGGATTTTAAAGGAAGTTCCTTAGCTCCAGGCATACCAGATAAATTTTAGAGACGCTTCGCATCTGAAGGTCAGCATCTTGAGGGCTCTGTCCTAACCTACTCTCTACTCGTAAAAGTGAACGGTTGTGTGTTTTTATATGCTCCACATTTCCAATTTGACCTATATTGTCCCTTTCTTTAGCTTCAGTCCCGTTTGGTAGGGGGTCGGCAGACGGTGTTTGGTTAAGATGGAGAAAAGAAGCTTGCAAGTCACAGTCTAAAGTGTCAAATTATTATTATAAGGAGTTGTTACTTCACTGCGATTTTGCTAATAATCTCGGCTTAATTGGCAGCAATTGCAAATTGGGCTTGCTATGAATGCTGACTAAAATTTTCAATAACTGTTGAACAAATCATCGACTCAAAATAAATATAGTGCTGTAAGGTTACGAATTAGTTTTTATCAACAACGTTCGTCTGATTGCTTTTCCAAATTTTATGTCGCTAGCCTTCTTCTTCGTCAACTTTTGTCGAGTTATGCAGTGATGTGGGTGGTATATGCAACCCTAAAAGCGGCAAACTGGGCGATTGACGAGCGGTTGAAGGGCAGACGCATTGTAGTTTGTAGGCCAGACTACATTGAGTATGTTGAGTAGTCATTTGATCACCTCGAAAATTTATCAGGAATCAGAAGCCGATTGAATTCTATCTCTAGATTCAATGCGGTGGAACTACTCTGCTTTAGCAAAAGAGTGTTCAATCACCCCCATGCTCGGACCGGAACCAGCAATTGGAGTATGAGTAGCATTGGCCAAGGCTGTCTTCAAAAACTTGGAACAAGCTTCGCGAAATGACAGGTGGCAGAACCTAAATATTGCTAGACACATCAAACATGCATACCGCATTGTAGGCATTCTGACGGGCGATAAGTAACTAGGTGGACATATGTTCAGAATCAGAATTATTCAAGGCGTGTCCCTACAGTAATGAGGATGCGGAATCCACGGAACATTTTCTATGTGAATGTCCCGCCTATGGACGCATCAGATAGTATCGTATAGCATCACATCCACTAAGAAAAATCCGTTAGACGGGGGTGTCGAGTACAATGGGCCACCACGGCCTGAGTGCCCAGAGGCTACAGCTTCTCTTCCACCACAAACATACAGACAGGTACGACACTGATGGCGGGACCCCCAGAAGTAGGGTGACTCTTCGAGCTATACAGTCTTCTGAAGAGTAGCGTTAAGGCTGTGTTGAGGATTGTTGAAGGGAGGAGATTTCTGAATAGATGGCAAGAAAATTTGGAACGCTCAGAAAGGGTTGGTGGATACACGTGCCAATTCCTACCATCAAGGAGTGGTTGGAGAGACAGCATTGGAAAATGAATCAATCATCTGACTCAGTTTCCTCGAAAGCATCCTCCATATCCCCCATTTTCGGTACGTTCAAATTGGACTCTTCAGCCAATTGGCAAGTCCAACACAGTGACAGAGTACCCTAGTCACGCATTTTGCGACTGTCTAACACGGATGAACTTAACAAAAACTGTAGAATGTAAGCAGGATTAGATGATCGCATCTGCCGAGAGTATAGAATGGAAGGCGGAGGAAAACAGGGAAGCGCGAATCCAGACCAGTATCATTTGAAAATATCCACCTCCTGAGAAAAAGAGCAGACAAACTTT
The DNA here is from genome assembly GCF_905115235.1 of Hermetia illucens. NCBI lineage: Eukaryota > Metazoa > Arthropoda > Insecta > Diptera > Stratiomyidae > Hermetia > Hermetia illucens. The sequence continues at coordinate 42,153,509 of NC_051852.1, forward strand.
AATAAGCTTATGTTTTACAGGAAACCTTAAAAGCAGCATTTCCTCGGCCATGATACTGTGGCGCGGCAGGATCGGCGGCATTCGAAATTTATTTCGAATGTTGCGGATGCGGACGGGTAGATGGCGAACTCTCCACTCACTAATTTTCCGAACGCACCGGGGGAGTGTAGAATTAGCGGCGAAAAATATGCCGTTGGTTGGGACAGTAAGGACCGCATGGAAATAAGTCGGTCTCTTGTGTTCCAACCGCGGCGGTGTAAGCAGACGTGTCTTCTTGATCGGTTTCGGTGCTTTGTTTTAATTAAACTTATGTAAATCCTAAAGAAAGGCTAAAAATATTAAATTAAATTAAAGCTGAAGGGATTTCCCACTGATTTCATTTTCTGTTTTGCTAACTAACGCGCTCAACTGGAAATTACTCTAAACGCAAACATCCGGAGTGAAAGTTACTTAGAGGTTGACTATAAATTGAAATACTTTTATTGTCTTATTTGAAGCAACTTGCAAGTGGAAGTCCGTTTGAACCTTCTGGCACAGGATAATATAAAGAGAAGACACAACAACACAACAATACATTGAGTGCACCATACTGAATTCAAACCTGAAATAACTTCATTTTTCTGGAGGAGCTGACTGCTAATGAAAATGATGGTTCCATCGAATTCGAAAAGTGGGAACACCCATAGGCCTTCAAAAGTTGGCTTTTATCATTCCATGATGGCAAGGCAGATAGCTCCTAAGTGCAGCTAAAGATAAGTTTCCTCGGATGATCTCCCTTAATAGTTGGCGAGAGTGGAACCGGGAAGTCTACCAACCGGCACCAGAGTTTAGTACATAATGACAAGATGCAGAAGTCAAGAGAAATTCACTTATGAAAATTGCAAACTGGTATGCAGTTTTTATCTTAGGACTTTCAAGGCGGCAAACTTAGAAGGACTACATTGATTTTGAGCATACGAACATTATTACGTTAAGGTCCCTCGTCTCCCTTCCATTGGTGAGAGCGTTTAGCATTAGAATTTTTACCACTTGGACTCAGTTTCCCTTTGTATATTAAGATTAGGCTTCATTAGTTTTGAATAACATCCTCTGAAGACCTGACATTTTAATTTCATGTATCTTTTTCTTTTTCTTATCATTCCAGATATATTGCTGTTACGCAACCAATAAAATACGCTAAACATAAAAACAGTCGTCGTGTGTGTCTGACTATTTTATTAGTTTGGGCAATATCAGCCGCCATAGGATCACCAATTGTCTTAGGTTTAAATAATACACCTGATCGTGTACCAGATCTATGCTTATTCTATAATAGTGACTTCATAGTATATTCATCGTTAAGTAGTTTTTATATACCATGTATTATAATGGTATTTTTATATTGGAATATTTTTAAGGTAAGTCCTTTGAATTGCGCCATCATTCGGTTATTTTTGGAACTAATCTCATGCAGGCCCTACGAAGTCGAGCACGGAAGCAGAGAGCGGCTCGCAAGCCCCATATATCAGACCTAACAACTGGCGGCAGTATAATCGAGAATATTGCTCAGACAAGGCGCCTGGCTGAGACGCAGCTGGATAGCAGTAAAAGCGGGTCAAGGATCATTCCCGACGAACAACCTACAAATACGGCGTCGGGTTCCAACGAGGAGGAGGACGAGAACGCAGCGTCCCCGGACATCGAGGATTGCCATGTTATTGTTAATGATAAATCAACCGAATTTATGTTAGCTACTGTTGTTGAAGAAACTGGGAAGTAAGTTTTTGCTGTTTGATATACTGTTAAGGGTGGCTATGCAAGAGTGGATAGAGCTTTCTCTCGTTGGCTTCTAACATCATCCCCTGATTTCAAGACACATAAGTTGCACAAAGTAACACTAAATACTAATCAGAAAACATCCTTCAACCCATAAACTGGACAAATGAAAACAAACGCCACGTAGAAATCACCTTGAATCCTGTGTAGTCCTTAAGTGGCAATTTAAATTCATAGCGTGGCTATTCGAACTAATCTTCATAAAACCGAATTGCAAAGTCTCTAAAACTAAACACATGAAAATTTATTGCAGTGTTGTTGCACAAATAACTACACAGCCGCAACTATCGGTCGCCGATCCAAACGGTAATCATGATTCTGGTTATGCGCCATCAAACGTTGATGATGTCCTTGCAGGAGCGACTTCGACGCCGCCCGAGAGTCCTATGCCCAGTGGTAGTATAAAGCGTAGCAGCCTAAGTAAAAGGAATGGATACGACGGTTCACCGAAACGAGAACCACTTAGGTAATGGCCAACAAAATTGACCGGATAAATTCCACTCCCTGCATCCTGTACATGTCCCAAGATCCTAATTCGTCCTCGTTATCGTCCACACTTGTTCGTGTTTCGTTACGAATGCATATTCATTTAATAATGCGTTTCCACAATGATACAATCATGTTTTCTCTGTTACCGTTTCAGTGTTGCAATGAAACCATTATCGTTTGTTCGGTATGGAATCCAGGATGCTCTGTCTCTGGCCAGGCATGATTCAACATTATCGTCGGTTTCGAAAAATTCTAGGAAGGATAAGAAGAATTCACAGGCGTCAAGGTAAGGATTACTGATATATATGACTATGGGACTTTTTGAATTCAATTTTCCGTCATTAATTCCATTTGGAATTGTAATCACAGTAAAAGTTGGATAATTTTAATGACAATTAAGCTTTTTTGAAAGCGACCCTAAGCAAGAAAGATCCTGTTGTTTAATAAATTTCCACTTACACAGTTTAAGGAGGAGGATTGGATTGGGCATTAATTTTCCTTTTATTTCGTTATATAAAATGTTATAAACACACATAAAGTAAAGTAAATGCTAAGGATTCCTTGCCTTAAATTTCACCAAATTAACCAGCTTCGGGAGGGAGCTAAAATATCTAATGAAATGAGAGGAAGTGCTTGATGACTGTGAGCTGCCCTTTCCTGTTGCACCTGGGAAACTAATTTAGAAATTTAGATAAGAGGGTCATTGGCGCTCGTTGCTGTCCCTCTCATCAGTACTCCATAATCTTTTTTGCCTTCCTTCGCTTTGGTATTTCAAATGAAACGACGTCCTTAACGACACAAATTTAGGAGGTCAGCATTGATATTCCTCAAATACTAGTGACTTCAATTGAGCATTGAACATTGAACAGGATATACTATACAAACTTGGGGCTTGGGAATTCCAGTAAAACTGACAAACCTTACGAGAATGACAATGTTCCATACAATAGCGCAGATTAGAGTCAATAATAGTCTAACATATGTGTTTGAGATAAACGTCAGGAAGAAGCAAGGAGATCGGCACCTCCACTGTTCAACCTGGCATAGTGGCGGGTTATACCAAATTTGGCTGTGGACAAAAAGGCACGCAGATCTATAAGTGCAGCCAAACCGTAGTATATGCGGACGATATAATCATCATCGCGCGATCTTTCACAGCAGTAAAGGACGTTTTTATAAACGTCAATAAAACAGCAAACGAAATTGGTCTACGAATTAACGGAAAAAAAACGAAAAAAAAGCAAAAATAAAACAATTGACGAGTGAAACTCAGCAAATGTGGACAATTTTATATATTTAGGAGGGCAACTGACGAAACAAACAACGACGAATTCTCGCAAACAGAGCCTTCTACTTGGTCCTTTCAATTTTAAAAGTCAGCTGCATACATAGGCCAGCAAAGCTCCGAGTGTATAAAACGATAATAGGGTGGCCAATGTCGGGCCTGTCCCCGATGCGCTTCCTAATCTCTTCCTTCTTATCTGTAGAAAACACATTTCCCTCCCCCTGAGTATAATCTACAACAAAAGAATGCTACTTTCCCCATCTCAGGAAAGAGGACTTTATCATCCCTATCCTCAAGAGCGGAGACTCTTCCCTTGTTGTGAACTACCGCCTCATTTCTCTTCTCTCCTCTGGCTCCAAAATCTGGAAAGATACGTTGACCGCGCACTTCGGTCCCCTCATTGTCGAAGTGCAGCATGGTTTCGTGAAACATAGATCTGCGGCTTCAAACCTTCTGGTTTCTACAACTTTGTTGCTAAATGCTTTAATTCACGACAGGAGATAGATGCTATTTATATCGATTTCTCCTAAGCCTTTGATACCGTTTCATTACTAGACTTCCCTTCCTCAGTTATCTCCTGGCTTTCCTCTCTCATACGGTTCCTGCAAAGCTTCTTTTCATGGTTACTTATCTCGTTCCTTCTCTCGTTCCTCTGGTGTTCCCCAAGGCTCTATACTTGCCCCGCTACTCTTCCTGTTTTTTGTCAATGACCTCGCCTCCAGCCTCACCTGCCCATATTTAAATGGTTAAATGGTTTACTTCTGTTTCGCATCCGCTGGACTGTGCTCTCATACAGTCCAACCTTGATAATTTAGTCCGTTGGCGTTCGGTCAACAAACTAATACTAAATGTTAACAAATCCCACTGGATGTGCTATTTGCTTAAACTCTCCCCAACATGCTTTTCCTATTCTCTCAGTGGACAACCCCTTTCACTACTGACCTCCTTCATAGACCTGGGTGTAATATTCGATGACAAACTTCGTTTCAATTCCCACTTCGTTGACATCATCAATATAACTTCCAAAATGTCTGGTTTTATCCTACGTTCCTACTCTGACTTTACCTCAGTTCAGCCCTTCTTAACACTCTTCTATTCCATTGCCAGAAATATCCTTGAATATTGGTCTGTAGTTTGGTCCCCATTCCACATTCGTGACTGCCGCGCTTTTGAAGTTGTACAACGCAAATTCACCCGGACAACACAAAAAGAACCTTCCACGGGTTGATTATCCGTCACGACTCCGCACCCGCAATCTATCCTCCTTGCAGAAACGTCGTATCTTCCTTGATATGTGTATTCTTTTCAAACTCTGCAATTGTCTTATGGACTGCTCCGCCAACTCGGATATTACTTTCCGTGTCACCTCGTCTCATAACACACGTAGTGCGGGCATTGTTCATGTACCCTTCGCGGAGCTCGAGATTTACTTCCACTCTGCGATCCCGAGGCTACGCCGGTTCTACAACGCCCTACCGCTTGGGTCCTTTGACTCTATTTCCCTCTCTAGTCTTAAGCGTAAAATAAGCCATTCACTTCCTCCTCCCACTGAGGTCAATATGTTAAAAGGAATTTGTTTTCTGTGTATTGCCCTCATTAAATAAATAAATTAATATCTGACGACCTTGACTCCAAATGATTAAAACTTTAGAAGTCGCAATCAGCTGATCACGTTCATCGGGGATACCTTAAGTGGTAAACGAAGGGAAGGCAGAAGGAGAAGACCGGTATGAAAATCATCTGCTCGGATTTCAAAATTGGAGGACGCGATCTATGGATTGAGATGGCTGAAGTAAGCACACTCTGCAGACCAAGGCCGAAAATGGACTGTAAAGCCTCAGCCATGACGTCAACACGAGAACCCTTCAGGACTAAATCTTCGTTCCAGACATCTTCTTTTGACTCTTATTTTGTCTGTACTAAGTAGCAAATCTTCCATGGGCGACGGGTTGAAAACCGGAAAACTGCTATTCATGTCACGCTTCAGCTCCTCATGCTTCCTTTGGATATTCCACTTTTAAAAACTCCGTTGGGGCTCTGCGGGGTTTTACTAAGAGAGAGTATTTCCTTTTCCGTTTTGATCCAAATGACAAAAAGATTAGAATGCTCGGGATTACCAGGTGTGCTAACCCGATTAACGTAAACTCTCCTAGGGGAACAATAACGTTATTGTGCATTGCTCCATAGGATGATGAAATATTCTTTAAATCCTTATCAACCGATACCGAGGGACAACATGACAACGAGGTTTCACTTCGATAAGAAGTTTGAAACACGTTGGAGTAACAAGGCAAACTGGGAGCTTTATGTATGTATGGCTGTATGTATGGCTGCGACATACGGCTTAAACCAGCAACTGATTACTTGGTACACTGACCTCACAGCAGAGGGAGCGGGTGCCGGTGTTATTGGTTCAAGGAAAATGTACTTTGAGCCAATGGGTAGGTACACTAGCATATTCCAGGCGGAAATTTACGCCATAGACAAATGTGCCTCCTTTAATCTGCAAAGGAACTACAGGGGGCAGAACACAGCTATTCTCACCGATAGCCAAGCAGCGATCAAGGCACTTAGGTCCAACCAGGTGAACTCTAAACTGGTATGGGAATGCCTTGAGAGATTGAATACACTCGGCTCGTCCAACAAGGTCTGGATACTTTGGGTTCCAGGCCATGCTGGGCTGGAAGGCGATGAGGCAGCGGATGAACTAGCCAAGAAGGGAACAGGGATGCCTTTACACGGGCCAGAACCCTTCTGTGGAATCGGAAACGGTTTCATGGCTATGAATCTAAGAAACGAAGAGAAACGGTTGAGGGAACTATATTGTGCGGGCCTACATGGGATGGAGCAGTCCAGGGTGCTTATTGCGGGATACGAACCCATGCGCACAAAGGATTGCTTAAACCTCACCAAAAAGAACCTCCGAATCATAGTGGGAATTCTCACTGGTCATTGTCGGCTGAACTACCACCTAGGGAAGCTAGGGATATCTACGGACACTGCCTGCAGGTTCTGTGAGGAGGAGGACGAAACCTCTATGCACGTCCTGGGACAGTGTCCGGCACTTGTGCAAAGTAGGTCGATACATCTGGGAGAACACTTAATACCAGATGCAAAGCTGAAACTTCTGGAAGTGGGGAACATACTTAAGTTCCTAACGGTTACAGGCCTGCTTGAGATACTATGATCAACAGGTACACTATAACCAGTAAAAGGGGCACAATAGCTCTTCTAGGACGCGGTGCGACTTTCCCTTAACAGAATAATAATAATCATATCAAAATATCTTCTTGCAAATGTAGTTACCCAGTAATTAACATTAGATTGGGGGAAGGATAAGGAAGGGAACTGTAGCACCAAGGTATTAGGTGGTACCCTCAGCCAATTACCTAAATCCATAAAAAGGGTATTAGTGCGATTTTTTTCCTGCGGCGCTCGCGAGCTGTTGTAAATTTACTTACTTCTTTGAAATAAGGGGAGCGTGAAGATTCCTTGGAAAATAAAACTCGACCGAGGTGTCTCCATCCAGGGACAACGATGCCCAGTGTGTGTGCATGTGTGTGAGAATGGGGACAGGCAAAACCTCGGAGCACTAAGACCCTAGTGAGGTATTGTATCTGAACATCCCGGATTTGATTATGCAACGTATGATTTCCGTTAGTTTCGCTGTAGCTGGAGCATGTCAGCACCAAAGATCCGAGTCAGATGCACCCATAGGCGGGGAAAATGCTCTGCGGATCCCGCTTCCTCATTATAGGATGGACGAGTATTATCTTGGAGAATCCTTATTCTCAACAAATCCTCAGCTAATGAATTAAAGCTAGTCAGAATGCCCACTATGCTCCCGCAAGGGGTTGCTTCTGACGGCTACCGCTACTGCTAACTGCTAGATTTCCGTCCAGGTTAAGGAGCATCACAATTGTGCAGTGCACCAACGGTGACTTCCGATATAGTGGATAAGGATGTTTTCTATGAGCAATTATTATGATTATTGATATTATGATCATAATGGGTGATCCGAATACAAGGTGGGATCTGACAATCCCTTGCTTGGACATGTACCGGGCCGTAACGATACTGGTCGGAGGTTCGTTGATTTCTGTAACTTCCACCGCCTCGTCATGAGTGGTACACTCTTTGAGCACACATCCTGCCATAAGGTCAGTTGAGTTTTAGCTAATCGAAGCCATATGAGCAATCAGATCGGCCACTTCGCGATCAGCAGTAAATTTAGAAGTGTCTTCTGGATGTGCGTGACAAGAGAGTTGCTGGAATCGGCCTCGAAAGGGATGAACATCTGATGTTCGGTAAAGTTCGCTTGCGTGTTGCGTCCGCTATTTCTCGCAGGTTTTGGGGAGCGGTTACGCGATAAGTTCAACAACGACCGCTTGTATGGCCCAGCTGTCGTTTGACAGTGAGAGAGCTACTTTGTTGATCCAACGGCAGATTTGCTGAGTAACGCGCCTGAAAATATCTATGAGCATTGGGTCGTCATCAAAAATGCTTTTTTCTCAGGTCCTGCACAGGTCGTCGGTTACGTGCCGAAAGGATCGGAAGGGGTTGAACCTGATCGCTGTGAGCGATGGCGGACGTTACGTCCTCAAACCGCGCTATCGAGCAAAATTCCGAGAAACTCAGCGTAGTATACGCCGTGACAAAAGGGAATTTGCTATTGCGCTGGTCAGTGACGTGGAAGATACCGCAGATTGCAATGATTTCAGAACTGTATACCACAACAGAAAATAGCTAGTCACCTTTACATGGTCATCGCACTCTCCCTACCTGTGCGTGGTTTCAGCTGACGACGGCACGGAACTAAATGTTGCCGCTCTCGCTACCCTGTCTAAAATCTGGAAATGCAGTTAACTAAACACTAAGATCAAGTTGAAATTGCTCTGTGCTAGTGTTCTTTCTGTGTTGCTATATGGAAGTAGTACATGAAAAGTGAACTGCACTGTCCGTCAAAAGCTCCAAACTTTCATCAATACCTGTATGCGTCATATCATAGGAGTACGCTGACCTGACACTATCTCAAACGAACAACTTGGTCGGTGCGCAGGTTTGGCGCTCGTATGAGCCACGCAGTGGGATCCACTCTCTCAGAATGGCCGACGAGTAGGTCGCCCCCAGGGCACCTGCCGCAGGACAGTAGACGAGTAGTGCGAGCGCCTCGGGAATCGCGGGGGAGCTGAAGTGCATTTCAAGTAACCGCGGGCGATAGCGCGTGTTTGACGCGTTATACCCCATCAAGGGGTGAAATATTATATATATTTTATAGTCGGCCAGCATTGAGAACATAGTGTTAGTGTTAGCACGACACTGTGGTAATAGGGTGACAAAGAGGAGTGGCGAGCGGGCGCTTCCTTGATGAACATCGACAGATACACGAAGCAGTTTTGGTACACCTGCCACATTTCCAATTTTACTTTTTGGGTTGAACCCAGTTGAACCCAGCGAATTAGTTCTTCTGGCACTAGGTGTTGTCGTAGACCATAGCAGATGAGATTGGGTTGTGTGGCACGCGGTCAAACGCTTTCTACAGATCCTGAAATGCTTTTCACAGTGTTTCTTCATGAGTGAACGTTTCATTCACGGTTATCTTAACGATTTCGCGAATATGGTTGTCAAGAAGGCATTCAAAAATCTTAATGGTATGGGGAAGCAACCGGATTGGACGGTAGTTTGAACATTTCGCTGGACTAGCTTTTTCCCATATTGGAACTGTGGTTCTCAATAGTTAGATAGCGATCTACCTTCTGTTCGAACTATTCTTGTTATCTATCCGTCGGTCGACTCGCCGGTCGATAAGCAAAGTACCGTTCTTGTCATTAACGCAACAGAAGTGTTTGATATTCCAGTCGATACAGCTTTCACTCGCCATCCCAACTGTCGAGTTTACCGTATAGATATTTGTAACCTGCTCGGGTGGCAACGATCGCTTTCTTTGCTTCCCACATGGCACTTTTGTAAATCTACCAATTGGCCAGTGGTATGTTGATGAACCACATATTCGTAAGTACCAGGTCATGAGTGTAAGGATTAGACGCTAGCCACCGTCTGGCATTTCACCCACATGACCATTAAGATCGCCTACAATGGTGATATAATCATCACGTCACAAGTCTTTGCATTGAGAAGCTGCCAGAAGGCATCTTTCTCAGGTCGATCTTTCTGTGGTGCGTACAAGAAGTGAAGAAATGAATATTGCGATCAGCTGATATAGTGGTGAGCTTCATCAGCCGGTCATCATATTGTTCGACTTTTTTAATGGCGTCATGGAAATTCTCTGAGATGGCAGTCCCAAAACCGTATTGAGTGTCTATGTCTATGTCGCAGCTTTTGCAATCAAGCCATGGGGTTTCTTGTAGGACCGGGGCTTGTCCTGCCGTGTCCACTGAGGTGAACCACCTAGTATTTCTCCGAGGCTTGTTACTGGGTCCGATCATCTTATTTCTAACGACATTCGATCCATTTTCTTGGTCGGCTGATCGCGGAACCTGTCACCAAGATAAATCAAGTAGGATTTAGCATAGTAGAATAACTTCAATTATGCTTTACTTTTCTCTTTCCCTGATCTCAGCATTTTATTTTTGTTTTACTGAAGATAATGCAAGTGCGTTGTCTCAAACCCTCCGTTTTTGCCTGGGCTTGGGAGCAGCATGCATGCGGAGTTTGTAGTCCAACCGCTGTATTCTAACAGTTCAGCCAGGTCAATATTTAACTAGTAGCACCTCAATGTATATGTCGGGTGTCCCCTTCCTCACTTCTAAAAACCTGATGTTCTAAAACCTGCAAATTGTTTCTGTTTATTTGTTCTTGGTTTTCTTCTCACATTTATATCCTTGAGTGGGTGTTTTTCAGGTTGCGCATGAAGGGACGCATTTGATGGAAGATTTAAGAATTCTGTACAGCCCTCAATTTCTTAAATGCTTGCCCCAAGCGGGTAATTATCGTAACGGGACTGGAAACCTCTAGGATAAGGTTATTAGGTGCGAAAGCTACAAAATGATGCAAAAAGGCGTTATTCTGCGAAGACCACAATCAAGCTCCAAACTGGCTAAGCAGAATATAATGGCTTCTCTGTGCTTTAATCCCTTCCCTATTTAGTTTGGTCTTCCCTTCAAGAAACAAGAATTGGAACCACAAAAACTTTAATGCTGGGTTCACACGCCTGTCAAATCTCAACAAGCTGTCATAAACGTATGGATGGACTGTTGGATTTGGTTTATGTATGTTTGCATGCGACGTGCATGGGACGTTTCTGCGCTTGCGAGGCATCGACACATTTCCCTCGTTGTGTTTATGGCGATGTTTGGTTCCCCAATATCGAACCAAACCTTTGTTGAGATTTGGGGTTCGCGCAACTGCTTAGTGTGTGGACCCTGCATGAAGAATCTCTGGTGAGTTACCATGTTTGCGGTCGGCCTAGCTATGCTGTATAGAAATCAAACCGAAATTACGAGTTTTTGTGAAAACAAACGATCTTTGTAAGCAAAGTCATTCTAAATTGAAAATGGTACTAAAATTTGAAATGACTGTAAAGCTTACAAAAATTTATTTAATTAATCAAAATAGGTGTCAGTCCATTCAAAACACTTCTCCCAGTGAGATACAAGAGCATGTATGCCGATGAATATGGCAGAGTCTCATACTGCAATTCGTTCAACTTTTGTACCGTTGTTCTTGATACATGGGGTAGTGCATTGTCGTGAAGGAGTATCACACTATCTTTGTTGAATACTCAATTTTTGGTGCTCTTCCTCGAGTTGGACATAGTATTTCTGTGCATTTATCGTTTTTTCAGGTCCCAGAAAAAAATAGTTGACAACTCCAGCTGTAGACCACCAAACAGTCACCATTACCTTTTTCGGATGGAAGCTCGGTTTCGGCATATGCTTCGATGACTCATCAGCATCTAGCCACTGCGCTGATTGGCGACGATTGTCGTATAATATCCGGTTTTTATCACATGTCACTATTCTGTGCAAAAAGGGATCACTTCTGTTGCGGGAGAGTAAAGAACTGTAAATTTCCATTTGAAGCGCCGTGTTTTGCTCCGTAAGGGCATGCGGAACCCATTGGTCGATTTTTTTCACCTTTCCAGTTGTTGTAAGTGCCAGGAAACTGTCGAATAGTGTACGCCCAGTTTCTCTTCAATGACTCCCACAGACTGACGTGTGTCGGATTTGACTAGCAAACGCAGCTCGTCGTTGTCAATCGATGGTCCTGGATGCCCATGTGGCTCACTTTGAAGGTTAACGTCGCCTGACCGGAATTTTTCGAACCACCGCCGTGTGGTTGGTTTGCTTACTGTTGTGCTGTTAATGTTCCTGGTCGCCTCCGTTGCTTTATGACCGGGTTTGAACTCATACAGAAAAAGTATACGCTCACGGGTCTTTTCCATCCTTTTTTCCTTTTTATTCCCTATTATCACAACGATGGTCAAAACTGAAATGACTTCTTGATTAAGTGTAGGAGTATTTATACTTCATTATTCGACACCAACAGCGCCAACTGGTGGTGGTTTGATACAGCAAAATCGCAACTAACTTCACTTGATTGCCAAATCGGCCATTTCATATGCAACAACCTAATATATCTCGAAAAATTATGCATCCTTAGATAGTATTCTATCACGGAAATTGATCTTCCATCACAGTTGAAAGATCGAAGTAAGTTAAATCCTCTTCAAAATAAATGTGTGGTGGCTGGTATCTCACTCATTGAGGATACAAAGTGGAATTGACGCTTTTTAATTAACTTTATCGAAAAGAACACAATTTCGTAGCCTACACATAAATGTAGCCTCAACAGGTCAAAATGCTCATCCTGTTACTGTTTTTTGTTACACACAATCTATTAACCCATTTCACTTCAAAGCGACTGGCAACAGTTCTAAATTCGCGTTCAAAAACATGTGTCCAATATTCCGTAAATATAATAATATCAACTTCTCGGCTAACACCTTTCCTGTAATATCAAAACCCTCGTCCATTCTCCAAACAAACAAGCGAATCCTGCACAAATATAAAAGGACGAGAAGCTGAAACATGAACTGTCCTCCATCCAGCCAGCTAGTCATCATTTAGAGGCAAACAATAAAATTGTCACATTACTCCATCCTTTATTCATATGTTTGCTACTTTACTTCCTTTTACCCTTTCCCACTGGTTCCTTTTTTATGAACGCAAGCTGATCCTTCATCCGTTTTTATTTACAGGTTCACAATCTACAAAGTTCACAAGGCGTCGAAAAAGAAACGTGAAAAATCCTCGGCAAAAAAGGAGCGAAAAGCAACAAAAACTTTAGCCATAGTCTTAGGTGAGTAAAGTGGGAGCGAGTTCAGGAAGGAGCAGGGATAGGTGCATTTCCTGTTGGTTTTCTAGCATGAAATTCCACCGATGTTGTGCAAAGAAAGTGTTGTAACTAAAGGAAAGCGTTTGTTAGCAAACTCAGACCAGAATATGTGTTGATGGTGCTGAAAAACGTTTGAACAGGGTGCGGTTCAAAAATATGGTTTGATAGTAGTCAAGGACGAATGGTTATAATGTATGAATGTAGAAACCTTCCGCAGCAGTTGAGCAGAGCCGAAGTGGCGAAAATTGCTTTAATCTTAAAATATGTAATTTTGCTTTTCAGGATATCTAACCTGGCTTCCTTCCTTTTCTATTTCCGCAGGTGTATTTCTAATTTGTTGGGTTCCCTTCTTCACATGCAACATTATGGATGCGATGTGCACGAAAATCGGAATGCAGCAATGCAAGCCAGGCGTGACGGCATTCATCCTGACAACGTGGCTTGGCTACATGAATAGCTTCGTCAATCCCGTCATTTATACGATATTCAATCCTGAATTTCGGAAAGCCTTCAAGAAAATTATGAACATTGGATGATTCTGTCCGATTTGCTCTAATTGTTCCTGTACAAGTGGAATATGGACGAAATGGATCGCAAGCATGGAGGTGAAATTTAGTATGTGTGCCAAAAAATTTAAAGAGAATTTAGTTAAGTTTAAAAATGATGAGTTTTCGTTAGATATTATGTGAAATTTGTTATGTGGATTCCAAAGACCGATTTTGTATTTATTGTTACGCAAAGGATGCTTTTATTGCGAAAAAGTTATTTCAAATTTATCCGTTCAATAGTTGACTCTACATAGTTTCTAGAAAGCCAAGAATTCCTCAGTAAGTCAAACTTTTCCACGGGAAAGGAAGCATATTTTAATTCTAGAGGTCCTGATCGCGTTTTCACAAACAACGAAGAAATAATTTGAAATGCTTTCTCGAGTTAAGTTTAGGGTCAGTTAAAAGCTTAAAGATCTATAAACTAGCTGTTTACTAGGAATCGTGATCCTGCACTTTCTATGTTGAAGCTAGGTTTAGGTTAGCATCTTGTAATTGCTGAACGCATCTCTATGCGCCCTTATCTCGTAAGCATCTACCTATTAGATAGCACCCCAGTCTGCATAGAACTTAAATGGTTCTTGTCACAAAACCTCATCGGACATTATTTAATACCATGACTGCGAGTTCTAGGACAATTCCCCGAGGATGTGCTTTCGGTCAGGTTTCTTGACGTTGGTCCCTTTGTGGGGGTTTTGTGAAGCTGCGCTTTACAACTTAATTGTAGCATAGCTGTTAATACAAAACGTGCAGTTGTGTTACTTCTGATGAGGCTTTCATTGCAGCATTCAAATCAATTTGTGACGAGAACTGTGGAGCTATGCCTACACAGGAGGCACTCATATTAACCCCCGTGATTAAAACCACAACTGACGTCCTCCAGTCCCGTGGAACTACCAACGCCGAACCAAATACATATCCGCGGAAGGAGTTATTCCCTTAGTCCTAAAAGAATGCGGTTGTAAACAGCCTTTTTTTGTTTTCCGTGCGCAGGTGATTGCGTCTATGCACAGAGTGTTAGACTTCCGCAACAATATGTTGTCGGACTACCAACTAAACATCTTCTTGTTATCAGAGGACTAGCCTGGAACACACATTACTTCGGGCTTCGCTCCCGCTCTCCCGGCGTAGGGAGCCTTTAAGTCTGGGAATTCCTTTCGTCAACGCGAGGAGATAGGAGGAAAGGATTTGTTACTTAAGAGATCCCCTTGCTATCTGGTCTCTCCGCCGGTCGAGCTCAATCTTCTTTGCAACAAGAAGAACCCAAACATTATGTACAACACAACTCCATCTGCCAATGCTCTTCAATATCTCTCTGATAATTTTGTCTGGAAGGAGCTCCCCGGTGTCCGCATAAAGCTCCTGACGAAAACCACAAAAGAAAAAAGTGAGTTCGGTGTCGTCTACCCTCCATTGCACAACACACAATCAGGAGATCGTGTATTCTCAATTTTGTGCAGGTAATTTTGAAAACCTCTATGCCTCCTTGGAAGTTGCGTAAGGAAGTAATCCCATCATGCATTTGGGGTATCTGCACTACTAAATTGTCGAGGAGTCGCGCAGTCCATCTCCCTCTTGGCTGATTTTGCCAAGAGAGTTGCCACTTGTTAAGTGTGCGTTGACCTTCATCATGGATAACGACCTCTGTTAAATCTTTGCGCTTGGGGCTGTAATTAACTTTAGGCTCCTCAGCATGGAGGGCAACGGGGTCACTCCCGCGATCATCATGGAGTCGGTTCTAGCAAAGCTCCCCATCTCTGCATTTGGGTAAGGCGCTTACAATGCACCTCCTTCTCAAGGGCAGCAGCCCATACCTCAGGGCCGTAAATCAGAACGTCTCCTGGTAAGTATAGGGCCCCAACATTGGCCATTAGCCGACTCAGCTCGGTCCGCTGCTGCTTTGATTTGTGCGAAGAAGCTTATGGTAGAGTCAAGCATTAAATCAAGGTATTTAATTGTTGGTTTTGACTCTATAGTTAAGTCGCCAATGATATGGGACGCAGGGTCCTTCGGTTTTTTTCCAGCGTAAGGCTGATACCATGAGTGGCCATCCATCCGCTTATTCGTTGCATCAATATGCTAAGTATGCCTTGCACTTATTCGACAAAGCGTCCAGTAAAAAGTGCCGGAACGTCGTCTACATAACTGACCAGACGGGACTTTTCTGGTATGTCACCAGGTAATCCCCCGGAGCAGACTATCATGGGAAGCGTTCCAGAGGTCCGACCCTAGGATGGATCCCCGTGTTACCCACACCGTGACCTCCATCCTCCTCTGTCCTTCTAGCATCTCATAGAGACCGCTCCCTACTCTCCCCCCTCCCTCATCAGGTAATCCCCCATCCACAAGAGATAGCTTTTCATGTGGAAAGTGGTGTTTAGTTTACTTAGCATATCCTTCCATTTTACGAAAATAAAGGCACTTCTGACGTCAAGCGTTACGAGGAGCACCACCCGCCGAGATTCTCGGCTGTGTGCTTCCGCACGATGAATGATATCCGCGACTTGCATGACAGCATCAACTGTTAATCGGTTAATCGGTTCTAAAGCCAGACTGCCGTTGGGATTAGTCTCCAGCAGCACGTATCGCTTCAGCGAATCTAATTTTGATGGGCTTTTCGAGAATTTTTCCGACAGTGTCGAGCATATAAAGTGGTCAGTATGAGGACGGCAACTCATGGTCGCCCTTTCCTTTGCTAATCAGTGCAATCCTCGCCACCTTCCAACGAGAAGGGAAAATGCCCTCTTTCAGGCAAACATTGAATACACCGAGCATTAGGGCTGACCGATGTTGGAACCCCAGTTTAAGTACCTGGGATATCATCGGGTCCGGGCGCCTTGTTGCGTTTCATAGAGAGGACTTCAACTTCCAACTCTTTAATAGAGAAAAGTGAGCAGTCCTTGGCGCCCTCCCCGCAGCTGTCGTCATTCTACACGGGATGCTCAGGGAGTTGTGCCCATACAATGTGGTCCATCTGCTCGGTTCCGCAATACCCCGATTTCTCGGATTACCAGTTTTCGCCGTCCGATACATAGAACGAAGTGGCTAAGGCTTGCCAAGTCCCGATGTTCTCCAGGGCATGGAAGCTCCGCAGGCCGTCGTTATCAGGTTTCTAACTGAATTTATAACAGGTCCAGCTGCAGCCCCACAACTCCCTTCCACGCACAGAAATAACGCCGACGGGAGGTTGAAGAGAAGTGTTGCAGAACTCGCCATCCGTCCACTAGCGGTATCAGTCATTTCAATGCGAAAGGTACGTCGTGAATGCTTAGAATGGATTTTAAACCTACGGTTCCTATTCTCACTGTCATTTCGAGAATTCGTTTTACTCGGAGTCTGGGTAAGACATGCCTCATTAAAGTGCTCTACAACTAAGGTAGCATCCGGCAGAGCATCAAGCCTGCGTCAGAAGTCCGGCATCGTTTCGTTCGATGTCAGATAGGTATTGGACCAAAACACTAAGGTTGACGTTTTTCTGGAGGAACGTCACAGACAGGATGCGTTTCACAATTGCTGCGCATTTCTTGATAAGTCTTTTCTCTTCGGTGTTTGCAACGCAAGAGCAATGGGTTGCACTTCCACCCGGCGTATATTTGAAGCCATCTGGTTAGTTTCAGCAGTTTCCACTGTGTCTCTTTTCGGAACAACGGAACTTCGTGGTATTGCCTGCTTTGCCGTCAGCGTCCCAGGCGCCGCATCGCTTTGCGAGGTTTCTTCTTTATTTGCGCATCCCGGGTATTTGAACCCTTTGTGTGTTTTTTGCTGGGCGCTGCGGTGAGCGACTCATTTTCCGTACAAGTTCAGTCAACTCTTTATGTATTCCTACTGCTTTCTTATTTATGTCGTTTTTATTCTCCATTGAAGTTTTTATCAGTGCATCGTGTGCAAGGGAGCGGGATGCAATAGTCAAAACTGGGTGTACCTTCGGGGACACAGCCTTACTTCAGTTCCTTGAGGTCTGACTTACGCTTAGCTGATCTAGGAACTCACGGTCGGATCATCGCTCATTCGGGGCTACGCGGTCTGTTAATACCGGTTCAATGCACTCTATCCGACCACTCCAGAAGAGGCTGACTGCTGATACATGCCGCAACTACCACCTTCGGAGAGCTAGGGTCATATCACCCCATCGATGTTGCAAGGAGTTGTCGAAGGCTTTGGGGACTCCCAGTATGTGCCGGCGTGTATCGATCATTGGCAGTTCTTCTTGACCAAAATCATTTTCGAGGCTTCTACCTAGGACATAACTATAATACCAGTTAGGGGGCAGAACTACTTGCTTCGGCACCTCGGGGACGCTGCTTCAATATATTCAATACAGCAGCATACGAAAAGATTAAAGTGCGAAATTTTGTGAAAATCCTCCTTTTAATAGGAAGATGTCAAAGTTAGTCAACAGTTTTTTAGAACAGGATGGTTCCACTTATTGGGATTTAAGAATTACATTGGCGATTCAATGAATAGCTGTTTTTTATGAGGGCAAAAACAAACATCTCGTAACGAGAAAGAGTCTTTTGGAGCCTGGAAAAGGATGTAAGTTTCACCCATATTTCTAGTGGAATTCAAACCTATTTAAAGCTCTACCGTTTGAGTAATCATCCGGGTTGACCACTGAGCAAAGGAGGCTAAAAAAAACAATGCGATAAAGATTTTTCCATAAACTTTGGGGAAATCTAGAGTTGATTTCGACAGTAATTCATCTCAATCTGAAACTCTAAATTTAACTCCGTTACAAATGCTTCCCATTGCAGTTTTTGTCAGTTCATCCAACGAAAGAAACTCAAAATTAGGGCTACTATGGTATTTTCTAAAAGCGTATATTTTGATTTTAAAATAGCAAGACGAAATAAAATAATGTGCCCGAGTCGAATCGACTGAGGTTAACCTTAACCCGTTCATAAAAAGGGATGATAATACCAGCATCGACTTGAAATTTTTATGACGTCTGCACCAGACAGTGGTCTGGCAGTCGAAATAAAGCAGTAGCAGTAGTAGCTTTCTCCTAGTGCGGCGTCTAAGACCGTTTTTGTCCTTTGTCAGAAGGTCAGAAGGGCGAATATAGATGGCAAGGATGTTTTATGCAGACCTACGAAAGCAGAAGTTAGGAGAATCGTATTCGTGTGCTAAAACGTCAAGAAATGTATACGTCTTGACCTCAGTGGAAGTATCCCTCAACGTGTTAAGTTCCAAACGGTGTAGAATACTTTTCAATTGTGTTTGCCCCATTCTTCCAAGAACCGAAACCTCCAGGAGAACAAATATAACGAGTTCCCGCGGAAACAAAAGTATGCAGTCTCAATTTGCTGAATTTCTGAACGACTTACCTTCCTTAATCTGGTACCCACACACACTGTTGCCTATTTTTTCTGTTCGGCCGAGAAGCGATGATCTGTAACAATTGGGCGAGTAGCATTGCCGAAGTTTTTGAGCGAACTATATTGAACTCAGACAGCTGTGACAAAAAAAGTCGACAGTTGTAACGAGAATCCAGTATTCAGATTAGGAGCCTATTCGAAACAGAAGCGAAGTGATAGAACCGTAAAAAGCAGCGCCGACATCACTGCAGCTGTTCAGAGCGTTTCATGTCCAGTCTATGCGGTGGTATCTTCTTACTTATCACGCTGATTGTTCCGCAAGATCTGTCCCGACCTGGGGAACTCACTGCATTCTTGAAAGAAACAAGACATTATTGGTGTAAAGTGCCACATATGTATAAAGATGGCTGGTTCGTTACTTTTGGTCAATTTTTAAGGAGCATCAGCTGTTCCAATCTTTGGTAACGCAGTTATTAGAGATTTTCGTTTAAACTCTGAAACACCACCAACTTGCTCCTTCTAGAACGGAGATCTTTTGCTTTTGTGACATAACTTCATCGGCTCCAATTAAATGATCCATTCATCGTATCGAAACAGACTCACATTTATATCGTTCCAGTGATAAATTTAAATTCAAAAATCAAACACTGGAAATGGTACCATCGAAGGAAGATCTTCCAAATGCTTCCTAGATCCTCCCACCATAGACAATTCACAGCAATAATATTGCAAATTTATTGAAATTTGTTAATTCGCTATGATAATATGGGAAAAGTTTCACTTATCTTCAATTTTCACCATAAGATCCGTACTCTTGCAGAATTCCGAAGCCAATTCGGTTCGATATTGGAAAAATATTGACTTGCCTCATCTCCAATTTTCCATCACCATCCAGTCCTCACTTTGAAATTCTATCTACTCCTAAAACTGTCTAGATTCGTCCTCATATCGTTCCTAAGTCCGTCCCCACCAGGGGTCAGATAATTGCAAGGACGTCGATACAAAGGAACTAAACTCGTTTACCTTTTGCTTCATGCCATTAGTTGCCATCCTTTCACCAGGTCACGTGATACAAGGATCATTGAAAATATTGCCAAGCACATACGCAGGCCCACGGCATGGCCCACATAAATGAGTCGGCATTGCTTGGAGGAAAACGCTTAGAGAAAATACATAGAATTGCACGCCAGCAGAGGTAGTCAAATGGCATGGTAAGAAAAAAAAGGGTCAATGATAATTTTAGGATTTTTAGTTATATAATGCTAAAATGGGACACTTATTGAATACAATTTAAGGTTGCAGAAGGTTTGAAGATTCATTGGCTTTTGAAAGAAATTTTTTTAAAATAAAATTGCAATAGTCAAATTGAAACTTTAAAATGGGTTAATTTTTGTTATTGTGGAGTCGGAATGAACTTTAAGAAATCCTATCAAGAATGCTAAACAATGCCATGAAATAGAGAATGGGTAAATGCTATGCGAAATCAAATGGATTCTCTCAGCGAATTGGCACCAGAAAATAAAGAGACAAAGAAATTTGCAGTCCTGAAACCTGGGTTTAGTTATTCAATGAATGTCGCTGTCTTTTAATCTAGTTTTCTGACAAACACAGGTATGACATTTTATCTACAAACTAACGACGAAGGTGATAATTCCAGTAAGCTTAGTGGGGTGTTGAAATTTATAGTGTTTACTATTTCGTGCTCAAAGGATTCTCACGGTCTTCCCATCGGTTCGGGCACATTTTGAATATTTACAGCCATTCAAACTATGACAACATTTCTTGGCACTGAGACAGCTTTATGGAGCATGGTAGGAAAATAGGACAAATTATCAAACCTTACCGAATTACTGCAAATTTATTTTACCGCACTTTTTGATTTTTACGTAATAAAAGCATCCTGCTTGCACTTAATATTATGTTTTATTGTAAAGCTTAACGTGAAACCCACTTTATGAATTAACATATCATAAATTTTAAATTTTACACAAGTTCCATGAATTGTTGATGTTGAATTAATCAATTGTTGTGTTTAAATTATAAATTCTTTTTGAATCGAATATTTGATTCCGAATATTTTTGTTTTTGTAATGTTTTGGATTAGTAATAATTCTATGAATTGAAACAGATTAAAGTAAGTTTTGGTTCAAATTATTTCATCCCTTATCACAAATAAACTTACCCCAGAGTCTAAATTCGCTTTAAACAAAAACCAAACTGTATAGTATGAACTATATGCTTAGCAAATAAAACTCTGTAAATAACGAATAAAAACCAAAACACCAGTAGATTTACTCTAAGCCACAACTGAAAATACATCATATATTTATAAAGAGGAAACCCTAACCGAATAATGTGTATCGTGTATTCTAAATTTAAAAGAAAAATAAAATCAAATAATAAAAAGGGAAAGTAAATAAATCACAACTTCAGAATGATTAATTATAAAAGAAAATTCCAGTGGAAATTCCAAAACATTAGGCAATTCCTCTGGAATTTTTTGGAAATACCTAATTTCAGCGCAATGTTATTAGCCAACTTTTTGAAAGAATTATTATGAGATAAAAAATTGATGAGCCCCAAAAAGAAGTTGTGATTATAATTTACTTTCATTAATTCAATAAAAATTTAAAATGAAATTGAAAAATATTTGAATTTAATCATAGTTATCTTAAATAATAATTCTGGAAAGTAGAAATATTTTAAGCATTATTCGATTGTTTTATAATCGAATCTAAAAAATATATAACAGGAATACAGAGTAAGGATTATGTATAAATAGTTTTGATTGGAAAAATAAAATTGGATAAATATTATAAATTGACAAAATCTTTAAAGGAAGTTTTAAATATTTCACCTTAAATAAGGATGAACAATATTTCTCAACTGGTTCTTTTATTTATTCAGAGAAGAATATTTTTATTACACGGTTAAACAAAATTAAATAAAATCCATTAAATAACGTTCCAACTTAATTAAATATTATTTTATATACGAAAATGATATATTAAGTGAAATGAACAAATTCTAGCTATTTATGTATAGATAAAAATCTTCCAAAACGCTTATATAATATGTAAATTCAAATTTTATTAAAATTAAAAGTGAAGTATCTGTAAATACTAATCATAAGGGATTTAAACAGAAATTATAATAAGGGCTAGAAACTTATTCACGCAGCAGAAGATGTTTACAAGTAAATAAGATATCCATGTAGATAAATTAAAAGGAATAGCTATAAATTTCAAAATGAAACTAACGATACCAAAAGCAAAGTACCCAATGTATCATAATTATCTACGAAAAACACAAATAGGATAATGCTCAGCTCAAAACCAAATTTTAGCTAAAATTACAATGTAATGTATTTATTCCGAATTAAGATTTTAATTTTAACAAAATTTTAGCGAAATATGAAATAATTCTTTTGAGTTTATAATAATTTTCTAACGAATCATGAGGAATGAATGGAAAGACATAAAATAAAATATTTCCAAATGAGAATGTTTTAGTCTAGAATTTTTTATTGTAATTCTAAATTCCCTTGTACCATAGAATGAAGGAGAATACAGTATAAATGCTAATATATATATAGAATATTACACGTAATGAATAATGCAAGTAAAATTATCTGAGCAAATGAAGAAAGCAAACATACAAATTTAAGAAATTGTTGTAAGAAGAATACAAGAGAAACTACGAAACAAATGATTAATAAAATATTAATAATACAAGATATGGGATTTTCATTTGATGCATGCATATATTACTACACGCTTGCGTGTTGAATTCTGAAGGCAGTGTGAACCTCTCAACCCAATTGCCATTAGCCAAGTATAATAGTAAGGTTCGATGACGTCAATTGATCTGGAATTACGGCTCTGACCGGGCCTGTCCTTTTGGATTTAACCATTACTGTTGCTGATGAGAATAAGACAATTTCGAGGGTGAGTATAGTGGAGAATCCCAACAAACTGTCTCCTATCCTCTAGAATAGGATGTTTCATCATAATCAACGGGGCAACAACCACTATCCGATCTAGGCCTGCCTTAATAAGGAACTCCAGACATCCCGGTTTTGCAACGAGGTCCACCAATTCGATATCCTTAAAAGCTGTCTGGTCACCTGACCTACGCCATCGCTCCATCTCAGGCAGGGTCTGCCTCGTCGTCTTTTTCTACCACAGATATTGCCCTTACAGAGTTTCCGGACTGGATATCCTCATCCATACGGATTAAGTGAGCGACTCACCGCAACCATTCGAGCCGGATTTATGTATATGGATTACGGTATCGTCCATCCTTATGTAGGGGGCCAAAAATTCTTCGGAGGATTCTTCTTTCGGACGCGGCCAAGTGTTCGCAATTTTTTTTGCCAAGAACCGAGGGTTCCGGGAAATACATAAGGACTGGCAAGATCTTGTACAGTAAGAGCTTCCTATGGTGGGACGTTTCGAGCGAAACAGTTTTTGCAAGCTGAAATAGGCTCTGTTGGCTGCCAACAATCGTGCGCGAATTTCGACGTCATAGCTGTTATCGGCTGTGATTTTCAAATTTTCAACGGTCTCAAAGTTGGAGTCTCCTATTTTCATTGTTTTCGTTTGACTAATGTGAATCGATGGTGTTCGTTCTTTGTTTTTTGGCGCTAACGTTGCAATCAGAGATTTCGCGCCGCCTGGTCGATCTGGATGAAGGAAGACTGTACATCTCTGATTGTTCTTCCCATGATGTCAATACCGTCAACGTAGGCCAGAAGTTGTGGGGACTTGAAGAGGATGCATTTACGTCTGCATCGCGAGTCACTTTCTCCAGGGCCAGACTAAACAGGGCCCCTTGTCTTAGACCGTTGTTGATGTTAAATGGTCTCGATAGTGATACTGCTGTCATAGGCGGCTTTGAAGTCGATGAAAGGATGGCGCAACTGATGTCCATACAGTCCAACAGTTTTCCCATCGCTTGCCGCGGAAAGAAAATCTGATCTATTGCTGATTTGCCTGGAGTAAAGCTTCTTTGGTGGGCCAATGATGTTCTGGGCGTGTGGGGTTATCTGGCCTAGCAAGATAGCGGAGAATATCTTATAGATGGTACTCAGCAACGTTATACCTTTATAATTGCTGCATTGTATATATGGACTTTTTATGTATGGGACAGATAATGCCTCGTTGCCAGCCGTCAGGCACTGATTCGCTGCCCCACACCTTGAGCATCAGTTGACGAACCACTTGATGTAATTGGTCACCTCCATATTTAACCATCGGCTCCAGGCGACTTATGGTTTTCAAGCTGGTGGATTTCATGGATTATTTCTTATATTCTTGGTCATGGTAGTATTTGTCCGTTGTCTTCAGTTGGCGAGACCTCCAACACGGCGATATTTTGGTTGCTGAGCAGTTCCTGAAAATACTCATCCCATCACACTAATATGCCGATTCTGTCGGAAGTCAGATTTCCCTCTTCGTCTCGATAGGATGACGATCGAGGTGTGTAAGGCTCCATCCTGATGACTTGTTGGTAAAAATTGCGCATCTGGTGCGGTTGCTCCCTGCACTTTTCTACTTTACAGACCTGTTGGTTCTTCTAAGCTTGCTTTCTCCATCTGTGAAGTCGTTTCTTCGTTCGACGGAGTTCGTGATAAGTCTCCGCGCGCGCCCGCGTTTTTTGAGAATGCAACATTGCTCGGTATGCAGCATTCTTCCGTTTCGTTGCTAGCTTACATTCATCGTCGAACATGCCGTTCCGACTCCCTTTGCGTCTGGGGCCGTATCAATGATAACGCTCTTCTGATGGTTGTGAAGATAATTTGTTGATTTTTCATCTCCAAGACATCTGCTAGCTGCGGTTATTGCGGCATTCATTTTGCACTTGTAGGTGTTACGGAGGGCTGTGTTGTGATTGGCTTGAATATTCACTCCCACCTGATTGTGAGAGGGAATAGTAGGTGGTGTTGTATTTCTAGGTCGGAGCACTATTTCAACAAAATAGTGATCCGAGTTTATATTGGCACCCCTATATGTTTTAATATTCATCAAGGCTGAGAGATGGTGGCGTTCGATCAGCACATAGTCAATTTGGTTGAAAGTAGTCCCACCTGCAAAGGCCCACGTTTGTTTGTGAACCGCTTTCCGCGCAAACCAGGTATTTCCAACAACCATTTGGTGCGATACTGCTAACTATGCTATGGAAGTTATGGGAGCCAACGTATCGTCTGAATATGGGCTCTGTCCCTACTTGGTTGTTGAATTCTCCAAGTATGGTATTGGTGTTATACTTAGGACAGGCTTCGAGGATCCGCTCAAATAACTCATAGAATGTATCCTTCTCCGACTCTGCAGTCTCTTCTGTAGGAGCGTGAACGTTTTTGAGGCTGCTATTTCCAAATTTTCCTCACGAGCCTTTCGCTTATATTTTCAAAGCCGGTAACAGCGGATTTCATTTTTGATTGGGAAAGTAACCTACTCTGAGCACATGGTTTACTGGATGGCCGCTATAATATATGGTGTAGTAGTTCTCCTTCAGGAAACTGGTCCCTATCCAACGCATTTCTTGCAACGCTGTTATATGAGGCTTATATTGGGGCCGGGTATCGGCTAGCTGCTTGGCAGCTCCATCTCTGTACAGGGAGCGCACGTTCCATGAGAAAATACGCAAATCGTTTTTCCGTTGTCGTTGCTGAGTTGGTCGTTGTAAAGTCCATTTTGTCCCAGGCTCCTTTTGTCGCTTCGTAACGTTGATTTTCCATGCAGGGTTGTCAGCCCTCCTCAACCCCCAACGCGGAGGACCAGTTGGTACAATTTGTTCCGTTTTTAGGCACGGGAGACCCGCCTTTATCCTTCTCCGTCTGCAGCTTTTCGTTAAGAAAGAGCTCCCAGGGGTCACCACGTGGAGGTGGAGATAGGGTTTGGTAGTAGAGCTGTTGGTGTTGGTTCAGCAGGCGTTTCCCAGGTTTTATGTTCCATCGTGAGTACCAATCCACGTTTCGCTCTGGGATCTATACTAATCTGTAACTACGGTGTTTGTTGAGATTTAACTCGACGTTAAAATTAACAACCGGGTCACAACAGTAGACGCGAAAGACCGATCGCGTCTAACTTTCCAGGTTATAATATGTACAATAAGCTGAAAATTCAACGATAGAAATTGCATTGTAATCGTCATAATCATCAACGGCCTAACAACCCCTATCTGGTCAGAGCCTGCCTTATTAGGGTATCTCACATATCCCGGTTTTGCGCAAAACAATACATTCCCAACCTGTGCTGAAGTATTTAGGTATAATGATCGAGGCAGTATTTCAAATCATGTATTGAGTGTGCAGCAACCAACCACTGATTGTGAGAATGTTAGAATATCTAGGTGGCCAAAGACCGGGCTGTCGACTCTTCATTTCGTGCTTGGTCCGATCCTACTATATGGGCTCCAGTGAGGGCAGATGCACTGAAAAATATTGTTAGAGGCAGCCTGCGTAATAATAGACATGATCACGAATGATATTATGGCGAGAGAAGGAAAACGACTTCTAAATTGTACGTATCTCACCGGAGAATCTTCTGCCGTCGGTGGTAGTTCGCACGCACAGAAATTATCGCGAAATGGCTGGTAAGTTAAGAAAAGGTCACTGGAACCACCGATCCCACGAAGTAGTTATCGGAGGTTATCGGTATGGTGGTTCGCCATATTTCCTAAGTTGCTTGAATATTGCAGCAGACGCAGAACACATTTTATTTGACTATCTGAGATTCGCAGCTCAGAGGGCTGCATTGGAAGTTACGACCGGGAAGCACTTAAAAGCCGATAATATCAAGTATATGTTGAAGTCGAAGGCGATATGGATTAAATTCGAAAGGGTGATAGCAGAAGCTTAAGAAGGAAGAAGCTTAGAAGGAAGAACGAGAGAGGAACACGAATGCTAATATGAGTGCAGGAAAAATTCAGATCCAATCCTCCGACGTAATACCACATGGGGGTTCCGCGGGCAGAATGGAAGGAGAAGGAGGTGGTTTTAATGGGTAAGTGGTAAGTGGTTGTATGGCCATCTGGCAGAAGCCTGCGGTAGCTTTTAAATCTTTCCACCTTCCATCGATTAAAAAAAGGCCATGACCTCTTAGCGAGAAAAACGTTGAAGGGTCTTTCAAGGATCGCAATCACTAATATGACTTACATATTCAACGTAATTTTACGTCTCCCCTATTCAAAACAGCAAGCGATGGCGGCTTTACGGTTTCTTACCAGGGCAGAGGCAAATCGTCAGACGCTGCCTCACCTCTGCCCTGGGAGCAGCGTGACAGTAGCGGCTCGCGGATGTTGAGTGCTCCATGCAAGCCCTAAGCGAGGGGTCCGTGGACCAGGAAGGAGGGAGTAAGCTGCTCCCAATTTGGTCCGGTCCAGCATTAACTTGATGCGGACTTAGGACCCCATCATTCTCAAAACGAATGTCTCCCCTATTCTTCCAAGGTTTAGAAGGTTTCAGAAATTACAATGATTTCTAAATGTGTAAAGAACTAAACCGCAGATTGCATTGGAAAGGCCCATAAACTATCCTCTCGAAAGTGCTCGAAAAACTACGACTCAAAAATTTCGCTTGCACCTAGTGAAAAACAAAGGAATTCTTCAGCACCCGTTTGGCTTTTGAGAGAAGCATTATATCTACAATCGAGTCAGTTCTCAGAATCGTCTAGGAGATAAGGAGTCCATTGGAGGATAGATAGATCTTGCTCAGCAGTTTTATAGGGGGCGCCACGTGCTTTCGGAAAAGTGTGTTACGAAAGTCTAATTTTTAAAATGTCAAGTCAAGGAGTTGTGGAGTTTTTACTCTTGGCGCGAAAATCCACATCATTTTAGCTGGAGTCTTTCAAGGCAGCGTCCTTGGGCCGATACTCTATCTAATTTATATCTCGGATCTAAAAAATAATTTGATAACCTGAAAGTTTGCCCATGATACTGTCATTTTAAGTATCCACACCGATCCTCAGGTTGCATCAACAAACTTACAAACCCACCAAAGGGATTGAAAGATGGTTTACCAAATGAAAAATTCGCGCGAACGAAACCATGTTACGTCACTTTTACCATGAACTAACAAAATTAACTTGGAGAAAACATATTGAGAGGATCGCAATGCAAATGAAGCTACGAAAAAGCTATGTACTCATATTGGCTTTTAAATAAAAACTCTAAGCTGGGACTCAAGTACAAACGCCTGCCCTACAAAGCCGTCATCATGTCAATATGGACTTACAGGATTCAGCTCTGGGGTTCAACGTACACACCGAATATCGAGTTGCTAGGGAAAGCTCATTCCAGGGTATTGTGGATGATCACCGATGCACCTTGTTAGGTGAAAAATAAATGCATCTACAGAGACCTTAAAACTGTGACTGAAAGAGACGAGATCGCACACCTGGTAAAGAAGTATAAAGGAAGGGTGGCCCCCACCCTTACTCCTTAATCAGGAGAGAACTGCAACAGCCTACTATCAGTCGACTAAAAAAAATTAACAATACATAATATGGATAAAAGGCAAAGAAAAGGTTATGTAGGCACAACATAATCTTGCTTTGTGAATAATACATTATATAGCTCTGGCGATGAATCCATCTGAAGTTTACTTGGTTTCCATTTATCTCTTGTTGTGGTTACCTGAACCCTGCTTTAACTCTCCCCAGGACTTTCTGGGACGCCTGCGCTTTTTCTCTACTATTATGCGCTAAGTGTCCTAGAGACAACCTACCCATCGGCCATCGTGAGAGAGTGTGTTCCACTACACGCCGTAGTCAACAATGCAATTGTCGCCTCTCTTTAAGGTGCCTCTTATCACTGCCGCTGCTTCCTTCAGATCACAGTGTGTACGAATGCAGTGACAAAGTTCTTCATTTATAATAGTCTCAGGCCAGCATTTCTTTATGATACAACCCATACAAACGTTGATGAAGGCTTGGAGCTTTAGAGTAAGAGTAGAGATCATGTGCTACTCCTATATATGATAATAACCCACAAAGAACACAGCCGCAGAAAAATCTCATCTTCAACGTGGTGTTGAGATAATGGCGTTTCTAGATTTTAGACAAGGCAGCAAAAGCGAATCTACCCCTGTTAATGTGTTGGCTTATATCCAGTTCGGTGCCACCGTTGGCAGAAATCACGCTTCTTAGCTACACAAACTGATCATCGCTCTCGAATTGAAAGGAAATGATAAAAGTCACCAATAATAATAAGTAATGATACAATGGCAAGATGCAACCCTGGCGCACTCCGTAGGGTGCTCATGTGGTCAATGCAGAAGGATCGGGAGTAAAAATCAGCCTGTTCTATAATACGTCAAACAAGTTTTCGAGATTTTGTCTGATGCACCCCAGGATTATTTGAGCTATTATTTAGCGGCGGCAAGAAGTACGCAAATATCTCAACTGTCGCACACAGATCGGTTGCCTTTTTTTAGAATTTTAGCTTTAATTCCCTTCGTCTACTCTGTGAGAAGGGTTTCGGTTTCCAAAAAATTTCCGTACGAGTGAAACAAGAAAATCTACACCAACTACAGGTCCAGCGATGAATACCTTTGCGGTGAGACCATGAAACTCTTCTTCTTGCAGGAAGAGTCCGGAACCACCTCTTCGGAACGTGGCTGTAATCAACCCTCCAAAAAGTGGCGGGCGCGATATGCAAGCTAATTTAAGCGATCCTGATCTCGTTACCCACATTCAGGCGCAACTCCTAAATATTCCGATCCAAAGTATTTGATTTGATTGCTGGTAAAGTGTCTGTCAGTTGAAGCTCAACTGACGGTATGACAGTCTCTGTGTTCGAATAATATGTCACCAACGATGAGGCAGTTGAAGACGCAGAAATTCACAAATTTCTTATCATTATTGTTACAGTTGCCAAGGCCGTGCCATCACGTGTTCGAGCAAGTTCTTGTTTGAGCCAAACTCTGGCATACAAATCACTTACCACGATCACGATGTCACCTTTAGTAAACCTCTCCAGAGCTGCGTCTAATTGAATGCAGAAAGCTAGTCTGTCAGAAACCGCCTCCTAGATGAAGAGCACCTCTTGTGGCAGCCGTAAGAAATAACAAGATACCGAAGTGGCTCCTGCTACCACCCGGCTTTCTAGAGTACAAAAGCACATTGCCGCAAAAGGTAGAGAAGTACTCTCTAGAGTTCCATCATCCTACTTCACTTAGGCGCAGGATGTACAGTTTATATCGTTGGTATTCCCGCTCGAGTTGAAGAAAGCGGCCATTTAGAGGGACCTCGGGGGGCTGCTCATATTCCAAAAATCAATCATAGTCAATTTTCGAAGCCCGAAGGTCGTAGTCGTGAGGTCGGTTGCAATCACCCAGCCGGAGAACTCGAAAAAGGCTGAGAATAGACCAAGACCTTCAGCAGCTGAACTGAAGAAGACAGAAGCAGCAGAGGTCAAGAAGGGAAAATTCCCCAGAAATCCAAATCGGGCTCAAGAAGGTATCTTGGTCTTGGTAAGTTAAGGACGAAAATTGGAGTCAGGACATTTAAAAACCTTACTGGCGGATAAATATGTATAAGGAGTGGAATGAAAAGCTTTCATTGATGGGCATATAATAATAATACTGAATTATGGCCAGTCGGAATCTCCACAAGTCTTCCTGCTTTTTGACAGGAAAAACATTGCAGCATATTTGTTAGGTTCTGACCGGAAAAGTCTGATATTTCCAGCATCATTTAGGCTCTGCCACCTGTCGTTAGGGGAATATCAACACCAGTTAGCATTAGCTAATGTTACTGACAATCTCATTGCTGATTCTGGTCCGGGCATGGGGGAAATTGAACCTCCCTTTGTTAAGGCATTCGAGGTTTCATTTCCCTATGCACCACCGTCACCAGGTATCCACAGTAATTTCACGGCGTTGAATATTAAAGATTTCAATCGGTTTCTTCATTCCTGAACGCTGACTGCTCAACGCCATGGCTATAACTGCAGATTAGGATGCGATGCCCTTCAATCGTTTGTCAACCAACCAAGTTGCTGCATATTGTCCATATGGAAAACCCCACTTCCCATTTTTACTTGAAAGTTAGACTTAAGTTCCAGAACCCTGTTCTGTTTTTGAACGATCGGTATAGAAGACCATTATCTGCATTTCAGGATAACTTCTTAACTTCTACCAAACAGATGTATGGGGACCCAAGAATCAGTAGGCATTGTAAGGATTGGATTCAGTACCTCCAATAACTCCTACAATTCTCAGTGCTCCTCACGTCCATTGTTTTCTCATAGATCTAAATGAATTAGTCTACGAGCAGCTCTCATTACGGAGCTTTGAATCAATATATCCAAGGGCTGCATTTAACGTAGTAATATTCATGGCACCGATAATACCCAGACACACAGTTCTTTGCAGTGCCGTTAGTTTATAGTGAACACTTTCTTGTCTCACACTAACACACCACACTACGGATGCCCAACCGAATATCAGCCTAATAATAGCAACGTGTATACGCATTATCACATGAGACTTAAGTCCCCCCATGAAGTCAAAAGTCCGTTCGCACAGAGGCTGTGGCAGCTCGTTTTATCTTTACCTCTACACGTTTGTTCCAAAGGAGCCTTCTATCTAGAATGACTCCAAGATAATTTACTTTCTCGAAGAGTTAGAAGGGTTATATATCTCATCATAACCATGTTATCCAAATACCACGTTATTCATGTTCGCAGATTTTGCAGTTTTCATAGTGGTGAGTCAGACGAATGCATTAGCGCACAGAGTGTTGGACTCGCGCAACGGTCCGACGTCGGACTAGCAACTAAACACCTAACCATCGTCAAAGAGCTGCAACCGTTTTTCACATTACTTCGAACTGTTCCGTCTCGCCGAGCCTTCAAATCAAGTAATTACCTTCAGAAACGAGGAAAAAGAGGAGGAAGGGAACTGCTAGTTCGAGAAACCCCCTGCCATCCGGCTCCTCCACCGTCCCCCACCACAGTGTTAGCTGGACGCCATCACCCCCAGAAGTATCCTCCAGCGCGACCCCAACTGTTTCAAGAGTTTCGACAAACCTACCATACAGAGAAAGAGCGCGAAGTGGCGCCCACCGAGATTTTGTGTCGCTTGCCGAGAAATCTTCCAGAACCCACTCGCCTACCAGCGACGCCAGTGATTCTGACGCGAAGATTACGTTGGAAATGTTTCCCTCGCTGCTTGGGCGCCGGAACGTTGGAGTGGTATCTGTGTTTAAAACTACAAGTTAGGTTTTCTCGCCATTTACAGAATTCGTTTCCCTCTGGAGTGTGGGTGAGTCATACCCCATTCAAGTGCCCTGTCAATGAAGTCACTCTCGACCAGGATCTGCTCCTCTGTGCCCAAAATAGCGTCTGCCAGAGCATCAAGCCTGCATCGTCTCATTTGGCATTAGAGTCACATTAAAAAACGTTACTCGTAAACACCGACCTCAAACAAAGCCGCCTCTTTGGCCTTGGGCCTTCCTAATGTCAGTGATGTCCCGAACCCAGGTAGCAGCGGTACCTGGTATATGGGGGTGCCATGAAGCTGAGTCCTTGTTTCGCTACTGTTCACTGATGAGCACTAGATCAACTTTGGTTTCTTCAGTAACCTGCTCTAGCAACTCGTGAGCGGTTGCACTCCGGTCGCATAATGATTTGTAGATATGCAAATCACGTTGACCGCGTCCTAGCCCCTACCCCGCAGTGTGCGCATCAGACGCACCACGGTTCCGCAACCCTCCTTTTGGTTGCTGCGGCATGTTATCTTTCTATCAGGTCCCCGACAGGGTGCAGACGTAGTTCTATAATCGGAACATCTGTAACGTTTGGCTGGTGTAGCCCGGATCTTATACACTGCCTGACAATTCTGATTTTCACGCTGTTTAAAAGCTTCCTTGCGTATCGCTCCGCAACTTCCACTACAGCGAGTTTTGGCCTCGAGAGTTCGCAGAGGTGATACCAATTCGGCTATTGGTTACCTCTGGATATTCGCATTTGATGGCCTCTTCTACCTCTCTCTGTGAGACAGTCAAGGTCTCGGATTTTCAAAAAGCACGTGGGTTCGAGGCTGGAAACCAAAGTTTTCTTTCGCGAAAGCCCCTTGACTGCTTCACAGAACGTACCTTTATTTGTAGTCGTCGGGTCTAATTCGAGTAGGACACCTCCACCACCTCCGGATGACAGATGTTCCTTCCGCAGAACATAATGTTCGGTGGAGTGTCTGGTTCTCGCTTCCCCGAAGAAGTAATGTTGATTGGTTTAGCAGAAAACCTGGCGGTATTTATAGCTTCGAAGCACCACCAGGACGTGAAACTTTATGGAAGTTAAACCATTCATGCTATCGAAGCATGGAGAGAATTTGAATACATCTAGCGTATAAGCGATAAAGTACAATAAATGGTATTTGTAAATGGAAACGAATATAATTCCAATGGTGCTGCTTATTTCATCAACTTTGATGTTTTCAGTAAATCCAATATCATAGGCAATATGAAACAAATATATGAACTTTCCACGGTTAATCGCCTGATTCAATTTTACTTGAATCTCAAATTGCTTGAAAGAAACATTTTCTATGCCCCTCAAAACTCAGGACACCAACTAAATCATGCGAATCATTGTTGACATCATATCGGCATCGTCGAAGGATTTCATAAAATAAGCCAATCGAACCCCTAAAGAGTGCCAATCTAGAATATTTTTCTGGCACGTTTCCTTCCAATGAAAACCGTGAACCAATAAACTTTTCCCGATAGTGCATTTCAGTAAGAGCCTTTCCTGGTGTCCATCACGATAACGACAGCAAGTTCCAGCGCTACTTAAGAACCAAACTCAACAGTTTCGCAACCAATAGCTATTTGGTGTTTCTTCCAAGGACTCATTCAAGGGAAAATGGTTTCCATTATTCGCTTTAAAGTGCCCATTCCAGTCACCGCTTTAATGTGACTTAAGGGCGGGTGGTCGCCCTACTGGTTGAAGGACTCTCAATATTATGTTCCCTAAAGAGGGTGAGACGGACTTTGTAATGTAAAGCATTAAAGGATGTTTGACTGGATATGTGGAGCTATTAGAGTGAACTTTTCTAAGAGCTGCATTCGATGGGAAAGATTTGCATTCAAAGCAGAAATATGTCGGAAAATGAAATCAATCTATGACTCTGACTTGTCCAAGTGGAGCTTATACGGAGGTAGCCAACGCGGAACCGAGGGTATATAGTAATTTTATCAGTGAACAGACTCCAATTTAAAGGAGTTTGTGGTAGCTTCAACCTCAAATTTTACTTCTCTTTCCTCATCATTTACTCTTCCCAAAGAGCTCGGCTAGTACCCAGGGGAAAGGTAAAAACATCATATTTTCATTTAATAAATCCTCCCAATGCCGGTCTATCTTCTTCATTATTGACTGCAATTTTTGGATAAGTTCAGCAGTCCAGAATCTAGGGTCCAGGCCATCACATCAGCTCTTCGATAGTTTATAATAAAAAACGAAGCTTTTATGTTAGCGCCATTTGCTTAGTGATCCGAAAAATTGAAATAAATCCCCACATGGACTGGACCGACTGCTCCGTATGCCTGGCAAAGCGAATACTCCATTATACGCACATAACTCCGCACATACCCCAGAAAGGGAGTTCCAAAGAAATAAATAAAATAAAAATCAGTGACTAAAAATATAAAAGAGGAAGCCTGGAAAAGGCATGGGTGGCGGGGCCAGGAGGCAGCCACAAATGAACGTTGCGAGAGCGGCGTGAAATGGAAAAGGACATAACAAAGTATACGAGGAGCATATGGTTGACGATGACGCGGACAAGGATAAATGTCGGAATTCGATAAACTATTCAAATGAACTGGACCAAAAATGCCAGCCTAGGATATTTTCAATTTTTAATCGCAACTTCATACATTTATGCTCATATGCCTGCACAAAGGACCCCGCGCGTAGGGCGGCCCTAGTCGCTGCTGTTTCGGGATACGCTAGATAATCCCTACTATCACCGAGGGCTGCAGATTTATTTGCACAGGCAAATATTATTTTCATATGTCGCAGACTAAAATATACCAAATTGTCATGAAATTTTCGTGAACGCAGGACGAAATGAAATTTGATTTGTGAGCTTCCATACGCGGCTGATGAGTGCTCGTTTCGTGATAGTGAAAAATTGATATCCGTTCTCGTATGTTTTGCGTTTTTCAGGTCATGACACACAAAAACTGTGTAGGCAGCGTGCATTTGTGATTTGTCATTTGCAAAACCATTCGAAATAAATGTATTTGAAGGATCTGATATTCAAATGGCAGCAGTTGAATTTATTTAGGCAATCGAATTCGCTTAGTCTGGGGCGGATACAGTTGAATTAGTTGAAATGTTTGCACTGGACATGTGGCGGGAATGTGGTCCTTTTAGTGAACGTTACAAATTTGAAATTAAAATTGAAATATATAATAATGTCATCCGGTATTGCGACTGGTTCCAGTTGTGAGGAAGAGAAGGCAGCATTAGAATTGGCAGCCTGCTTGAAGGTGGGTGGGAGTCATGCAAGACCTTCGAAGTCTACTAGCAAACTGACAAAGAGACGTAGCCCCTAAATTATAGCCATTGACAACAAGAGGCTACATATATTGTGTGGCGGTGCCAATTATCATACTTCCAGAGACTTGTCTCTAATTAGAACTTTAAACTAGCTTTCTTTTCTACCGAAGTAATCTACTCCCAAAAAGTTAGCTAATTGCTAGAGGGGTAAGTCGAAGTGGCACTCTATTCACAGCTCTCATTTTGTGAACAATTAGAATAGGATCGATATTGGATTTAAATAAATATATCAAATATCTAAACATGGCTTTTATTGTCTCCCAATTTAAAAAAAGCTAGTTGCCGGGTTCAAGGTGACCGTAGAAACAGTGACAAAGAGAATGCCTAGAATTAGCAATACGGCTGCAGACAAAAGTATGACTCCGACCACGACAAACTGGATACCAAGTTTTTTTTTTAGTTTCGAATTGTGCAGGCAAGCTGCAGTGTTTCGGTGGTACTATGGGTCCGGAGCCGCTGATGAGAAGTCTATGGTTAGGACGCCTGCCATCTGCTCTTCAACTGATTATAGCGACGATGAATGATCAGCCACTGCAAACTACAGCTTACATAGCTGATGAGACCTACGCAACACTTCCGTCATATAGCGCGGAAGCAAAATCCTTGCCTTCACCAACGGAAACCATTTCATCGCAGCTAGTCCAATTATCAAGTCAGTTTGCAGCGCTGTGAATGGAGCTATACACGGCCAAAAAGGACCTCAAGTCCCAACCCGAGGATTCTTCCGGACGTAAAAGTCGATGCTCGCATTCACAACCCAGATTCGAAGGTCTTCGTCCCCAAGGCATCTACTGGTTTCACTGTAGGTTTAATGCCGATACCACCAAATGCGTGAAACTTTTTAAGTGGACTTCGGGAAACGCTATCGAGAGTCGTTAAAGTTGGCAAACGGAACTGTTTCATCGTTTTTATGTCGCCTATTTGTGTTCAACAAATTCATTCAATTCAAATTCGAGAGCACGGTTCCTCATAGACACAGGCGGCAATGTATGCTTTTATCCGTGCTCAAAACTACAAGA
The DNA here is from genome assembly GCF_905115235.1 of Hermetia illucens. Lineage (NCBI taxonomy): Eukaryota > Metazoa > Arthropoda > Insecta > Diptera > Stratiomyidae > Hermetia > Hermetia illucens. Next base: position 42,189,900 of record NC_051852.1, read on the forward strand.
GCCATGAAGAAAGGCTGCCAACGGAAGACCAGTTGACACATACGGAATCGCTAACCTCACACTCAACCTCGGTCTTTGGTGGGATTTCCCATGGAGTCTTTAGTCTTTAGTCTTTCGGATCTTCTGCGCGGTTGCCTTTGCGATTCATCAACTCAGTTTAGCTGCCAAGGAGACATTCCTGAATGTACCATCCTGTACATCACAACAAGTACTGAAGAACCCCTTATTACGATATCCTATAACTAACAACTAATAACTTTGTTAGTAATGGTGCGATTTCCACCAAGAATGGTGAGATTATGCTCTATGCTGTACCCTATATTGTTGCGAAATTTTGTGGTGCTAGCATAAACTTAAGGGGGTATTCCAACCAGTCACTAAAAATTATAGTGATATACTATTATTAACTTTATTTGTACAGATATGAGTACGGAAGGTATTTCGGAGCCCAGGCACTTTATAGCGTCAGCCTCTCGATTTTTTTTTCAGATTTTTCGGTTGGGCAGTTCCTGGGAATGGCCCCCTTAAAGGAATGATCACTTTCAACCCCCCACACTTCCCACCATTCCAACAAATGTCAAAACTAAGACCTGGTTCGAAAAGTACTAACCGAGACCTTTAATTTGATACCCCACATGACTATATTTGGTGAGAACAAAATTGACACCGCCCTTTTGCGCCCCCTTAAATTCTTCGTAAAATTATGTAACTCATTGTATGCGTGAGCGTTCACAGTTCCCAGCTTTCTACCAAACTTGGTGCCAATAGGTCTAACCGTCTCCGAGAAAAATGCGTGCGACGGACAAACAGACAGACAGCCTGACAAATAGACAGACGGACAGACAGTAAACCGATTTTAATTTAATTTGTGTAAACACAAAACCTTAAAAATGCATTTCTCCGAACAAAGCATCAGATAGTCACAGCGCCATTGCCACTAATTGCTTTACAAAACCTGACGATTAGCTCCGGACAAGATGAACATCGCAAAAAATGAATTCAATACTATGATTCAGCTAGGATTGGGAGATCCATCAAATAATCTGTGAGCTGCACCCTTGCATATGGTGCTTAAAAAGAATAACGAGTGGAGACCGTGCGGAGATTACCGCGTACTCAACGCCCGGACTTCTGGCGACAAGTACCCAGTTGACAAAACTGCCTTTTCAACAATTAACCTGATAAGAGCAGTAAACTAGACCCCGCTGAAGAAGACATACCAAAGGCTGTCCTCACAATACCGTTTGGCTTTTACGAGTTTCCGCCTACGGAATGCTGCGTAAACGTTCCAACGATTCATCGACGAGGCTTTAGAGGTTTGCATTTCTGCAATGCCCGCATCGATGACATATTAGTCGCTTCATCTTCATGCGAAGAGCACGTCAGTCGCTTAAGAGCTCTGTTTCAAATGTTGAAACAATATGGAGAAGTCGTGAATCCAGGCAGATGCGTTTTCGGTCAGCATGAGGTCAGTTTTTTAGGATACCTTGTCTCAAAGAAGGGGACATGTCCCTTGTCAGTCAAAGTCAAAGCGATCCAATCATACCTGCAACCAAGCAACGTAAGGCAGCTTAGAACATTCTTGAGTATGTTAAATTTTTACAGAACTTAGAGCAACAGCAGTACAGGCACTATTCAATGAGATTTTCACGGTAAAATTAACGGAAATTCACCAATCAACTGGGCCAGTGAATCGACCTTAGCTTTTGAAGCTTCGAAAGCCGAAAATTGTCAGCGACTAAGTGGCTCGTAGTGTGACTGCACCAGTCGCGACCCTTGGGCCATCATTATCTAGAATCGATCACGTTCATCTGGATCTTATCGTTAAGCCTTATTACGATGGGCAACCCTACTGCCTGACCATTTTAGACCGTTTCTCATGTAACACCAATCCACCAAGTTGCCAGAGCGTTCCTTGACACATGCATTTCCAGGTTCGGCATACCACTTTGGATCACCACCAACCAAGGAAGGCAGTTTGTATCGAGGTTGTTTGAAGAACTTAGCAACCTGACCAGTGCAGCCCACATCAAAACTACAAGATATCATTCGAAAGTTAATCGCATGGTCGAACATTTTCACCGTTACCTCAAAGCAACAATAAGATGTTAGAATAGTCGCTGGACGGAAGTATTGCCTATTGTGCTACTAGACATTCGCACAGCTTGGAAGGGAGACGTTGGCGCAACTACAACAGAAATGGTGTATCAGCTATTCCGCCTACCAGCCGAATTTTTCGACTTACAGTCCAACAACGAGCAAGTACATACGTCTAATTTCGTCGCCAATAGGAGTCAACAAGATAGGAAAAGAAAGAAAGAATGAAAAGACCTGACAACAACAGGCCATGTCTTCAACCGTAACGATGGTCCAAAGAAAATACTTCAACATCCGCGCCAGGGCCCATATCGGGTGATCAGTAGAATGGATAAGTTCTTAAAAGTTGAAGTTGCCGGACGAATCATTACAGTATACATTGATCGGCTTAAACCTGCTTACGCGATGGCCGACAATATTGAAGAGAACCTGATCTCGGACCAAGTCCACTCCCGAGAAAGAAATCGTTCACCTGAAGTGGAAACTCAACGAAATCTGGCAGACGGGTTAGATTTCCTGATCGTTACCAGTCACGTGAACCATGGTAATTTCCTCACACTAGCAGGGGAGTGCTGTGGCGCTGCTAATTCCATATTTGGGAGTTACGCTCAATGTTATTCAGTGATCTGACGTAGAGGGCTCACCCGACACCCGCCGATTCCTGATCAGTCCGGTCCACCCGGGGCTCGTAAAGCATGTTCAATGTTCTCCTTGGAATTTGCCTTTGCAATTACGGTAGATGCAGCTTTCGCATGGTGGACTTTTATCTGGGCTATCTTAGTTCTGACCATTGGCTCCGTTAAGGAGGAGGGTGATACCTCCTTCGACATGACGTTAAAACCTAGAGGATCTAGATCTAGGACATCCATCTTCTTCTTTTCACTGAGCACTAGGTCCACTTCCCTGATTGATATAGCAATATCCACTTCTATGGCCTCCGAAATTCAATTGGGGACGTCGGTAAGTTTTCCTCCGATGTCTGCTCCGAAAAGTCTTTCCTCGGCTTTTCCCTGTGTACAGGTATGTTACCAAATGTATAACCGATATGGCAGCTTCGACGTTTGATCGGTCATCTACGGCGATCGTGAGGAGTTTACCCTTGCCCTCCACCTTGTTTCTGAATACTCCCCATAATCGCGTATGGAAGTCCTCATTCTCTTTCGATTCGATTGGTACGGTTTTAGGAAGAAATTCTGTGACCTTGTGCTCCTGATATATCATGCCTAGCAGCCTGACAATTTGGGAACTGTAGTCCTAAAATATTTCGCAGTGTCCTCCGTTGCGCAGTCCACCAGAATGTGATCTGGTAGAAAACGTATCTCGGTGAACACTAGCTTTCAAGTCTATGCCTTGCACATCTGTGAAGATTAGTTCTCCGGTAGTTTCCTGTTCCTCACGAATGCTCGGGACGTTTTCGGCAGTATGGCCCTTGACCGCTATGACTAGCTAGATCTATACGGGCTTTCCTCTCTCTTGTGTTCAGGTTTCGGTTTTTAGGAAGCATTCCCTCATCTGGGCTAATATCCGCTCCTCATTTTCCTGGTTCTGACGAAGATGGCTTAGGTCTGTCATGAGCCTTCTTAAGGTACTCTTTTAGTTTTTGGCCTCCCTTCAGATAACGCAGGTACCATCACCGTTTGCGTTACTGAGGCCTGTTCCTTTCCTGGCGTATGATGTATTGATCCAAGGCGTGCTTTTGCTTGTCTTTACTCGTTGTAGACCTCGAAGTAAGCCAATATTGACCTTAGATTCTCTGATTGAAGTCCCAACTTTTCCCTTTTTGGGTGTAATCACTTGGCTCTCAGTATTTCGGAGATGTGCCTGTGTTTGGTTGAAGTTGTTTTCTTTTTTATTCGTTTACTCATTTGATTCACAGGAGGATGGGGGTTAGGAGGTCCGCTATGTCATAGCCCCCCTTAGCATGGTAAGGTCAAACTTACTTACTGATGCGACTAGGTATCGGTGAGGCTCCGTTGAAATGCAGTCATTCACCGACTGCAAACTATGCAATGGGCACGGTTCGCATGCCACCCTGAATTGGGAGGTGTTTTTCGACCCTCCAGTCTAGATTCGTACCGTTCTCTTAATAGTATCATCTCGTACAGGGTGTGACAATCACCACTCACTAACGGTGTTGGTAGATGAGAGGCTTGGCTCCTGGAAAGCCCCACATCGCACTCAAAATATATCTTCCGGTATGTGCACCCTTTTTAAATTATCTATCCGCCTAATGGCCTGTCCTGCTTAATTGAGAACGCCTATCGCACTCCTTTGTATAGTATAGAACCGCAAACATTCTCAGAGTGGCCTTCGGGTGATACGGTGTACCAAACCTTGGTGCGTTATACTCTTCCTCCTTTAAGGGCGAGATAAGCTTTCTAGTTTTGCCTCCTTTTGAGGGCAATATTTATTTGGATTCTCTCAACATATTGCCCTCTTATAATAATCAATAAAGAGTCAAGTGGATCGCCATCCACTACATGAACTTACCTTCCGCCTTGGGCACCTCACTCTTGGCATGTGGACACTTTCCAGCGACTACCGCGGAGTTGCCTGCCTGCTAAATCAATTTTAACTTGAAGGATAGACCAAGGGGCCGATGCAGGTTCAGCATTATTCGTGCTATCGCCACATTCAGCGCCAAATAGTGTGGAGCAATTTCCGTCTAAAAACCTGCAAATGTTTCCACTGTGCACTTCCTTTTAATAATTCAACCCCAATTCTCTCCCAGTGTCCAATACTTTACTTGCAAACAAGGTTTTCCAAATATTCATTCATACGTTAACCACCCGAAATTATTCACTTCGGTTTCGAGCACATTCAATGTCACCTTTCTAACCCTTACACCCTCGTTAATCAAGTTTACAATATCATTAAATATTTGTTGTGGAATTCACAACGAGTCGGTAATTATTTCATGCAACCCTTGTCACTCATTTATTAATAGTCTAACCGCATTACAAAGCTCTGCGAGCTGAGGTGGAAATTATTATAAATGCATGGAACGTATATAATTCCGGGCAACGCACAAACGCACACGCAGATTGCCACCTAACGACGCCTCTGCTAATTATTGCATACTTCCAAATTCATGTGTCCAATTAATAGGCAGTGGCGGGAGGCTGATTACAGGCCGGCTCGAAACGCCTCTCCAGCGATGATTTTCTATGAAATTAAATTAACCCGCTGGTAATATCATACATTAAAGCTACTGAAGAGCCAAATTAATTATTTCGCACCTGTATTCATAGATACTCCATCAAACACACGGAAAGCTACTCACATAGCAGAGTAATTTAATTAAAATTCGGATATAAATTAGCGGAATTAAATAAAATTCACGATTCCACCACCGAAACCGCGACCACGTGCGTTTCAATTTCTCTAATGATATTTCTGCAACCTAGAAGTGAACTGGATTTCGAAACTTCCACCTTCGTGACGAAGTTAAGGAAAACGATTCCTTCTGTAAATATTTCTGGTCCGCTCCTTTCCTTTGTAATGCGGGAAAAAGTCCCGCAAAGCGGATTCGCTAGCAAAGAAAGAACACGGGAGTGGAAACATTGGCAATTAGTCAGCTGAAGCCAATTCTACGCGCTTGTATTTGTTCAGTTCCTTTGATGTGGCCCTTGTACTTGAGGAAGGTCCTTTTTGTCGTCGGAAAAAATCAGGTTTCGTTTTCCAGAGATCACTTAGGGCGGTTTTGCATAGGCCGGGTAAGTAAGAATAAAGCGACCCCCATGAGTAAGACATGGAATGGACGCCAAGCCTAAAAAATATAAAGGAACAGAGAAGAAACAATGCAACAAAGCAGCGCAGCACTCGAAATCCTGGGATTTTCGAAACTGGAGAAATAATCTCTCAAACATTCATTGCAATCCTATAGAGGTTTGAGGATTATTAGCCATCCGAGAAATGCGAAGTAATCCCTTGGAAATCTTGAAACACACACCTGCTTTATTATTGAGATTTTCAAGGAGAGAAGTGTAATTCGTGATCCTTACTTTTAGGGCAGAAAAAGACCTTCGAACTGCAACATAGGCTGGCGGGTTTGGGTGCCAAGAAAGTTACCGAAAAATTAAGGAACAATAGCACAATGTGTCAAGCATTCAGGCTCGGACGATCCATGGGAATTTGGCGATGGCTGGTGGAGTTAATGCGCCAAACTGACAAGACCCCCACCAAGAACATTTTCAGAATGTTGTACTTCTGGAATAGCACTTCAAAGCAGACTGTCCGAGACTTCAATGACATCTAAGGAACTCGCAAAGGGTTAACGTATGATATTTATAGTTGCTAATATTATGGAAACTACAACCACCCTCAGTAGATGCCAAATTTCATCAAATTCTCGAAACAATGATTTACCTTTAAAATACCACTTCATGTACGCCAGGCTTGGTGTGCGGTATATCGCGATCAGCTGAAGGTTGTCAATTTCTTTAAACTGCATATGCTCTCGCGATCAGCCCATCCTGGCATGCTAAATCACCACATATAAAGAATTTTGACTGAATTATCAGAACGAATTGAGATCAGATCGATGCTCCTTCGCCCTTGCATTATGGGTTTTTATAAGTCCCGGTTGCAACAGTACTGAATGAAACACATAAATCCCACGGTATCGACAAAGAGTTCGCCAGGACAAATCATAACATACCGTCTAAGTTGAGAAATTTTCCTGCCACCTGGACTCCCCAAACTATACACCATTTTCAAGCTCAGACCTTTCACCAGCAGAAGTGATCACAAATAAAGCTCCTTTTTGCAAAATTTTCAATCTTTACGTAGTTACAAGCGTCTAAAGTTTCCCCGAGATTCCTCCAAAAATCAACAATTTTCCTGGCACCCACACCCCACAGCCTATATACCATTTTCAAGCTCAGACAGTCCCCCAGCAGGAGTGATCACAAATTAAGCTCCTCTTTTCGAAATTCTCAATATTAACGGAGTTATAATATCAGCGTTTAAAGTTTTGCCCAAGATTCCACCAAAAATCACAAATTTTCCGGGCACCCACACCCCACAACCTATATACCATCTTGAAGATCACACCCTCCCCCAGCGGCAGCAATCCGGAATTAAGCTCCCTTTTGCGAAATTCTCAATATTAACGGAGTTATAAGCGTTTAAAGTTTTCCCCAAGATTCCTCCAAAAATGAGCAATTTTCCTGGCATCCACGGACGGAGTTATAAGCGTTTAAAGTTTTCCAAAAGATTCCTCCGAGAATCACCAGTCACCCACACTCCACAACCTATATACCATTTTGAAGCTGAGACCCTATCCCAGCAGGAGTGATCACGAATTAAACTCCTTTTTGCGAAATTCTCAATATTAACGGAGTTATAAGCGTTTAAAGTTTTTCCCCAGATTCCTGCGAAAATCAGAAATTTTCCTGGCACCTAGACCCCACAACCTATATACCATTTTGAAGCTCAGACCCTCTACCAGTAGTAGTGATCACAAATTAAGCTCCTTTTTGCGAAATTCTCAATATTAACGGAGATATAAGCGTTTAAAGTTTTTCCCCAGATTCCTCGAAAAATCTGAAATTTTCCTGGCACCTAGACCCCACAACCTATATACCATTTTGAAGCTCAGATCCTCTACCAATAGTGGTGCTCACAAATTAAGCTCCTTTTTGCGAAATTCTCAATATTAACGGAGATATAAGCGTTTAAAGTTTTTCCCCAGATTCCTGCGAAAATCACAAATTTTCCTGGCACCTAGACCCCACAACCTATATACCATTTTGGAGCTGAGACCCTCCACCAGTAGTAGTGATCACAAATTAAGCTGCTTTTTGCGAAATTCTCAATATTAACGGAGATATAAGCGTTTAAAGTTTTTCCCCAGATTCCCGCGAAAATCAGAAATTTTCCTGGCAACTAGAACCCACAACCTATATACCATTTTGAAGCTCAGACCCTCTGCCAATAGTGGTGATCACAAATAATATATACCATTTTGAAGCTCAGACTCTCTACCACCAGTAGTGATCACAAATTAAGCTGCTTTTTGCGAAATTCTCAATATTAACGGAGATATAAGCGTTTAAAGTTTTTCCCCAGATTCCTGCGAAAATCAGAAATTTTTCTGGCACCTAGAACCCACAACCTATATACCATTTTGAAGCTCAGAGCCTCTACCAATAGTAGTGATTACAAATTGAGCTCCTTTTTGCGATATTCTCAATATTAACAGAGATATAGGCGTTTAAAGTTTTTCCCCAGATTCCTGCGAAAGTCAGAAATTTTCCTGGCGCCTGGACCCCACAACCTATTTACCGTTTTGAAGCTCAGACCTTCTACCAGTAGTAGTGATCACAAATTAAGCTGCCTTTTGCGAAATTCTCAATATTAACGGAGATATAAGCGTTCAAAGTTTTTCCCCAGATTCCTGCAAAAATCAGAAATTTTCCTGCCGCCTAGACCCCACAACCTATCATATATACCATTTTGAAGCTCAGACCCTCTACCAATAGTGGTGATCACAAATTAAGCCCCTTTTTGCGAATATCTCAATATTAACGGAGATACAAGCGTTTAAAGTTTTTCCCCAGATTCCTGCAAAAATCAGAAATTTTCCTGGCACCTAGACCCCACAACCTATATACCATTTTGAAGCTCAGACCCTCTACTAGTAGTATTGATCACAAATTAAGCTCCTTTTTGCGAAATTCTCAATATTAACGGAGATATAAGCGTTTAAAGTTTTTCCCCAGATTCCTGCAAAAATCAGAAATTTACCGTTTTGAAGCTCAGACCCTCTACCAATAGTGGTGATCACAAATTAAGCTCCTTTTTGCGAATATCTCAATATTAAGGGAGATACAAGCGTTTAAAGTTTTTCCCCAGATTCCTGCGAAAATCAGAAATTTTCCTGGCACCTAGACCCCACAACCTATATACCATTTTGAAGCTCAGACCCTCTACTAGTAGTAGTGATCACAAATTAAGCTCCTTTTTGCGAAATTCTCAATATTAACGGAGATATAAGCGTTTAAAGTTTTTCCCCAGATTCCTCGAAAAATCTGAAATTTTCCTGGCACCTACAACCCACAACCTATATACCGTTTTGAAGCTCAGACCCTCTACCAATAGTGGTGATCACAAATTAAGCTCCTTTTTGCGAATATCTCAATATTAAGGGAGATACAAGCGTTTAAAGTTTTTCCCCAGATTCCTGCGAAAATCAGAAATTTTCCTGGCACCTAGACCCCACAACCTATATACCATTTTGAAGCTCAGACCCTCTACTAGTAGTAGTGATCACAAATTAAGCTCCTTTTTGCGAAATTCTCAATATTAACGGAGATATAAGCGTTTAAAGTTTTCCCCAAGATTCCTCCAAAAATGAGCAATTTTCCTGGCATCCACGGACGGAGTTATAAGCGTTTAAAGTTTTCCAAAAGATTCCTCCGAGAATCACCAGTCACCCACACTCCACAACCTATATACCATTTTGAAGCTGAGACCCTATCCCAGCAGGAGTGATCACGAATTAAACTCCTTTTTGCGAAATTCTCAATATTAACGGAGTTATAAGCGTTTAAAGTTTTTCCCCAGATTCCTGCGAAAATCAGAAATTTTCCTGGCACCTAGACCCCACAACCTATATACCATTTTGAAGCTCAGACCCTCTACTAGTAGTAGTGATCACAAATTAAGCTCCTTTTTGCGAAATTCTCAATATTAACGAAGATATAAGCGTTTTAAAGTTTTTCCCCAGATTCCTCGAAAAATCTGAAATTTTCCTGGCACCTACAACCCACAACCTATATACCGTTTTGAAGCTCAGACCCTCTACCAATAGTGGTGATCACAAATTAAGCTCCTTTTTGCGAATATCTCAATATTAAGGGAGATACAAGCGTTTAAAGTTTTTCCCCAGATTCCTGCGAAAATCAGAAATTTTCCTGGCACCTAGACCCCACAACCTATATACCATTTTGAAGCTCAGACCCTCTACTAGTAGTAGTGATCACAAATTAAGCTCCTTTTTGCGAAATTCTCAATATTAACGGAGATATAAGCGTTTAAAGTTTTTCCCCAGATTCCTCGAAAAATCTGAAATTTTCCTGGCACCTACAACCCACAACCTATATACCGTTTTGAAGCTCAGACCCTCTACCAATAGTGGTGATCACAAATTAAGCTCCTTTTTGCGAATATCTCAATATTAAGGGAGATACAAGCGTTTAAAGTTTTTCCCCAGATTCCTGCGAAAATCAGAAATTTTCCTGGCACCTAGACCCCACAACCTATATACCATTTTGAAGCTCAGACCCTCTACTAGTAGTAGTAATCACAAATTAAGCTCCTTTTTGCGAAATTCTCAATATTAACGGAGATATAGGCGTTTAAAGTTTTTCCCCAGATTCCTCGAAAAATCTGAAATTTTCCTGGCACCTACAACCCACAACCTATATACCGTTTTGAAGCTCAGACCCTCTACCAATAGTGGTGATCACAAATTAAGCTCCTTTTTGCGAATATCTCAATATTAAGGGAGATACAAGCGTTTAAAGTTTTTCCCCAGATTCCTGCGAAAATCAGAAATTTTCCTGGCACCTAGACCCCACAACCTATATACCATTTTGAAGCTCAGACCCTCTACTAGTAGTAGTGATCACAAATTAAGCTCCTTTTTGCGAAATTCTCAATATTAACGGAGATATAAGCGTTTAAAGTTTTTCCCCAGATTCCTCGAAAAATCTGAAATTTTCCTGGCACCTAGACCCCACAACCTATATACCATTTTGAAGCTCAGATCCTCTACCAATAGTGGTGCTCACAAATTAAGCTCCTTTTTGCGAAATTCTCAATATTAACGGAGATATAAGCGTTTAAAGTTTTCCCCAGATTCCTGCGAAAATCACAAATTTTCCTGGCACCTAGACCCCACAACCTATATACCATTTTGGAGCTGAGACCCTCCACCAGTAGTAGTGATCACAAATTAAGCTGCTTTTTGCGAAATTCTCAATATTAACGGAGATATAAGCGTTTAAAGTTTTTCCCCAGATTCCCGCGAAAATCAGAAATTTTCCTGGCAACTAGAACCCACAACCTATATACCATTTTGAAGCTCAGACCCTCTGCCAATAGTGGTGATCACAAATAATATATACCATTTTGAAGCTCAGACTCTCTACCACCAGTAGTGATCACAAATTAAGCTGCTTTTTGCGAAATTCTCAATATTAACGGAGATATAAGCGTTTAAAGTTTTTCCCCAGATTCCTGCGAAAATCAGAAATTTTTCTGGCACCTAGAACCCACAACCTATATACCATTTTGAAGCTCAGAGCCTCTACCAATAGTAGTGATTACAAATTGAGCTCCTTTTTGCGATATTCTCAATATTAACAGAGATATAGGCGTTTAAAGTTTTTCCCCAGATTCCTGCGAAAGTCAGAAATTTTCCTGGCGCCTGGACCCCACAACCTATTTACCGTTTTGAAGCTCAGACCTTCTACCAGTAGTAGTGATCACAAATTAAGCTGCCTTTTGCGAAATTCTCAATATTAACGGAGATATAAGCGTTCAAAGTTTTTCCCCAGATTCCTGCAAAAATCAGAAATTTTCCTGCCGCCTAGACCCCACAACCTATCATATATACCATTTTGAAGCTCAGACCCTCTACCAATAGTGGTGATCACAAATTAAGCCCCTTTTTGCGAATATCTCAATATTAACGGAGATACAAGCGTTTAAAGTTTTTCCCCAGATTCCTGCGAAAATCAGAAATTTTCCTGGCACCTAGACCCCACAACCTATATACCATTTTGAAGCTCAGACCCTCTACTAGTAGTATTGATCACAAATTAAGCTCCTTTTTGCGAAATTCTCAATATTAACGGAGATATAAGCGTTTAAAGTTTTTCCCCAGATTCCTGCAAAAATCAGAAATTTTCCTGGCACCTAGACCCCACAACCTATACACCGTTTTGAAGCTCAGACCCTCTACCAATAGTGGTGATCACAAATTAAGCTCCTTTTTGCGAATATCTCAATATTAAGGGAGATACAAGCGTTTAAAGTTTTTCCCCAGATTCCTGCAAAAATCAGAAATTTTCTTGCCACCTAGATCCCACAACCTATATACCATTTTGAAGCTCAGACCCTCTGCCAATAGTGGTGATCACAAATTAAGCTCCTTTTTGCGAATATCTCAATATTAAGGGAGATACAAGCGTTTAAAGTTTTTCCCCAGATTCATGCGAAAATCAGAAATTTTCCTGGCACCTAGACCCCACAACCTATATACCATTTTGAAGCTCAGACCCTCTACTAGTAGTAGTGATCACAAATTAAGCTCCTTTTTGCGAAATTCTCAATATTAACGGAGATATAAGCGTTTAAAGTTTTTCCCCAGATTCCTCGAAAATCTGAAATTTTCCTGGCACTACAACCCACAACCTATATACCGTTTTGAAGCTCAGACCCTCTACCAATAGTGGTGATCACAATTAAGCTCCTTTTTGCGAAATTCTCAATATTAACGGAGATATAAGCGTTTAAAGTTTTTCCCCAGATTCCTCGCAAAAATCAGAAATTTTCCTGGCACCTAGACCCCACAACCTATATACCATTTTGAAGCTCAGACCCTCTACCAGTAGTAGTGATCACAAATTAAGCTCCTTTTTGCGAAATTCTCAATATTAACGGAGATATAAGCGTTTAAAGTTTTTCCCCAGATTCCTCCAAAAATCAGAAATTTTCCTGGCACCTAGACCCCACAACCTATATACCATTTTGAAGCTCAGACCCTCTACCAATAGTAGTGATCACAAATTAAGCTCCTTTTTGCGAAATTCTCAATATTAACGGAGATATAAGCGTTTAAAGTTTTTCCCCAGATTCCTCCAAAAATCAGAAATTTTCCTGGCACCTAGACCCCACAACCTATATACCATTTTGAAGCTCAGACCCTCTACCAATAGTAGTGATCACAAATTAAGCTCCTTTTTGCGAAATTCTCAATATTAACGGAGATATAAGCGTTTAAAGTTTTTCCCCAGATTCCTCCAAAAATCAGAAATTTTCCTGGCACCTAGACCCCACAACCTATATACCATTTTGAAGCTCAGACCCTCTACCAATAGTAGTGATCACAAATTAAGCTCCTTTTTGCGAAATTCTCAATATTAACGGAGATATAAGCGTTTAAAGTTTTTCCCCAGATTCCTCGAAAAATCAGAAATTTTCCTGGCACCTAGACCCCACAACCTATATACCATTTTGAAGCTCAGACCCTCTACCAATAGTAGTGATCACAAATTAAGCTCCTTTTTGCGAAATTCTCAATATTAACGGAGATATAAGCGTTTAAAGTTTTTCCCCAGATTCCTCGCAAAAATCAGAAATTTTCCTGGCACCTAGACCCCACAACCTATATACCATTTTGAAGCTCAGACCCTCTACCAATAGTAGTGATCACAAATTAAGCTCCTTTTTGCGAAATTCTCAATATTAACGGAGATATAAGCGTTTAAAGTTTTTCCCCAGATTCCTCGCAAAATCAGAAATTTTCCTGGCACCTAGACCCCACAACCTATATACCATTTTGAAGCTCAGACCCTCTACCAATAGTAGTGATCACAAATTAAGCTCCTTTTTGCGAAATTCTCAATATTAACGGAGATATAAGCGTTTAAAGTTTTTCCCCAGATTCCTCCAAAAATCAGAAATTTTCCTGGCACCTAGACCCCACAACCTATATACCATTTTGAAGCTCAGACCCTCTACCAATAGTAGTGATCACAAATTAAGCTCCTTTTTGCGAAATTCTCAATATTAACGGAGATATAAGCGTTTAAAGTTTTTCCCCAGATTCCTCGCAAAAATCAGAAATTTTCCTGGCACCTAGACCCCACAACCTATATACCATTTTGAAGCTCAGACCCTCTACCAATAGTAGTGATCACAAATTAAGCTCCTTTTTGCGAAATTCTCAATATTAACGGAGATATAAGCGTTTAAAGTTTTTCCCCAGATTCCTCCAAAAATCAGAAATTTTCCTGGCACCTAGACCCCACAACCTATATACCATTTTGAAGCTCAGACCCTCTACCAGTAGTAGTGATCACAAATTAAGCTCCTTTTTGCGAAATTCTCAATATTAACGGAGATATAAGCGTTTAAAGTTTTTCCCCAGATTCCTCCAAAAATCAGAAATTTTCCTGGCACCTAGACCCCACAACCTATATACCATTTTGAAGCTCAGACCCTCTACCAATAGTAGTGATCACAAATTAAGCTCCTTTTTGCGAAATTCTCAATATTAACGGAGATATAAGCGTTTAAAGTTTTTCCCCAGATTCCTCCAAAAATCAGAAATTTTCCTGGCACCTAGACCCCACAACCTATATACCATTTTGAAGCTCAGACCCTCTACCAATAGTAGTGATCACAAATTAAGCTCCTTTTTGCGAAATTCTCAATATTAACGGAGATATAAGCGTTTAAAGTTTTTCCCCAGATTCCTCCAAAAATCAGAAATTTTCCTGGCACCTAGACCCCACAACCTATATACCATTTTGAAGCTCAGACCCTCTACCAATAGTAGTGATCACAAATTAAGCTCCTTTTTGCGAAATTCTCAATATTAACGGAGATATAAGCGTTTAAAGTTTTTCCCCAGATTCCTCCAAAAATCAGAAATTTTCCTGGCACCTAGACCCCACAACCTATATACCATTTTGAAGCTCAGACCCTCTACCAATAGTAGTGATCACAAATTAAGCTCCTTTTTGCGAAATTCTCAATATTAACGGAGATATAAGCGTTTAAAGTTTTTCCCCAGATTCCTCCAAAAATCAGAAATTTTCCTGGCACCTAGACCCCACAACCTATATACCATTTTGAAGCTCAGACCCTCTACCAATAGTAGTGATCACAAATTAAGCTCCTTTTTGCGAAATTCTCAATATTAACGGAGATATAAGCGTTTAAAGTTTTTCCCCAGATTCCTCCAAAAATCAGAAATTTTCCTGGCACCTAGACCCCACAACCTATATACCATTTTGAAGCTCAGACCCTCTACCAATAGTAGTGATCACAAATTAAGCTCCTTTTTGCGAAATTCTCAATATTAACGGAGATATAAGCGTTTAAAGTTTTTCCCCAGATTCCTCCAAAAATCAGAAATTTTCCTGGCACCTAGACCCCACAACCTATATACCATTTTGAAGCTCAGACCCTCTACCAATAGTAGTGATCACAAATTAAGCTCCTTTTTGCGAAATTCTCAATATTAACGGAGATATAAGCGTTTAAAGTTTTTCCCCAGATTCCTCCAAAAATCAGAAATTTTCCTGGCACCTAGACCCCACAACCTATATACCATTTTGAAGCTCAGACCCTCTACCAATAGTAGTGATCACAAATTAAGCTCCTTTTTGCGAAATTCTCAATATTAACGGAGATATAAGCGTTTAAAGTTTTTCCCCAGATTCCTCCAAAAATCAGAAATTTTCCTGGCACCTAGACCCCACAACCTATATACCATTTTGAAGCTCAGACCCTCTACCAATAGTAGTGATCACAAATTAAGCTCCTTTTTGCGAAATTCTCAATATTAACGGAGATATAAGCGTTTAAAGTTTTTCCCCAGATTCCTCCAAAAATCAGAAATTTTCCTGGCACCTAGACCCCACAACCTATATACCATTTTGAAGCTCAGACCCTCTACCAATAGTAGTGATCACAAATTAAGCTCCTTTTTGCGAAATTCTCAATATTAACGGAGATATAAGCGTTTAAAGTTTTTCCCCAGATTCCTCCAAAAATCAGAAATTTTCCTGGCACCTAGACCCCACAACCTATATACCATTTTGAAGCTCAGACCCTCTACCAATAGTAGTGATCACAAATTAAGCTCCTTTTTGCGAAATTCTCAATATTAACGGAGATATAAGCGTTTAAAGTTTTTCCCCAGATTCCTCCAAAAATCAGAAATTTTCCTGGCACCTAGACCCCACAACCTATATACCATTTTGAAGCTCAGACCCTCTACCAATAGTAGTGATCACAAATTAAGCTCCTTTTTGCGAAATTCTCAATATTAACGGAGATATAAGCGTTTAAAGTTTTTCCCCAGATTCCTCCAAAAATCAGAAATTTTCCTGGCACCTAGACCCCACAACCTATATACCATTTTGAAGCTCAGAC